>NC_132795.1:60215369-60522313 GCF_048418805.1 Vulpes vulpes
TGGTCGCCGCGCGCGCTTCTAGGCGACCAGCCGGCGGAGCAAAGGGGCCGAGGAAAAGAGCTCAGAGTCTGAGCAGGGGTCGACGGCTTTAAGATCAAGCAGCTGCCGCCCCCTAGAAGCGACTGAATCGCGAGCCGATTCCTCAGTCGGAGCCTCTGTAGTAAACACACTTCAGAAACGTGAGGTGCCGGGGGTCACGTGGGGAGCGCGCCCTCCAATGAGGAGCCGGGGGCGGGGCCGAGGCCGCTGACGCGGCGGTGGCGGCGGAGTCACCCGGGCAGCCTCGGGACCGGTCACCGGCCGGCAACCGTCCAGCGGCCTCGACCACCGCCTCCGTGCTCGCTCCTCTTCCCCGGGCTGAGAGACTGCGTGGCCGACGGTGGCTGGATCTCCGCTCCTCCCTCTCGGTGGCTGGCCTCAGGCGGGCCGTTTTCTTCTCAGGGGCCGCCTCGGTGGGGCGAGGTTTCCGTGACGAACCTCCTGGGGCTGCCGGCGCCGGTCGAGGCCGTCGGGGCGGCTCGGGCTCGTGGAACGTGCTCACTGCCGGGCTCCGAGGCCTCGGAGCGATGCGCCTCGTGCGAGCGGTGGCGGAGGGCGCCGGCTCCTAAAGGGCGTCACACCCGGACTCCGCTGACTGGGCAACCTCCATTCATCTTCCAGCTGCGCCTCCAGCGCCCGCTCCTTCTGCGGCCCCCTCCTCGGACTCGGTTGGCCCTTTCCCCCGCTGCCGCCCTGTCCCCACTGCTTGGGTGTGGCGGTGCCCCCTGGGAGCGGAGGTGACGGGGATGAGCCGGCCCTTCCTTCCTTGACTATCTGGGGAGGGGGGACCTGGGCGAGGACCCGCCGCGCCCCCGGGATGGGGGTGAACGCCGTGCACTGGTTCCGAAAGGGGCTCCGGCTTCACGACAACCCCGCCCTGAAGGAGTGCATCCAGGGCGCCGACACCATCCGCTGCGTCTACATCCTCGACCCCTGGTTCGCCGGCTCCTCCAATGTGGGCATCAACAGGTGGCGGTGAGTGGAAATGCCGTGGGACCTGGGGCTTTCGGTGTTTAACGGGTCAGGGCTTGACCGGCAGCCGGCGGAACCTGAGAATTTAGACCCGGGGCCGCCGTCCTTAGGCCGTTTCCGATTAGAGGTGCCTCGGGTAGTACGTAGAATTGGCTTAGTAGTTCCCTGCCGGAGCGTGCTGGCAGCCTGGATCACCTTGGCCTTCGTGTGTGAGTTACGTGCCTCCGCGCCACTGGAAACTCTTCCCCTGGTTTTGTGGGGCAGTTCTTAGCGGTGGAGCACAAGAAACGCCCTCCCGGTTCTCAGTGGCCGCTGGATTGATGTTCTTGGCTTCTTGGCGGCTTTCGGAAGGATCGCGGCTTTGGGTGTTTACGTTTGTGTGTGTCTAGGTAACTCATAGTGTGGAGAAAATCTTTCATTCAGTAGAGGCACTTCCAAATCCACTTTTCTTCCACCTCGAGGTCGCCGTAGGAAAAGCAAGGCAAACATCTGGTTTCTCTTTGCTCAGCTGTTCCTCTCAACTCCTCCTTGTGGTTGACGAGACAAAGCACAGTTTTTCTTTCTAGGCAAAGTATAAAGCCTTCTAGGGATTAGAGCACTGAAAAAAAAAATCTTCCGACAAGCTTTATGATCTTTTCCTGAAATCCCAGGCTAGATGATTTTTAGGCCCCCTGGTGGAAATGAAAGCGTTTGTTTTACAGATAGGGTTGTTTTTTTTTTTTTTTTTAAGATTTTATTATTTATTCATGAGAGACCCAGAAAGAGAGTGAGAGAGAGAGGCAGAGACATAGGCAGAGGGAGAAGCAGGCTCCATGCAGGGAGCCTAACGTGGGAATCGATCCCAGGACTCCAGGATTACGCCCTGGGCTGAAGGCGGCGCTAAACCGCTGAGCCATCGGGGCTGCCTTACAGATAGGTTATTGATCACTACTGTCTACCAGGCACTGCTTTAAACACCAGGGAGGTAGCAGGGAATGAAACAGACAAAAATGCTTGCCCTTTTCCAGCACATGTCTCAGAAAGTCAAGTATATAGTAGTTTGAAAAAATTTCTCTGATCATAGTTGTGAATGGGGGGCGGGGGGAAGGTGGACAAGAAACAGGAGGCTGTTGCATTCATCCAGGTGAGAGATGATAGCCGCTTGAACCATAGTGATAGTGGTGGATGTGGTGAGTAGTCAAATGCTGGGCATATTTTGGAAGTGAGAATCCGCAGTGTTAGCAGATTGAATATGTGGTATTAAAGAAAGAGAAGGGATTAGGAAATTATTTCAAAATTGTTGGTTTGAGGACCTAGGGTTAAGTGAAGTTGTTTGCAGAAGCCAGTGGGAGGGTGATTAGAGTTCTCTTTAGGACTTGATTAAGTTTGAGATGTTTATTACACATCCAGGTAGAGATGGCAGATTGGCAGTTGGATATATTGGGTGCTCAGGACAGAGTTCCAGGCAGGACATATAAATTGGAAGGTTATCAGTTTGTAGATACCATTTAAAGCCATTTATTCGTTCATCCATTCATTGAACAAATATTATCATGAACCTACCACATGCCAGGCATTGTTTTAGGGCATTCAGCGTTAACAAAAATAGCTAAAAAATCCCTACCCTGTTGAAGTTAAATTCTAGTGGAGCCATGAGACTGTATGAGAACATAAGGAAGTGAATGTAGATAGAAAACAGAGTAGGAAAAAAAAAAAAAAAGAAAACAGAGTAGGTCCAAGGACTGAGTCTTCAGTACTCTAATGTATAGAAATTGTGGAGCTGTGGAAGAATTAGCATAGGAAATTGAGAAGGAATATCTAGTAAGATAAGAAGAAAACCCAGAAGAGTTTTGGTGTCTTAGAGGCCAAGTAAAGAAAATGTTTCCAACAGCGTGCTTTACCTATGTCAGGGGTTGCTGATAGGTCAAGTAAGATGAAGACTAAAAACTAAAAATCGTATTTAGGATTTTGAAGCCATTTATAGTCTTGACTGGAGTGGTTTCAGTAGTTTCTGGAATGCCAAAGAGAGACTGAGAAGAGAGAATTTGGGGGACAATTCAGCTCTTTTAGGGGAGTTTTGCTGTAAGAGGATCAGAAAAATGATGGTTCCTGGATGTGAACTCGAGAGGACTTTTTTTTTTTTTTTTAAGATTGGAGAAATTGCAGTATGTTTCTGTGCTTATGGAAATGATATAATAACTGTATATAAAAGCATTCATTAGCAGAATTGATGTCATTAATGCAAATTCTGAGAAAAGATAAATGTAATATATTTTAGTGTATTAACAGTATCTTTAAAAATAGAGTAATAATTCCCTTTTCATAAAATTGTTAAAGAGGATTAGATTAGTTAACAAATGTAAAATGCTTAAAATGTGACTGATAGTAGTAAGTGCTTTTTTTTGTTACTTGCTACTAAATTGAAAGCCCTAGGTGAGTAATATCTAATTAAATGTTTGCAGTCAGTTTCTTCTAGAGTATTTGATAAGTTTATAAAATCTAGACTTTAAACTTCTGTAGCATGGGGATTATATGTTGCTTATCTTTGTACACCCAGCAACTCACACTGTCAAATGAGTGAAATATAACTTGTAAGCATAGTAGGAATAGTCCTATATTTTCTTTTTTTTCTCTCATATTTTCCTTTTTAAAAGATTATTTTTAACTATTAAATATTGGTCTTTCTAAAAGATGCGTAAAGATGGAAATAATGAATAGACTTTTTTTCTTCTAGAGACTAAGTTATAAAAAGGTAGGGATAGAATTTTATTTAGTCTGTTCTCATAGCACCAAATTCAGTGCTTTTCATATACTTATAGCTCAGTTACTGTTTATTGAATGAAGTGACATCCAGGAGTCAGTAATTTTATACTTAAACAATTTTATTTATTTCTTTATTTACCATAGTATAATGGGCAATCTCCTTACTTGGCATTCAGGCTATCTGGTGGTTTCTATCATATTTCCTTCTGCCATTTCCTTCAGTCAGCAGCATTTCCTAGATTTTTGGATTTGATTTAATAAAATTTATTTTGCCTAAGTAAGTTAACAAAACTTTTTTTTTTTTTTTAAGTAGGTTCCATGCCCAGCATGGAGCCCAGTGTAAGGCTTGAACCCACCACAACCTTAAGATGAAGACCTGAGCTGAGATCAAGAGTAGGTTGCCCAACTGACTGAGCCACCCAGGTGCCCTCCAGAATTACCTTTTAATATTGCCATCATTTCATTTAAAAAGGATGCTTTAACATTTAAAAAGAAAGTTTGAAGCACATTATTGGAAAATAAAGGATAATCCTTTGACTTGAATAAATTAAGCTTTATGAAAATTCACTTTGCCTTATCAGTGAAAACTATTTTGAATTTGGCATATTTAGGATTTTTTTTAATTTTAATTTTTATTATTATTATTTTTAAAGATTTTATTTATTATTCATGACAGACAGAGAGAGAGAGGCAGAGACACAGGCAGAGGGAGAAGCAGGCTCCATGCAGGGAGCCCGATGTGGGACTCCATCCCGGGTCCCCAGGATCACACCCTGGGCTGAAGGCGGCGCTAAACCGCTGGGCCACCGGGGCTGCCCCATATTTAGGATTAAATGATTTAAAATATTTCAGTTATGGCTCAGTCAGTAGAGTATGCCACCTTTTTTTTTTTTTTTTTAATATTTTGTTTGTTTGTTCATGAGAGACACAGAGAGAAGCAGAGACATAGGCAGAGGGAGAAGCAGGGTCCTCACAGGGAGCCCGATGTGGAACTCAGTCCCTGGACTCCGGGGATCATGCCCTGAGCTGAAGGCAGATGCTCAACTGCTGAGCCATTCAGGCGTCCTGTAGAATATGCCACTCTTGATTTCAGGGTTGTGAGTTCACACTGCCCTTTGGGTATAGAGCCTACTTAAAAGAATTTTAATTCTTTCCTTATCTCTTTTTAGACTTATACTACACAAAAACTTATATGCAAATATTCAATCATAAAAAGAAATGAAGTACTGATACATGCTACAACGTGGATGAAGCTTAAAAACATTATGCTGAGTGAAGAAGCCAGGCACAAAATTCCACAAATTATTTGATTATATTTATATGAAATGTCTAGAATATGTGCAGATATGTAGAGACAGAAAGTAGATTAGTGGCTTCTTAGGGCTAGGCAGGTTGGGCGAGCCGAGAGGTTGTAGCTAAGGAGCACAGGGTTTCTTTGTGAGGTGATGAAAATGTTCTAGAAGGTGATAGTTGCACAACTCTTTGAATATACTAAGAAAATATTGGATTGTACACATAAAAAAAAATCTACCCACTCCTTTAAGGTCCAGTCCACATGCCACCTTTTCCATAATAATCATTTTTATTATGTTGTCTGGGATGTTTTACAGTCTTGTGAACTTTTAGGCCATTTTTTGATATTGCTTCCCATATCACCATCAAATATCATTAAAAATAAGTAAATACTTCTTTAATTTGTAAATATTGATATAGTCCTCATATATTCTTTTTTCCTTCGTTTAACAGATTGCAACTCTTTTTCCTGAAGAGAAGGTACCATTTCATCAACCAAAAATTTATTTTTCATTCATGTTTATGGTAGGCACTATTTTGGTGATGGAGGTAAAATAGTGAATAAGAAAAAGTCCCTGCCCTTGAGGTCCTTTTAGTACAGGAGGATAAAGAGGCAGTAAAACAAATATAATATGTTAGGTGGTAGTAAGTGTAATGGAGAGAAATAAAGCAGAATGTGAGAACAGAGACCTAAAGAAAGGGAGGTAAAAGGCTGTACGGATATTTAGGGGGGAGAGCTCTCTCTGTATTCTCTATAGTTTCTAATATAGTGTCCCATACAAAGTAGGCATTTGCTAAATATTTTTAAAATTTTCTTTGTTAAGTCTAGGGTTTAGGAGTATGACAGTTGCTTCATTTAACTTTGATGCTAATGTGTATCTTAAAATTCAGAGAAATAATTTTCAGTGAGGGGATTATCTTTGACATTTAAACTTCAACATGTTTAAAATGCAGTTGACGTTATCACATGTAGATTCTCTTAATTTTCAGTCCAAATCTATAAATATACCCACATACTTACCCATTCTTTCCTTCTACTGTCTAATTTTGGTAGAAGAAACATTGCTTTCCCTATTCAAAACTAGTCTCCAGCTATACCCCATTTTAAACTGCTTATATTTTTTACAACTTTATTGAGGTATAGTTGACAAAAATTGTATATATTCAAGGTGTATAGTATGATGCTTTGATATACACACATACACATATATTTTTTTAAAGATTTTATTTATTTATTCATGAGAGACACAGAAAGTGAGAGAGGCAGAAACATAGGCAGTGGGAGAAACAGACTCGGTGCAGGGAGCCTGATGTGGGACTCAGTCCTGGGACTCCAGGATTATGCCCTGGGCTGAAGGCAGGCAGGTGCTCAACTGCTGAGACACCCAGGTGTCCCACACACATACACATATTGTGACTCTTTTTTTTTTTTAAGATTTTATTTGACAGAGAGAGCATGCGTGTTTGCACATAAACAGAGGGAGTTGGAGAGGGAGAAGCAGGCTCTCTGCTGAGCAGGGAGCCTGATGTGGGGCTCCATCCCAGGAACCTGAGATCATGACCTGAGCTGAAGGCAGATGCTTAACCGACTGAGACACCCATGAGAGGTGCCCCATGACTCTCATTTTTGATAATTTATTTTCTTATCATTTCTTTAACCTCTTTTTGGTTTGCTTCCAGTCAGCATATATAGATGTTTAAGTCGGGGTTCTGTAAGAACAAGAAAACCAATAGAGGAACAAAACCTACCCTTGAGTATGTTTCTTTCCTGCAACTATGTTTTTCAGTTCCTTTATAGCCAAACTTCATGAACAAGATATCTAATATTGGCTAACTTCATTTCTTTATCTTCTATTCAACCTTCGATCCACTCCTAGTCTGGGTTCCACTTCATCTACTCCACCAAAACATTTTTCAACCAAAGGATATTTTAAAATGTTTCATTCCTTGACCTTTTACTGTGTTTGGCACTTTTCACCACATTTTACACCTCCCCCTTTGCACTGGTTAAAGGACCCTGCCCTGTTTTTCTGCCAAAGCTATTAGTGTTCTTCCTTGATTTCTCTTTTTCTGTTCAGCCCTTAAATGCCTCTTAGGTCTGTGATCTCCACTCTTTTTTCATTGTACATTCTTAGGCAGTCTCATCTCTCTTCAAAAAGTAAGTTACGGGATGCCTGGGTGGCTCAGCGCTTAAAGCATCTGCCTCTGGCTCTCTCTCTGTGTGTGTCTCTCATAAATGAATGAATGAATGAATGAATGACAGTTACTGTTTACCCAGAATTCACAAATCATCTTCAGCTCATATCTCATGATCTCCAGATGTGCATCCTTTATATATGAATTTCCTGCCTATTTGAATGTATTGTATTACCTTAAACTCAACTTGTTCAAAACAGAGACCATTGGGGCACCTGGGTAGCTCAGTCAGTTAAGCATCTTGACTCTTGATTTTCGCTTAGGTCATGATCTCAGGATTGTGAGATGGAGCCCTGTGTCAGGCTCCGTGCTAGGCATGGAGCCTGCTTGAAATTCTGTCTCTCCCTCCCCGTCTTCACCTCCCTCCTTCTCCTCTCTAAAAAAAATTAAAAACCACAGAGATCATCTCCATTATCTCTATCTCAAAACCAAACTGACTTTTCCTCTGTGTCTTTTTTTTTTTTTAATTTTTATTTATTTATGATAGTCACAGAGAGAGAGAGAGAGATAGAGACAGAGGTAGAGTCACAGGCAGAGGGAGAAGCAGGCTCCATGCACCGGGAGCCCGACGTGGGATTCGATCCCGGGTCTTCAGGATCGCGCCCTGGGCCAAAGGCAGGCACCAAACCACTGCGCCACCCAGGGATCCCTCCTCTGTGTCTTATCTTCATATATAAAATACTACCATTTGCCCAGTTGTTCAACTGACAGATTAGATTGTCAATTATATTTAAATTTATTCAGAAAATATTTGAGTTCCTACTGTGTGCCAGTCACTTTGTTAATTTCTGTGGGTAAATGGAAGTCAATAGATAATTTCCCTGCCCTCAGAGAATTTACAATATAAAGAAGGATTTATTCAGAAATAAAATAATCATAGAAATACATTCTTCTGTCTCCACTGTCACTTTAGCACATACTGCCAACTTTTTTGCCTGGATTATTTGAGTAGTTTATGAATCATTGTTCCCCTTCCCCTTCTCTAATTCATTCTCTGTAGGGCTACCAGAGTGATCCTTTAAAATTGCAAATCTGTTTATGTCCTTTACTCTTAGAAATCCTTCAGTGACATTTCTTTACCTTTAGGTTAAAGTTCAAAAACCATAACATACTATAAAATCCTTGTATAATCTAGTCCTTTGCTTCTTTTTCCAGCCTTAGAGGATTGCTTCATTGAGGCATTTGAGCTGAGCCTTGAAGTATAAGATGAATCTGAATAATCACAGGATAGATGGAAGGAATTCCATCCAGGCTGAGGGAAGAAAATTTCAGCCTAAGGAAATAACATGAGGGAATGCACAGTATTCTGCTACTGGTATAGTTGTTATTATAACTGAATCCTATGGTGCATGAAAGAACAGGAGGTATTATATAGTACTCTTTTGGTTTAGTATTCTGGATGGTTTTGTCTGACTCAAACAGGCTTAAGCAGAGAGAGCTATTTTATTGGCAAATGTAACTGAACAGTCCAAGAGAAAGTGGCTTCAGACATGGATTGGTGCTAAGCCTCAGAAGATGTCTCCAGGACCAGATTTCCTGCTTTGCATCTCCAAACTTCACTTATATGGTTTGGCTTTTCTGGCTGTTCTCTGGTGGTGAAATATATCAATAACAATAGTAGTTATGGAAGTAAAAGCATATGCCTCTGCCCCAGAAGTTTTAGCAAAAGTATGTGGCACTTCAGTGTCTCTCCTATGACCAATTTATGAACCAGTCATTGTAAACATTTCTGTGAGCTGCAATTGTGTGCCTCATGGGTGGAATCAACTCAACTGGACTGAAGTAACTGAAGTAGAATGAGTAGAAAGTAGGTGGATGTCCTAAAACGATAGATACCTATTATGTAAGAACTCAGATCAGAAGGTGGGACTAAGTCAGAAAAATGTTGACTCCTGTTTGAAGAAATGTAACTTTGGCAGCTGAATAAATTATAGAGGAAAGAGCTAGTAGAGCAGTGTGGAGGCTTTATCAGTTATCCATTGAAAGATAATGTAGGCTTCAATTAGAGAAAAGTCTGTAAGGAAGGAGAACTTCCAAGAGAATGATTGTAGAGGTGTGATGGACACTTTAGGTGACTGTCTAAAAAAGGCAGTTTCAGAGAGGCAGTAGAACGGGAGATTCTCATGCTTTGTGTGCCTCTTTGACAATTAGCCATTAAGTTAGAACACAGGATTAGACCATATTTAGATGAGGAAAAGAATGAGTTTGGTTTAGGTCATTGCTGAATTTGAGGTACTGCTAAGATATCAACATGAGAAATGGAAAAAATAGAAGTTCACGTTTGGAGATTATAGACATTAGAACTGTGGATATGGGAATAATAATTCGTACATAATAGGTAAAACATGACTGATGATATTGGATAAAGTAAGATGCATCAAAATCTTGGTGGTTTCTATAAGATGAATAGAAACTGGTGAAGGAGACTGAGAATAATCAAAGAGGTAGAAAGAGAAGCCTGCCAAGTACTGCATCATGGAAATCAAAGGTGGCAAGACTTTTTTTCATTGTGCTGAAGAAGGCAGGTTAGGATGAGTTTTGACAGTTATGTGGGAAAAATAATCAGTGACTTGGAAACAGATGGAAGAAATAACTTTGTGTCTTGAATGCTGGGCAGTGGACCCTCCAAGATATAGAGGACCCTCCAGAAATTGTATTATTCTAATTTAGGGATATGTACTTTTGTCCTTGATTGTCTAGACTGCTTTATAGCTCTGTAAAAAGAGATCAAAGACAAAGTGTAGATAAAAATTATGGAGCTGGCCAGTCAAAATGGCCAAACTAAGGAAACAACAGATATTGGTGAGGTTATGGAGAAAGGAGAACTCTCTTACACTGCTGGTAGGAATGCAAAATACAGCTACTCTGGAAAACAGTGTGGAGGTTCCTCAAAAAGTTAAAAAAAAATAGTGCTACCCTACGACCCAGCAATTGCACTAATAGGTATTTATCCAAAGGATACAAACATAGTGATTCAAGGGGACACATGCACCCCAATGTTCATAGCATTAATGTCTGCAATAGCCAAACTATGAAAAGAGCCCAGATGTCCATCAACAAATGAATGGATAAAGAAGATGTGGTGTGTGTGTGTGTCTGTGTGTACGCACACATATATACTACACAATGGAATAGTAGCCATCAAAAAGAATGAAATCTTGGCCATTTGCAATGATGTGGATGGAAGTAGAGGGTATTATGCTGAGTGAAATAAGTTAAAGACAAATCTATGGTTTCACTCATACGGAAGAATTTAAGAAACAAAACAAAACAAAACAAAAAAAACAGATGAACATGGGGGAGGGGAAGGAAAAAAATAAGACAATCAGAGAGGGAGATAAACCATAAGAGACTCTTAACTATAGGAAGCAGGGGACTCCTGGGTGGCTCAGCGGTTGGGCGGCTGCCTTCCACTCAGATTGTGATCCTGGGATCCGGAATCGAGTCCTGTATCAGGTTCTTGCAAAGAGCCTGCTTCTCTCTGCCTATGTCTCTGGCTCACGCGCTCTCTCTTTCTCTCTCATGCATAAATACATAAATCTTTTAAAAGAAAAAAGAAACAGGGTTGCTAGGGGGGACATAGGTGGGGGGGTAACTGGGTGATGAGCATTAAGGAAAGCACTTGACAAAATGAGCAGAGTGTTATATGCAACCGTTAAATCACTAAATTCTAACTCTGGAAAAAAAAAGTTATGGTGCTGGGACAACTGAACAGCTACATGAAAAAGAATGAAACTGGGCTACTTTCATACATCATACACAAAAAGAAACTCAAAATGGATTAAAGACCTAACTGTGAGACCTGAAACCATAAAATCCTGGAAGAAAACAGTAATTTCTTTGACATCAGCTGTAGAAACATTTTTCTGGATGTCTCTTCAGGCCAGAGAAACAAACCCAAAACTAAACTTTTGGGACTACACCAAAATAAAAATTTTTGCACAGTGAAGGAAACCATACACAAAACAAAAAGGCAGCCTAGTGAATGGAAGATGTTTGCAGGTAATATACCTGATAAAGGGTTAATACCCAAATTTGTGAAGAACTTATATAACTCAACACTAAAAAACAAAACAATTTGACTAAAAAATGGTCAGAGGACCTGAATAGATAGTTGGTCATACAGATAACCAACAGGCACATGAAAAGATGCTCAACATCACTAGTCATGAAAATTAAAATCAAAACCACAGCATGATACCTCACACCTGTCATAATGGCTATAATTAAAAACGGGACTCAAATACAAAGAAGAGACTCAAATACAGAGAACATTGTGCACTACTGGTGGGAATGCAAATTGGTGCAGCCACTGTGGAAAACAGTATGGAGATTCTTCAAAAAATTAAAAATAGAAATCCAGATGATCCAGCAATTCCACTACTGGATATGTATCCAAAGAAAACGAAAACACTGATTCAAAGAGATGTATGTACCTCTGTGTTTGTTGCACCATTATTTACCATAGCCAAGAAATGGAAGCAACTCATGTGTCTCTTGATAAGATAAATGGGTAAAGGAGATGTGGAAAAAAAGTGGAATTTTACTCAGCCATAAAAAAGAATGAAATCTTGCCATTTGCAACATCCTGGGTGGACCTAAAGAATATAAGTCAAATAAGTCAGGTATGATACCATATGATTTCACTCATGTGGAATTTCAGAAACGAACAAAGAAAAAAGTGTCCAACAAAAAAGAGACTTAAATACAGAGAACAAACTGGTGGTTACAGAGGGGGTGGGTGTGGAAGTGGGTGAAATAGGTCAAGGGAATTAAAAGTACACTTACCTTGATGAGCACTGAGAAATTTACAGGATTGTTGAATCATTACATTGTACACCCGAAGCTAATATAACACTGTGTTTAATTACACTTGAAATAAAAATATTTTAAAAAGTTAAGAATTAGAAAACTGATAACAAATGTTTCCTGTCCATAGCAATGCAAATTATTTCTGTTCATGTCATTCAAATGAATTTTGTAGCATGAGCAGTGTAACTCTCTGTATGGCAGATTCTCATTTTAACGAGTTTTAACATCTTATTGGTTCATTCATTATGAGTTAAGTAAAATCTCTGCCATATTCATTTAATAATTTTAGGAGAGTCACGATTGAGGGATTGATGAGTTTTTATGGGAGAGGTAAGACATAAGTTGGTTGCACAGATTCTGGACAGGCTGAGGAAAGTGAATTCTGGGCACATCACCAGACTTCTAGTCAAGACAGGGTGATAAATACAAAATAAGATATATAAAATAAAATGTGAGGCCCCACTGTAGAGTTCTTTGAATGACAGACTGAAGTGAGTTTAGAATTATCTGGCTCTTTAGATTCTTTTTTTTTTTTTTTTTAAAGATTTTATTTATTTATTCATGAGAGACACAGAGAGAGACGCAGAGACACAGGCAGAGAGAAGAAGGCTCCTCGCAGGGAGTTCCACACGGGACTCGATCCCGGGTCTCCAAGGTCACGCCCTGGGCTGAAGGCTGACGCTAAACCGCTGGGCCACCCGGGCTACCTGGCTCTTTAGATTCTAATCCTTATTTACCTACTGAGTAGCAGTGGTACTGATTTTGGGTAGGTCACTTGCCCTTCTTTTGATTCATTTAGGAAACATTCATTAAGAGCCTGTTTTGCAAGGCACTGGGGGTACAAAGATGAAAGTCAATGTTCCTGCTCATAGAGAAACTTTCACACCATTAAAGGACAGATGATTAGAATATAGAATGTTAAATAGGACCTCTTAAAAAATATGCAGATTTTGGGAGCACAGAGGAGACAACCCTAGTAGAAGGAGAGGGAGAAAGTAGTAGAGGTGATTAGTGTGTGTGTGGGAAGGGGGATTGGGTAAGAGGAAGGAGGGAGTGAAATACTGGTTTAAGAGGAGTTCCAGAGATTTTTTTTTTAAAGATTTATTTATTTATTTATGATCGACATAGAGAGAGAGAGGCAGAGACAACACAGGAGGAGGGAGAAACAGGCTCCATGCCGTGAGCCCGACACGGGACTCAATCCCAAGACTCCAGGACAGCACCCTGGGCCAAAGGCAGGTGCCAAACCGCTGAGCCACCCAGGGATCTCCAGAGTTCCAGAGATTCTTGAGTCAATATCCTGATAAGAAAAAGAAAGTACCAAAAAAGCTCTAATATCTGATACCATTGGAACCAGCAATTAGTTATCTGAAAAAGGCAAACATAAAGAAGAACATACATAAGTGTATGTTAATTTGACAGCTTTTGATGTAAGACAAAATTCCAGATCTCAATTCTGCTCACTTCTTTATCCATATTCATTCCTTAGGTGGTCTCATTTAGTCACAAACTTGAATACCTCATGATTTGCTATCATGTGTTTCCTGCCCTGACCTCTGTCTTGAGCTCCACATCCCCATATCCAGTGTTTTTATTCGGATTCCAAATAAATGTCTTCCACTTGGTTTTGCCTCCATCTTCCTCACCTACCATGGTTTCTCAGTAAATGACAACATTGACGTTGGTGCTCTGAAAATACCCAGGAGCCATCTTTTTTTCATTTCTTTTTTCCCTCAGAACCTCATGTCTAGTCCTTTGGCAATTATGGCTTTTCCTTAAAAATAACTTTCTTACCCTTTCAAATCTCACCCTTTTATTGCTGTCATACTATCGAAGTCACCAATATTTTTTTTTCCAGAACATTGCAATAGCCTCCTAACTTCTACTTCATTTTTATACCTGCCTTCCCAGTCTGTTCCACGTGGAAGCCAGAGGAATATTTTATTTTATTTTATTTTATTTTTTTTTTTTTTTGCCAGAGGAATATTTTAAAAACCTTGATCAGATCAGGCCATTTCTGTGGTCAGCATCTTCCCATCGCTTCCATGGTATTTGTATTTTCTGCTTCTCTACCTGGAATATTATGTCAGACCTTGGCAGGGCTCATCTCCTCAATAGACTTTCTCAGAGGGACTTTTTCTGACCATCCTATGTAAAGTAGTTGTCTCTACTTCTATATACTTCCCACTTTTCCCTTTATGTCTCCTCGCCCTGTTTTATTTTCCATGGCATCTGTAACTACCTGAAATTATGTATTTAATTACTCCTTTAGCAGATTACACAAAAGAGGGATTAATTCATTGTTGCTTCCTCATTATTCATTATTGGCTCTTCAGCCCTATAATAGTGGTTCTTAGTTGTTGGTGCAGAGATGCTTATGGGCTCCTGAGACACTTTTAGTTAAGCCAAGACTGTCTTCATAATAATATTGACATTATTTAATTTTTGAAACTGTTGCTCCCATGTGTATACCCTAAGTTTTCTAGAAGCTACATGATAAGTAGTGACATTATTGCAGCCATGGCTAATGGAATGTGTGCTGGTGTAGTCTTGGGTTTTAGTTTTCTCAGCTTTAATTTCTCACGTAAATAATTGGTAGATATTACCTATAAGATAGCGCTCTTTGAGATTATTCAGTAATTTTAAAGAATATAAAAGGTTCTAAGACCAAAAAGTTAACATAGATGTTCCACATGTACTTGGGGGTTGAGTGTATAAGTGAATATTGTTCTGCTGATTTTATTGATGGAGTTTCATGTTGGCTGTCCTAAATTACACCCATAGTCTGATACGGCCTATTTTTTTTAAAAGTTGCTTAAAACCTTAAAGACCCCTGTGAAGCAAACTTGAGTACAACATTTCTTTAGTACATTTTTTCTTATGATTTGTTATAAATTAGAAACTTTTTTAGTGATTCACCTATTATCAAGCCATTTTGAAGCATTCAATTTAGTTTTCAATAAAACAACTTTTTAAAAAAAATTGAAGTATAGGGCAGCCCCAGTGGCTCAGCAGTTTAGCGCCGCCTTCAGCCCAGTGCCTGATCCTGGGGACCTGGGATCGAGTCCCACATTGGGCTTCCTGCGTGGAGCCAGCTTCTCCCTCTGCCTCTCTCTCTTTCTCTCTGTCTCTCATGAATAAATAAATAAAATCTTAAAAAAGAAAATTGAAGTATAGTTAACATAAGGGTTATATTAATTTCAGGTGTACAGCATAGTGAGTTGACAAAAACTGCTTTCTTTCTACATTCATTTAATCAGTACATACAAAATTTAATTACATGATTATAGTTAAGTTCAACTGACATAAGCAGGTTTGACTCTTGATATGCCTAGAACTTTAACTGATTAAAACAGGAATCAGATGTACTAGAAAGTGATAGCTTGCTTTTCTCAAGCTGAAATTAGCCTTGGCCATCAGTCAGTGTTGGGTTCTGTTTTACAGAGGATTTAGAGAGATTTATGATTTCTTTGATGGTAATAGGAGAAATAATTATTAGTATTATTAAAGATGTAACTACAGGTTTTTAAGTCTGACATTTTATTTTAAGATTTGGCATTTTAAAACTCTCACATATTTTTGTTTTGGATTGCTTATTTGTTTTAATTGGGTATTAGGGTTTCCTAGAGATAAAAGAAGGAAAAATGCTGTTTTAAAAAAGGGATTCTATTGACTCTAGCTACTTTTGCCATTTTTATCTTTTTTTTTTTTAAAGATATTATTTATTTATTCATGAGAGACAGAGAGAGAGAGGCAGAGACGCAGAGAGAGAAGCAGGCTCCAAGCAGGGAGCCTGATTTGGGACTCCATCCTGGGACTCCAGGATCACGCCCTGGGCCAAAGGCATGTTCTCAACCACTGAGCCACCGAGGTGTCCCATTGTCATTTTTATCTTATTCCATCTTTACCTCTCAGTAGCAACCATAACAACAAACTTAATATCTTAAAGACATTTGTAGTGTCTTTAATTTTTGCTGTTTCAAGTGATAATGGCCAGCAGGAATTAAAAGGCTATAAATTTAATGATTTAATATTAAATTATTGTATAGTGTATACATGCTGGAGAATGTGCTTGGTTTCAGCTCAGGTTATGATCTCAGGGTCTTGAGATCAAGCCCCGAGTGGAGCCTGCTTAAGATTTTCTTTCTTCCTCTCCCACTGCCCCCCTCTCTCTCTCCCTGGCTTTTGCACATTCTCTTTCTCTCTCTCAGAAAAAAAACAAAAACAAAGTAAAATAATAAAATAAATATCTATATTGTTTTATAATACACTTATGTTTTTTATACATAAAAATCTTTCTTCTGTCTAGAATTTATATTGACATATGATGGTGATTTCCTCCAAAATGGTGGTCGGTCATTTGACTACTACTAATATCCCTACTGAACTGTTATTTCACTATACAGTAAGTTTTTAAAGTTTTGTGGTCTAATTCTAGGCTATTTAATTTTCAAAAATGTTTTTCTGATGAAGAATATAATAATTATAAATAATTCATATAATATGAAGAAAGGATCTCTACAATATCACTCCTAAGAAGTATACTATTGGTAGTAGTTTAAAAATATGAATGCAAAAAATATGAATGCATATAAATATGTTGCATATTTATGTGTTAATTTTGGCATCTCTTTTAAAAGATGCAAGTAATTCATTGGACATTGCTTTGGGAGTTAATTTTGTTAGGTTTGTGCTGATGCGATCCTGTTTGTTAGCCTTGTAAAATAAAATTGTAACTTTATATCCTTTCTATGCTCCCTAACAGAATAAATAGCAGAGATTTTATGTTCCTTAAAGGTTTGCTAGAATTCACCCATAAAGTCTTTCGGGTTTGGGGTTTGGGGAGCAGAATGATTCTTTTTGTATTTATCTCTGGGAACCTGCACAGTTCACACATTAAACTGTCCATGTCAAAATGCTTATTGAAAGGATGAATTTAGCTTTTATTTTAGTAGCTTATGACTCTGTACTCTATTTTTCATCTTTCTCCTGTGGACAGTTTATTGGATCTAGAGTTGATACCTGACCCAAGCTGTACCATTTGGAATTTGGAAGTTTTGAAGAGGCACACAGAGACTCTAGGTGGTTGGTATTGGGCCTTGACACTGAACAGCCATAAAAAGCCAGGAATCTTAGCATAGAAAAGTGATTGTAGAAAGAGGAAAAAAAAGGGGGGGGGGGCACACATGTAGAAAGGAACAAATTAAACCATTCAGTTTCAAAAAGGAGCAGGAATAAGGGATTCCTAACGTTGTAGAATCCTTAGCTTGACTGTACTCCGTGAACACAGGTCGGTGAGATATTCCAGTATTTTTCCAGTACCTCTTTTTTCTTTTGCTTGACTTAGTGTGAGTAGATTTCTGTTTATTGCAGTGAAACAACTCCTGAATTAGATTATCTTGTTATACTTTTCAATTCTGTTGGTGTTTATTAATTTTCTCAAGTTTTCTTTTCAGTCAGTTTGGTAATTTAATAATAATTCATATTTTCCTAAGATGTCTACCATATAATCTAGTCTTACATTTTCATATGGATTGCTAAAGATTATGCCCCATTCTTTTCTTTTAATTATCACCAGAATTGCTGTTCTAGTCCCCTTTTTACATTTACTATGTAGGTATTTGTATTTTTTTCTCCTTTTTGTTTTTTAGTTAGATTGCCAGATGCTTTTCTGCTTTACTAATCTTTTGAAAGCACGGTTCTTTTTTTAAAAAAAATTTTTTATTGGAGTTCAATTTGCTAATATCACTCAGTGCTCATCCCGTCAAGTGCCCCCCTCAGTGCCTGTCACCCAGTCACCCCAACCCCTCACCCACCTCCCCTTCCGCTACCCCTTGTTCATTTCCCAGAGTTAGGTGTCTCTCATGTGCTGTCACCCTCTCTGATATTTCCCACTCATTTTCTCCTCTTTCCCCTTTATTCCCTTTCACTATGTTTTATATTCCCCAAATGAATGAGACCATATAATGTTTGTCCTTCTCCAATTGACTTAGTTTACTCAGCATAATACTCCAGTTCCATCCACGTTGAAGAAATGGTGGGTGTTTGTCGTTTCTAATGCCTGAGTAATACTCCATTGCATACATAGACCACAGCTTCTTTATCCTTCTCTTTCGATGGACACCGAGGCTCCTTCCACAGTTTGGCTGTTGGTGGACATTGCTGTGAAACCACAATTCTTACAGAAGAAATACAGAATATTGCCAGAGTTACTTTTACAAAAAGCATTAGGCCTAGATGGTTTCATAGTTGGATTCTACAGAACTTTAAGGAGTATGTAACTTTGGTGCTATGAAAAGCACTGTTCTAAGCATAATAAAAGAAGAGGAATCTGCAGTCCAGTATTATTTAGGAATAAAATATATGTAGTTATCAAATAGAATACAAAGTCATATTTAAAAATATATATTCTATGTGCATATTGAAAATTCAGGGATAATTCAATATTGGAAATGCATTGATACAAACCTCTATACTAACAGAGCAGAGAAAAATCACAAGAGCATCTTCATAGATGCCAAGAAGACTTTCGGTAAAGTTCAGCATTCTCCTTTTTTTTTTTTTCCTAAGTAGGCTCATACCCAACATGGGGCTTGAACTCAACAACCCTGAGATTAAGGGTTGCATGCTTTATCAACTGAGCCACCCAGATGCCCCCAACATCCATTCTTAATAAAAAAACTAGTGCTAAACAGAAATAGAAGGTTATATTTAATTAATTAATTAAATTAATTAATTAGTTATTTAAAAAGTGGGCTCCATGCTAGGTGTTGGCTTGAATTTATGATCCTGAGATCAAGGCATGAGCTGAGATCAAGAGTTGGACACTTAACCAACTGAGCAACCCAGGCGCCCAAAGTTTTTTGATATGGCTATATAAAAATACCAGCTGAAAAGCTAGCATCATGTTTAATGGGTGAATTTTGGAAGAATTTTTATAGAATTGAAAACAAGATACAGATGGTTGCTATTATCATTGTGCTAGACCTAATGCAGTCTAAGAGGCATAAAATTGGAAGAGAAGGTAAAATTATTGCTGTTTTTACATGACAGTTATATACATGAAATATCCAGTTAACTGAAAAAGGGTTATTAATAATAAAAGAACTCAGTGATGATGTAGGTACAATTTTTCTTAACCTTAAGAGCAGGAGGTTAAACTAACCTTCTATTCAAGACACATCATCATCATTGGTATGTATAAAGTCTCTCTCTTAGTTATTTTCTTTCTATAGTTTCTTTAGTTCTCGTTTATATTTATCTATTTGAATTTCCCAGGGATCCCTGGTTTGCTCAACGGTTTGGCACCTGCCTTTGGCCCGGGGCCTGATCCTGGAGTCCCGGGATCGAGTCCCACATCGGGCTCCCTGCATGGAGCCTGCTTCTCCCTCTGCCTGTGTCTCTGCCTTTCTCTCTCTCTCTGTCTCTCATGAATAAATAAATAAAAATCTTTAAAAAAAAAGAATTTCCCTTCCCCCTTTTAAACAAATGTCTTAATATTTGTCTATGCTATTTTCAGAAAGTAATTGTATAGTTATATTGTTTATATTCTAATGTGTTTATCTTTTTGCATTTGTGTTTTTGCAAAACAGGTATTGTTATCCTGTGTGTACTTATTTTTAAATTCACATAAAAGTTACTGCATTGTGTATCTTATTCTGTCTTTTTTCCATAGGCACCAAAATTTTAAGATCTACTCATATTGGTACTTTTCTTCTTTTTTTTTTTTTTTTAAGATTTTACTTATTTCAGAGAGAGTGAGGGAGAGCATGAGTGGTGGAAGGGGTAGAGAGGGAGAAGTAGACTTTGCTGGGTAGGGAGTCCAAAGTGGGGCTGATCCCAGGATCCTGGGATCATGACCTCAGCCAAAGGCAGACGCTTAACTGACTGACCCACCCAAGTGTCCTCATGTTGATACTTCTAATCCATGGTTTCTTCTTCTTCTACTTTTTTTTTTTTTTAAGATTTATTTATTTATTTTACAGAGTTTGAGAAAGTGAGGGAGAGGGTGCAGGGTGCTGGAAGGGGCAGAGGGAGAGGGAGAGAGAGAATCTCAAGTAGCTTCCCTGCTGAGCATGGAGCCTGATGCAGGGCTCCATTTCACTACCCTGAGATCATGGCCTGAAACGAAATCGAGTCACTCAACCAATTGAGCAACCCAGGTGCCCCAACTAATCCACTGCTTCTTGTAACTGCATGGTACTTTATGAGATGTTTACCTGGTTTTACCTACGTGTTATCTTAGGAATAGCTACCTATTGATTTCCAATATCCTGACATCACATACTGTGTTGCAGTGAACATCCTTGTACATGATTCTGTGTAAGAATTTCTTTGGAACCTTTATACATATGAATGGAATTGCTGGGTTATAAGATAGGTTTTATTTGGTTTGACTAAGAAATGCTGAATTGCTTTGTCCAAAATAGCCAAATCAGTCTGTATTCCCACTAGCAATGAATGAGTGTTCTTACATTCTTATATCCCAACATTTAAAAAATATCCAGCTTTCTAAAATTTACCAATCTAATAAATGTAAAGTGATCTCTGTGTTTAGTATATCCTTTTGTGGTTACTAATAGTTTTGAACATTTCTTGTTATATTAGCTTTGGAGATTTTTTTTTTTTTTTTTTAAATTTATGATAGTCACAGAGAGAGAGAGAGGCAGAGACACAGGCAGAGGGAGAAGCAGGCTCCATGCACCGGGAGCCTGACGTGGGATTCGATCCCGGGTCTCCAGGATCGCGCCCTGGGCCAAAGGCAGGCGCCAAACCGCTGCGCCACCCAGGGATCCCAGCTTTGGAGATTTTTTTTTAAAGGTTTATTTATATAGATTTTATTTATTTATTCATGAGAGACAGAGAGAGAGGCAGAGACACAGGCAGAGGGAGTCTGGGATTGCCCTGGGTCAAAGGCAGGGGCTAAACTGCTGAGCCACCCAGGGATCCCTTTTTTTTTCTTCTGTAAATTGCTTTTTAATAGTCTTGCCCATTTTTCTTTTTTTAAACTATTTATTTATTTATTTATTTATTCATTCATTCATTCATTCATTCATTCATTCATGAGAGAGACAGAGAGAGAGGCAGAGACACAGGCAGAGGGAGAAGCAGGCTTCTCGCAGGGAGCCCGATGTGGGACTCAATACTGGATCCTGGGATCAGGCCCTGGGCCTAAGGCAGATGCTCAACCGCTGAGCCACCTAGGCATCCCTGCCCATTTTTCTTTCTTTTTTTTTTAATATTTATTTATTTATTCATGAGAGACACACACAGAGAGAGAGAGAGGCAGAGATGTAGGCAGAGGGAGGAGCAGGTTCCATGCAGGGAGCCTGATGTGGGACTTGATCCTGGGTCTCCAGGATCACGTCCTGGACTGAAGGCGGCACTAAACCACTGAGCCACCAGGGCTGCCCCCTGCCCATTTTTCTTTTCTTTTCTTTTCTTTTTTTTTTTTTTTTAAAGATTTTATTTATTTATTCATGATAGTCACAGAGAGAGAGACAGGGAGGCAGAGACACAGACAGAGGGAGAAGCAGGCCCCATGCAGAGAGCCCAACGTGGGACTCGATCCCAGGTCTCCAGGATCGCGCCCCGGGCCAAAGGCAGGCGCCAGACCGCTGCGCCACCCAGGGATCCCCTCAATTATGTTTTAAAAAGAAAGGTTTTCTTTCATCTTTTTCACATATCTGAAAAAAAGTTTTACTCGATTTTTTACTCCCTAAACTTGTTTTGTTTTTGATTCTTGCTTGTTTTGTTGCTTTTATTTTTTAAACTTTAAATGTATTAATTAAATTATATTGGCTCTGCTTTCAAAATGTATCCAAACTCAGACCATGTCTCATAACTATATATTAATTATCTTACCAAAGCCACTGTATAGAATGTTGCAATAGTTTCCTTTTAGAGTTCCCTGGTTCTTCCTTTTCTCTGCTTTCACCTGTTATTATCCTTCATAATCATAGGTAAGATTAATCCTCTAATGACATCTCATTGTAAAAGGTGGTATCCATATAATAATTTTTTTAAAAGATTTATTTATTTATTTATTCAGAGCGAGAGAGAGGCAGAGACACAGGCAGCGACACAGGCAGAGGGAGAAGCAGACTCCATGCAGGAAGCCTGATGTGGGACTCGATCCCGGGACTCCAGGATCACACCACTGCACTACTGGGGCTGCCCTCCATATAATAACTTATAATATATTGTGTGAAGTGGAACTTGATAACTTGCTAACCTAATTTTTTGGCAGTCTACCTTTCACTCTCTATGCTGTAGTCATACTAGGCTCTTGAGTAATCTTTTAAAGATATTATGCATATTCATCTGAATCACACATATGATATTCCCCCTGCAAAGAATGTTTTTCTTCAGCATGACTTGGTCTCTCACTTTCCTTCAGTTCTCTGCATAAGTGTTCCATTATTACTAAGGATTTGCTGATAGTCTTATGTGAAATAGCAATCTCTATTCCTTTATTCTATAAAATCACTGTTTCCTCTTTAATCTTATATTATTCAGCTCGTACCATCTGACTCATTCCTTTTTTATTCTGTCTGCATCCCTCCATCAATAAAACGTAAGCTACACAATAAATGGTGGGAATGCCTTTTTAAAAAAAAATGATACAACTGTGACCCTAATACCTAGTGCAGTTTGTAGTGCATAATTTGTTCTCAAAAAATATTTATTGAATAAAAAATGGTCACATGACATTGTTCAAGGGATTGCAATTGTGGCGAGAGTAGGTACTGTTATTTTGGGAGTCACAAATCTAATTATAATTAGAATACTGTGGTTTACTTTCTGTGAACTTTTTTTTTTTTTTTTTTGAAAGAGTGCATTCTTGTTTGGTTGCTTTTGGGAAAAACCTCTGGCAAACTTGAGATAATTGTGTGCAATTTCAGAAAAATGAGTATAACTTTCAGCATTTTAAAATGTTTTTCAGAAAAGAAATTTGTTTCAGGCTAACTACAGAAAAAAACATTATATATGGCTCTCTAAGATAGTTTGCCTTTTACAAATGTTTAATATATTTTATTTAATTATCTGAGTTCCCTAAAGCCCCAAATTAGCTCTCCTGCATAATTTTGTTGATCCTTTTGAAGTCAAAATTCAGTGTTCTCTAAAAATAGACAAAGATTAGTATGAGGCCTAGATTACAAATACTTTTATGTGATTTTTTTTAAATGAGGGTAGAATAAATTGCATATACATGTACTAGTGTAATTCACTTCCAGAAAATATATGATACTGCTGTTAAAGATCATCTTACACTGCTATTATGAAGCACTGCTATTATCACAATGCTGTGATAGTAAAAGATCCATACATGTTAAACATCTTTGTGAAACTATGTGGTCCTCCGTTAACAGATTTTTTTCTGTGTTTCCTTAGTGCCGTGAAGTTTTATAATATAATTTAATAACTAATAGTTTATTTTTATACTTTATTTTCATTAAATTTAGGAGACCTTAAGGAATATGAGTCTGTATTTTTTATTATATCTCAAGAAAATGCCCAAATGTTGATTTAAAGAATGAATGAGTGAATGAATGAATGAATGAATGAATGAATGAAAGAAAGTGCTTCTGATATACTTTTCTGTATTTTATTAGTCACTGGTAATTGACTAGGAAAGCAAAAAAAAATGTTTTGTTTGGACCATCCTACCAGGGAACCAGAAACATAATAGAAGTTAATACAGACTGAAACGTGTCTTTTTACCTAAATAAGATATTGTAGCTTGCACTGTTAATTAGGGGGATTTCTGTTGTTATTATTTCTTTACTTAGATTGTGTTTTTATTGTATAATTATGCAATACCTGTGTGGTCAGGGAGCATTTATTTTCAGATGTGTAAATACATGCAATTAGAGTTTGTGGCCCATGACCAGTTCAGACCTTCATTTTGGAATTTAAGGAAAGTTTCTCTCTCTCTTTCCCCTCATCTCCTGCATTGAAAACTATGTCATATTAGTAGCTATCTTAATGGGATTTTTAAAATTCTTACATTTCTCTTCTTTTCTTTAGAGCCCTTACATTGGTCTCCCATTAGTCCTCCTCATCCAAGGGTCTGTCTTTCCCTTTCTTTCCCTTCCAATCCACCTTTCCTTGTCTTTCTTCTTGCCTCTTAACTCCCTAATTAATCAAACTTAGAACAGATGGAGTCTTGATGTCAAAATGGTTGCTTCATCCATGTCATTCTTTCAGAGATCTGTCTTACAAAGACCTATCCTTTCTGCCAGCCTTTCTTCCTTACTGTCTCTCCCTTGTGTGTGTGTGTGCGCGTGCGCACCATCTGCTTTCCTACAGTTCTTTTTCCCAACCTCCTTCCCCTCGCCATCTTTCTGCCTAGCCGTCCTCATAGTGTCCCCTATATCCTCCCAGTTTTTCCAGCTTCTTGTATTACTCTTCTTTATATTTTCTTTCCCCGTTTGTCTCCCTCTCTTTTCCTCTTGAGTCCATTCCTTTTTTATCTCTTCACCTCCTTGAGGCTTTCCTTCTACAACTCTTACTTTTTACTCCTGTCCATCTGTTGTTCCATCCATATATCTAGACTCATAGCTGTTAATACCATTAATACAATGACTCCCAAGTTTATGTCTAACTATCAAGATATATTTCCTGAATATCAGCGTTATATACATCATTTGATAATTAACAAGTTCACTTGGATATCTAATAGACACCTCAAACTAAGAACTCCTGAGCATTTCTGCTTCTGAAAATGGCTGATTAGGTTGTCTTAGGCCAACCAACTGCTAAAAACATGTAGAAAACCTGAAAAAAACCTCTTAGAAGTCATTGGAGAATTACAAAGATATTAAGAATTGGTAGAGCAAAGATCTAGAAGAAAAGGAAAACAAAGACAATTTGAAACTGGCATTTGATGCTGCTTTTTCCTTAATGCAGGAGTCAATTCTGAAAATTAAAATTGTGGGCAGCCCCGGTGGCGCAGTGGTTTAGTGCCACCTACAGCCCAGGGTGTGATCCTGGAGACCCTGGATTGAGTCCCACGTCGAGCTCTCAGCATGGAGCCTGCTTCTCCCTCTGCCTGTGTCTCTGCCTCTCTCTCTCTCTCTCTCTGTGTGTGTGTGTGTCTCTATGAATAAATCAATAATAAAAAAAAATCTTTGATAAAATTGTGACTAAGAAGCTGAGCAGAATTTCTAGCAGTCTCAGAGCCAGAAGGGGAAAAAATGGAGTTCAGAGCCTACCAAGGAATGAAGGCCCTGGAAATACTCAGCTTTGCCAGGGCTTTATTCTATTTTTCACCGTTTGAAAAAAAAAAAAAATAGCCCATTCAAGCACTGAAGTCCAGCATTAAATCAACTCAATCATTGATTGATTAATGGTATTCAAATTTATTTTAGAATTGCCACAAGTGAAAGTCATTCTATAAAAGAAAATATCTATAGTTCTAAAAAATCTTTTAAAAAATATTTATTTATTTGAGAGAGCACAAGCAGGAAGAAGGGCAGAGGAAGACGAAGAGTGAAAAGCAGGCTTCCTGCTGAGCACAGAGCCTGACTCAAGGCTTGATCCCAGGACCCTGAGATCAAGACCTGAACTGAAGCCAGATGCTTAACCAATGAACCACCCAGGCACCTCTGTCATTTTTAAAATACATAATGCTTGACATGCACTCAAAAATAAACAGTGTCCATCAAAAGATGAATGGTTAAAGAAGATTTGGTCTATATATACAATGGAATATTACTCGGTCATTAGAAACGACAAATACCCACCATTTGCTTCAACGTGGATGGAACTGGAGGGTATAATGCTGAGTAAAGCAAGTCAAAATCGGAGAAGGACAAACATTATATGGTCTCATTCATTTGGGGAATATAAAAAATAGTGAAAGGGAATAAAGGGGAAAGGAGAGAAAGTGAGTGGGAAATATCAGTGAGGGTGATGGAACATGAGAGACTCCTAACTCTGAGAAACGAACAAGGTAGTGGAAGGGAAGGTGGGCGGGGTTTGGGGTGACTGGGTGAGAGGCACTGAGAGGGGCACTTGACGGGATGAGCACTGGGTGTTATGCTGTATGTGGGCAAATTGAACTCCAATAAAAAAAAACAAATGACTGAAACCATGAAGAAATGAAAGAAGAAAATAATTAGAAGGAAACCCATAAGAAATCCAGATATTAGAGTTATTAATCATGGACTTTAAAATAGTTATGATTAATAGTTTCAAGAAGTTGGATAATAGAGAATCTTGGGAAGAGCTATAAAAATAATCAGAGTATTAGAAATGAAAAAAAGTTCACAGAACTTTATTGATCTAAAAAAATATTAGAAATGAAGAAAACACAATAGTTGAAAATGGTAACTCAGTGAATAAGTTTAACAGAAGATTAGATGTAACTGAGGAAAGAATTAGTAAACTGTAAGATCAGAAGAAAATAACCAGACTCTGAAGCAGAGACACATTAGGATAGAAAATACACAAGAGTATGAGAGACAAGTGGGGCAAGGCAGAGAGGCCTAGCATGTTTGTATTGAACTTCCAGAAGCAAGGGCATATGGATGGTTCACTTGGTTAAGTATGCTTTCGGCTCAGGTCATGGTCCCAGAGTCCTGAGATTGAGCTTTGCATTGTACTGTGGCTCAGTGGAGGGTCTGCTTCTTCCTCTGCCCCTCACCCTGTTCATGATCTCTCTCTCTCTTGCTCTCTCTTACCCTCAAATAAATAAATAAAATCTTAAAAAAAAAAAAAAAGAAATTCCAGGAGAAGAGAGAAAATCATTCAGGAGAAGCAGATGAAATGTTAAAAATATTCTAGAAGGGGTTTGTCAGGCAAAAGAAAAATGATTCTAGATAGAATTACAGAAGAGTAATAGAAACTGTATGTGGATACTGAATGAATGAGTACCCGCTGTTCAAAGTAATAATAATATCTTTTGTATATGTAGATATGTTAAATGGAGATAAATGGAGTCAGTATATTCTAAGATCTTTGCATTATTAGAGAATCAATAAAAATGCTAATTTATATTGGACTTTAAGAAATTAGGGATGTAGGGACGCCTGGGTGGCTCAGCAGTTGAGGGTGTGATCCCGGAGTTCCAGAATCAAGTCCACATCGGGCTTCCTGCATGGAGCTTGCTTCTCCCTCTGCCTATGTTACTGCCTCTCTCTCTCTGTCTCTCATGAATAAATAAATAAAATCTTAAAAAAAAAAAAGAAATTAAGGCTGTATATTTTGATTTATAGGTAACATCTAAAAGAAGTTATAACAGTGGAGGAAAATGGCATAGTAAAAAAATAATTTAAAAGAAGTCACAGAACAAGTAGAACAAATATTAAGAAGGTAAATTTAAACCTATGTATGTCAGTAATTCTATTATAAGTGAACCACATTTTCTAATTAATAAGGATTGTTTGAATTTAAGAAACTGAGATTGAGCTATGAAATTTCCTTTTTTGTAGGTCAAAACAATATAAGTAATTTCATGTGGTTCAACCTAAAACATGCTGCTTAAAAGAAATACACCTTAAATATGGAGGTTAAGATAGGCTGAAGTTAAAAAC
This sequence comes from Vulpes vulpes, assembly GCF_048418805.1. Classification (NCBI taxonomy): domain Eukaryota; kingdom Metazoa; phylum Chordata; class Mammalia; order Carnivora; family Canidae; genus Vulpes; species Vulpes vulpes. The sequence continues at coordinate 60,242,963 of NC_132795.1, forward strand.
CCATGGAAAAAGGTATGCCTGTACATACACTAATAGAAAGAAAGCTGGTATGGCTTACTGATATCAGATAAAGTAGAATTTAAAGCAAAGAGGCATTATTAGAGATACAGAAGGATATTTCATGGGATATTTCATGGTTATTTAAAATGGTCAGTCCTCCAGGAAGATATAACAGGTCTAAATTTTATGTGTGAAATGTAGCCCCAAAATGCAAAAAGCCATAACTGATAGAACTAAATAGAAAAATAAACTCATAATCACAGAGGGAAATATAAATACATTTCTTTCTAACTAAATAAGTAAGTAACTAATAGAACAAGCAGATCAAAAATCAGAAGAGTTATAAAAGATTGGACCCCAAAAAAGAAATATTACAACAGTATGCTTAACAATCTTGATTTAATTCACATAGAGCATTTCATCCAACATCTACAGGATGCACATTCTTTTCAAGTGCACATTGAAAATTTAGCAAAATTAATTGTATCTTAGGTATAAATCAAGCCTTATATTTCAAAACATTGAAATAACAGTGTGTATTTTGACCATAATAAAATAAGCTAGAAATTAATAACAAAATTTAGAAAATCCCCAAATGCTGATAATTAAGCAATATGCTTAATTTATGGACCAAAGAGGAAATTACATAGGAATTTTGAAAACATTTTGCTAATGGCATATGACAATGGCATATTAAAATTTGTGGAATACAGCTACAGTTGTGTTTAGATGACATTTATGGCCCTAAAAGGTAGGTAGTAAGGTAGTAAGGTACCTTACTACTATAGGGAGGAAGAAGAGAGATTGAAAAATCTGTGGCCTAAGGAAGGGTTCATGTCCAAGAAGTTGAAAAAAATCAGGGAAAATAAAGTGAAATAAAGGAAATAATAAATATGCACAAAAAATTAAAACCGAATGCATTATTTCCACCTCTTGAAATAATCAGAATAAAACAAACAGCAAAATCCCCAAATCCTCTTCATCCTGTATTCCCATTTCAATAAATAGAGAAATTTCATCCTATCATGTGTTCTGATTTTGGAATCACCTTAGCTTCTCTCTTTGTTTTATAACTCACATTTACTCTGTCAGATGATTGTAGGATTTTACCATAAAAACATATCCAGAATTTAGTCACTTCTCATCATCTTCATTGATTAGTCTGACCTAAGCCATTGTTATCTCTTACTTGGATAACTGTTGTAGTTTTTTTTTTTAATTTTATTTATTTGACAGCACAAGCAGAAAGAGGGGGAGAGAGAAGCAGGCTCCCCACTGAACAGGGAGCCTGACGCAGGGCTCGATCCCAGGACCCCGGGATCATGATCTGAGCTGGAGGCAGTTGCTTAACTGACTGAGCCATCCAGGTGCCCCAACTGCTGTAATTTCTTAATTGACCCCTTTGTCCCCACTCTACCCATTTTTTCACACAGCGGTCAAAATTACCTTGCAAAACTTTCATGTCACTCTTCTGCTCATAACTTTTCAAGTTACTTTCCATTTCTCTAAGCATACAAACCAAAGAAAGGCCTTACAATGGGCAAGGAGACCCTAAATAATTAGCTTATCTGGATTCATGTTTTGTCCTCTTCTGTCCCTTCCTGTGCTGCAACCACACTGTCCATCTCTCTTCTTCAGAATGCCATTGAATATCTGGGCCTTTGCACTTGCTGTTACTTTCTCCAAATATCCACATGGCTTACTAGCTTACTTCAGAACTCTGCCAGTATCACCTTATTAATGAAATCTTTTAAAATCAGCTCATAATACAGCAATCCCAAACCCCCATACTTGGCACTTTCTACATTGTTTTTTTCTCTGTAATATATGCCTAGCACTCAAGTGTTGTTTGTTAAATAAGTAAATGCGTGGATGGAACTATTGAAGTGGTTACTACCAGAGTAGAGAGGTGGAAATAATATTGTTATGGGAAAGAACTTTCCACACCTATTTGTTTCAGGATGTGATGTTCTCATTCATCTATTTTTTTGTTTTGTTTTTAGTTTGAAATAATTTTAGAGTTAGTTGCAAAACTAATGGAGTTACTATTAACCTACCCTTCGCCCAGCATCTCTTAACACCTTACACAACCATAGTGTAATTATCAAAATTAAGAAATTAGTATTGGTACATTACTGTTAACTACAGACTTTATTTGGATTTCATCAGTTTTTCCACTAATGTCTTTTTCTGTCCCATAGTACAACCCAGAATTCCATATTACATTTAGTAGTTACATCTCTTTAGTTTCCTTTATCTGGTGACAATTTTCCAGTTTTCCATTGTCTTTATGACCTTGAGATTTTTACAGTAATAAGAAGCCATTTTATAAAATGTCCCTCAATTTTTATTTCTCTGATGTTTTTCAATTAGATTGAGGTTATACATGTTTGAAAAATACCACAGAAGGTTTATACCTTCTCATATCAGGAGACACATGGTATCAGTATGTCTTATTTCTGGTGATATTAATCTTGATCATGTGGCTAAGATAGGTTTCTCCACTGTAAAATTACTTTTTCCTTTATAACTAATATTTGGGGAGAGATTTTTTTTGTATTTTTAAAATTTAAATTCAGTTTGCCAACATACAGTATAGTACCCAGTGCTCATCCCATCAAGTGCCCTCCTCAGTGCCTGTCAACCAGTTACCCCATCCCCCAGCCCACCTCTCCTTCCTCAACCCTTTGTTTCCTAGAGTTAGGAGTCTCTAATGGTTTGTCTCTGTCTCTAGTTTTTCCCATTTATGTAGCTTCAAAATATCTCTCCCTAAAAAAATAAAAAATAAAAATAGGGAGAGATATTTTGAACCTATGTAAATATCCTAATATCCTTTCTCCTTATACTTTCAGCCATTGATTTTAGTATTCAGCAATGGATCTAGCCTGAAACAATTACTATGTGCTATTCCAGTCATGATTTTTTCATTCCATCTATTCTTATGTAATGAGGAGTTGTTGGAATTCTTATGTAATCAAGAATTCCCATTTACTTATTTAATAATTTATTTGTGGAATTATGCACATGAGTATTTGTATTTTATTCTTTGGGTTATAAATCTATTACTGTCACTTTTTAAAAAAAATTTGGCACACATCTTGTTTTTTCAGTATGCACCCATTTTATTTCTCTGGAGTATTTTCTTACTTTCTGGCATCATGAGATGTTGGTTGTTCAGCTTTGGAAACAGCCATTGCAGTGAACTCTGGTTCTTCTTATTGGACAAGGTTGTTTAGAAACCAAGATCTGGGTGCTTATTTCATCTTTTATAGTCTTTTTTCTTTTTTGGCACTTTGTTTTTTTCACAGTCCTTATCCTGTGGAAACCTCTGAAAAACCAGAATTATATGTGAAATAAAATTATCATTATTAGGAGGAGAGAACCTTATGATAGGAATGTCAGAAAACCAATAGTATATGTAGCTCTGTCACTTGCTTTTTGTACATGTGTTGAACAGATTTTATGTAGTTCCATTTTAATCCCTAAAGCCTAGAAGTAGATTTTAAAGCTGATTTTTGGCCTCTTCTCATGGTGTCATGATGCACTGTTTTCTAAAAATACACATGAAATAGTAAGAGTCCTAGATTTCAGATACCTTTATGTGACTTGGGGGTTAGGGAGACATAGATTACAGAGTCTTATGCTAGTGTAAGTCAACCTCAGAAGTTAAAAACTACTTCAAGTAAAAACCAACTTAAACTGCTATCACAAAGTGCTCATCAGTCATATTCTTTGTAAAATTTTACAAAGATTCCTCAGTCTAATTACCTTCCTTTGATATGTCCTTTAACAACAGGGACTTCAAAAACAGAACAAAACAATAGGGACTTCAATAATACAGTGTATTAATTACTATAATAATAAATTTGCATGTCTTATTTTCATTAAACTTGGAGACTCTTGAGGACTAGAAATCTGGATTTATTTTTTGTGTCCTGTGTAGGTACCCACATGTTGGTTGTATAAATGAAAGACTATACTCAGAATATGTGATTCTACATTTTATTAGATTGCTAATAATTAACTCTCAAATATCTCTAAAAAGAGTAAAAGTTAATGTGAATCTAAATTAATCTCTTTACCAAATAAGAAATGGTGATATATTTGGAATTAATTTAGTTTTACTTCATATGTTTCTCTAAGCCTAGAACAAATTCTGAATATAGTTATATAGCCTGCATAAGGAAAGTGACATTTCTTACTTTCAACCGTGAAATCAAATATATATGGAATGTGTTTGAGGTCCATGAGTAGTTCATAACCTCATTTATTAGTAATTAAACCAAACTGGCTCTTTTTTTATTACTGAAAACTTAGGATTCTCAAATTTCAGTTGGATTGTTCCTTCCTACCACCTTCCTACTTTCCCCTTTTTCTGACTCTTTTTTAAAAAATTTTATTTATTCACCACACACACATACACACACACACACACACACAGAGGCAGAGATACAGGCAGAGGGAGAAGCAGGCTTCATGCAGGAAGCCTGATGTGGGACTCGATCTCAGGACTCCGGGATCATGCCCTGGGACAAAGGCAGACACTAAACTGCTGAGCCACCCAAGCATCCCAAAGATTTTATTTATTTATTCATGAGAGACAGAGAGAGAGAGAGAGAGAGAGAGAGAGAGGCAGAGACACAGGCAGAGGAAGAAGCAGGCTCCATGTGGGGGACCAGACGTGGGACTCAATCCTGGGTCTCCAGGATCACGCCCCAGCGATGCTAAACCGCTGAGCCACCTGGGCTGCTCTTCTTTTTCTTTTCTTTTCTTTTCTTTTCTTTCTTTCTTTCTTTCTTTCTTTCTTTTTCTTTCTTTCTTTCTTTCTTTCTTTCTTTCTTTCTTTCTTTCTTCCTTCCTTCCTTCCTTCCTTCCTTCCTTCCTTCCTTCCCTTTCTTTCTTTCTTTCTTTCTTTCTTTCTTTCTTTCTTTCTTTCTTTCTTCTTTTTTTTTTTTTTAAAGATTTTATTTATTTATAGACAGAGAGAGAGAGGCAGAGACACATGCAGAGGGAGAGGGAGAAGCAAGCTCCATGCAGGGAGCCCGACGCGGGACTCGATCCCGGGCCTCCAGGATCATACCCTGGGCTGCAGGCGGCGCCAAACCACTGTGCCACCGGGGCTGCCCTGCTCTCCTTTTTCTGACTCTTATCATCCTGTCCCCCACTCCCTCTCTCTCTGTCCATTCTCGCTTCTCTGCCCCATCATTCTTTACTTTTTTGTTCCATATACTCTTATTTCTATCATGTGTCCTTACTTCTTTCTCCCATGTGTCATCATATCATTATCCCATTTGTCTTGTCCTTCCTACCTTCTTTCCTTCCATCAGTCATTCTGTCCATCCTTCCTTCTAGGAATATATACGTTTATCCCTTGCTTCTGTCTCTCCAGACTTCATCCATCCTTTTTCTTTTTCCTTTTCTCTCCAGCCTTCTTACTGTCCTTCTGTCTGTCATTTCATCTGTTCATACCAAGTGAAGGTCCTTTCTTCCGTCTGTTTTTCTTTTATCTAGTTTTATGACTACCATCTGTGTGCTGATGACTTCAATATTGTATCTTCAGCCTATACTTCTGCTTTGGACTCTAGACTTCGTAATTCCACTCCTTTGCTATCCCTTAAATTTCTATCCAGATTAAGTTCTTATCATTTTCACTATTATTACCACTCTTATCTGTGCCACCATCATCTCACAGAAGTGAAGTAGCCTTCTGAGTGGTCTATTTTTGCCGTTTCTAATACCCATTTTCTACCCAGAAGTCCAAGCAATTATTTTAAAAGTTAATTCACACCATGTCCCTGCTTCTCCTCTAAACTATTCCTGTTCTTACTCAGAATAAAAGTCAAAGTCTCTGTGTGATTCAACACCTAGTGCATCCTTAACACCATTTATCATTTTCTTTTTTTTCTTTCTCCTCACTGATTGGCCTCTAAGCATATTTTTTGTCCCTCAAACACAAGACCTCATATATCTGGGCCTTTACCCTCTGTGAATATTCTGTTTTCTCAGTTATCTATATAGGTCATTTATTCTCTTAAGTGTTTCTCTCTGCACACATGGCATCTTCATTATTTTATATAAAAATATATTTAATGAATGCAGTGACCAAAAAGGCAAAAACTCCACTCTTGTAGAATTTATATCTAGATGGAAATGAGAAACAAGCAATAAATATAAGAATAATATATATTAGTATGTAAGAGCATGTGTTAAAAAGAAAAACATAGCAAGGAAGGAGGATCTGGATTGCTAGGGGCAAAAGTGAGGGGAAATCAATTTTAGTAAGATGGTCAGAAAGCGTAGCACTTCAGAGGTGATATTTGAGCTCAAAGAGCTGAAGAAAGTGAGAAATTGAACCATGTATATATGAGGGGAGTGTATTCTAGATGGAAAGAATAGCTTATGGAAAGGCACTAAAGTAGGAGCATTTCTGTCATATTCTTATATTCAAGTGATCTCAAAGAGTGTGTCTAGAACAAAGTAAAGGAAAAGGAAAGTAGTAGGAGATGAGATCAGAGAAATAACTGTTGCCCAGGTTTGTCCTGTGGGGCCTAGAAGGTGATTTTAAGGTCTTTTTTTTTTTTAAGATTTTATTTATTTATTCATGAGAGACAGAGAGAGAGAGAGAGAGGCAGAGAGACACAGGCAGAGGGAGAAGCAGGCTCCATGCAGGGAGCCTGACATGGGACTTGATCCCAGGTCTCCAGGATCCTGCCCTGGACTGAAGGTGGCATTAAACTGCTGAGCCACCTGGGCTGCCCAGGACTTTTCTTTTCTTTTTTTCTTTTCTTTTCTTTTCTTTTATTTATTTTTTATTTTTTTATTATTTTTAAATTTTTTTTTTTGGACTTTTCTTTTTTGATGGATGAGAAGTCATTGCAGTTGGAGGGTTTGTTCATGACCACTTGGTGTTTGGGTGAAGACCAGGCAGGCAATGGGGGCAAGTATAGAAGCAGTGAGATAGAAGGTCAGAAATGATGGAGGATTGAAACAGAGTGTAAGGTAAAAGTTAGTGAAAAGTAGTTGACATTCTGGATGTATTGTGAAGCTACAACTGATGAGATTTGCCAAAGTTTTATATGTGGGCTACAAAAGAAAATAGAATCAAGGACAGTATGATATTGCTCACCATTATCCATTTCTTACCTGAGCATATGAGATATTTACCTCCTTATCTCCCTGTACAGTTTAGTGAAGCCACATAACTAGTTATGGCCAGTGAATTGTGTAAAGATGTACTTGGCTGAAGCAGGGTAAAGCCCCTATATTGTTCTCCAGTTCCTGCTTTGAAGGAGGCCTTGTGTTAAAAGTATAGAGCCACAAGATTAAAGGAACTGGATTGGTAAAGTCACCACTAAGAGGGTAGCTACCTGGAGTTGCAGTAAGCTCAGCATGAGCATCATAGAATTTTTTGTTTTATCAAGCTGCTGATGGGGGGGGGGGGGTCGGTTGTTACCTAATATAAGCATATCCTATTCCAATCAGGTGGCACTGTGGCCTGGGTAACTTGAAGGATGGAATCATCAGTAACTAAGATTGGGAAAGACTGTGGGAAGAGAAGATTTGAGGGAATTTTCAAAGGAAGATGTTGAATCAAGGCTGTAGAATATTTAAAAAACCCTTCTGTGACCACTGTATATAAAATTACACTCCTCCAATATTCCTCTACTGTATTTTTATTTTTTTTCCATAGAAATGATCACAACTGAAGTACAGTGCAGTAATTCAAGAGCTTAGAATCTGAAGTCAGGCAGGCTGAATGAGTTTTAAATACTAATTTTGCTACTTTTCTATTCATGTGTTTTTGGGAAAATTACTTATTCTTTATGCTTCAGTTTCCTCATTTATAAATGAGGGAAATACCTATATCAAAGGGTTGTGTGTGCATGTAAAGTGCTTAGAGCAGCATCTGATAGTACACTTCCTAAGTGTTTGCAGCTATCATCATCACCATCATCATCATCGTCATCATGAAAACTTCATGAGACCAGGCACTTAATTTTGTTTTTCCTTTATCCCAGGGACCAATGTTAGTAGGCTCTCAATAAAGTTTTGATGAATAGATGGATGGATAGATTGCATGAGAATGGTTGTCACTTTTTGCAGTAATGTCAATGTGGGTAAGATCTTGACCATTGGCCAAACCATAGACAGACCTGTGATAGGTGCTAGGTCATAGATTTAGAAAATTTTTTTTCAGCATTATTAGTCTTTTTCTTTTCACCTATAGAAATTGAAATTTTATTAAGTGAAAAGTGAAATATAATTAATTTTTTCCAGCTCTATTGAGATAAAACTAGTGACATAAAGTGACATAAAACTAGTCTTTATTTGGAAGGAGAGAAATCTCAAATAGTACTATTCAACTACAGAGAAGAATTCTATGTAGATCTGGGACAGCATGCTTTTGGCCACATGTTGGACAGATTTTATTTAGTTGTATGTAAATCCTTTAAAGCCCACAAGTACATCTTACACTTAATTTTGTTCTAACCTGGTAAAGTCACAACGCTGTGGTTTCTAAAATTAGAGAAGGAATAATAAGAGTTCTAAATTATAAATAGCTTTGCGTGACATTTGAGGTCAGAGAGGCATAAGTTACATAGATTGTATTAGTGTAAATTGATTCTAGGAATTAAGTGATTTTTTAACCCTTTTTAAGTCATACTATTCAAATAATTTTTCTGTGTTTTTCTTTTTTTATATTGATAGTATTGTTGCTCATATCATCTGTAAATAATCAGGCCTTTGTTTCTCCTTTCTTGTTCTTATACCTTTTATCTCTTGCTCTGTTACTTTTTCAGTTAGTTCTGCTAGCCAGGTTGATTAGAAGTGGTGAGAGCATGCATCCTTGTCTTCTTTCTGATCTGAAACCCAGTGGTGTCTTTCTTTTCTTTTTTTAAAGATTTTATTTATTTATTCATGAGAGAACAGAGAGAGAGAGACAGAGACACTGGCAAAGGGAGAAAAGCAGGGTTCCTGTGGGGAGCCCGATGTGGGACTTGATTCCAGGACCCTGGTATCATGACCTGAGCACAAGGTAGACGCTCAACCACTGAGCCACCCAGGTGCCCCCAATCTAGTGGTTTCAGTATTTTACCATTAAATATGTTTTCTGTAAGTACTTTTTTTTGGATGCTCTCTTTCACGTTAAGGAAGGTACCTTCTAGACCTAGCTTATTGAGACTAAATGGAAATTGAATTTAGTGGCTGCTCTTTCTGTGTGTACAATTAGTAATACGATTTTTTTCTTTTATTCTGTGAATGAGGTGAATTGCATTAACCAATTTTAAACTAATCATTGTTCTGAAGATAAGTCCAACTTGATTATTATATATAATATTTTTTATATGTTGTTGGATTTGGTTTACAAATATGATGTGTTTAGGGATGCCTGGGTGGCTCAACGGTTGAGCGTCTGCCTTTGGCTCAGGGCATGATCCCAGTCTGGGGATTGAGTCCCTCATTGGGCTCCCTGGGAGGAGCCTGCTTCTCTCTCTGCCTGTGTCTCTGCCTTTCTCTCTGTGTCTCTCTCATGAATAACTAAATAAAATCTTAAAAAAACAAACAAATATGATATGTTTAATATCCTTGTGAATAAGATTAGTTTGTAATTTTCCATTTGTACTGTCTGTCTAATTTTGGTGTTAAGGTAAATTTAACTTCATAAAGTGAGTTGAAGAGTGTTCCTTTCTTGTCTATCATCTGTATGAGATTAGCATTACATTAGAGTTATGTATTCCTTGAAAGTTTGGTATAATTTATCTCTAAAGCTGATAGGCTTTTGTGTATTGCTTATAAGAATTTTAACCACAGATTCAGTTTCTTTAATGGTGATAGGACTGTTCATGTTCTGTTTTTGCTTAAGTCAGTTTTGATAAGTTGTAAATTTCTTCTTGAGTCAGTTTTAGTGAGGAATTTATCAATTTCGTCTAAGGTTTCAAACTTACTGGCATAAAATTGTTCATATTATCTTATTTTCTATTTAATTCTGGCAGTATTTTTTATTCTTTTCTTTTTTAGTATTTTTTATTCTTAATAAAAAAATTTTATCTGAGAGGTACAAGGGTGGCACAGTCCGTTATGTGACCAACTCTTGGTTTTTGGCTCAGGTTATGATCTCAGGGTTGTGAGATTGAGCCCTGCATCAGGCTCTGCACTCAGCATGGAGTCTGCTCAAGACTCTGTCCCTTTCTTCCCACAAGCTCCCTGTCTCAAATAAAGAAGTCTTTTACAAAAAAAAAAAAAAAAGTCTTTTACAAAAATTTATATCTGAGATTATATCTCCTTTTTATTCTTAATATTGCTTATTTTGCCTCCTCCCCCCCTTTCCTCTTAATTAGCTTTCAAATAATACTTTTTGGCTTTGTTTTATTATGTATTTGTATTGTTTCCATTAATTACTGTTCTTTATCATTTCCCTCTTTCTTTTTTATTAGAATTTATTCTGTTTTTCTAATTCAGTTTCAAGTCTCCTAATAAAGCATTTAAGCCTGCACATTTTCTTCTAATGCTATCTTTTTTGTTTTGCATTCTTCACGTTTGAGATGTATTTTCTTCGTTATCGTTCAGTTGCAGTTATTTTCCAAAATCTATTATGTTCTTTGTCCTGTTAATTGTTTAGAAAAATGTTTTTAAAATGTCAAGATATAAGAGTATCAGTTCTTTTAAATTTGTTAAGTACAGTGTTATGACCAAGTATAGGGTCAGTTTTCATAAATGTTCTACATACACTTGAATACATATTTGCTTATTGGGTATAACTGTATTTTGGCTGCTCTGTATACTGTATCTTTGCTTTTGGTTTTGTGTAGTTTCAGTTGGATGAGTCTAGATGTAAATTGTCTGTCTCCCGGGACGCCTGGGTGGCTCAGAGGTTGAGCGCCCGTCTTGGGCCCAGGGTGTGACCCCGGGGACCCAGGATCGAGTCCCGCATCGGGCTCCCTGCATGGAGCCTGCTTCTCCCTCTGCCTGTGTTTCTGCCCCGCCCCCTCTCTCATGAATAAATAAATAAAATCTTAAAAAAAAAAAAAATTGTCTCCCTCTTGACTCTCCCTCCCTGTATCTCTGCCCTTTTCTGTCTGTTCTTTGTTTCTATTTTTACTTAACCCCACCATCTCTGTCCTACTCCCCATCTCCTACCCTGTATCCCCCTCATTCTTAACCTGAATTGGTACCTTTTAGCAGTTCCAGAAAATTCTCAGTCATCTTCAGGCCTCTCAGCCTGCAACTCAGATTAAGTTCCTGTTTCCTTGGATATTTTGTGATTGGTTAATTTTTGGTGGAATTTTTTAAATGGAAATTGAGGCATGGATTTGAATACAGAGAGGATTTATAATTTCTTTTAAATTATTCCAGATTACAATCTACCTGGGACCACTTTAATCTTTTTTTTTTTTTAATTTTTATTTATTTATGATAGTCACAGAGAGAGAGAGAGAGAGGCACAGACATAGGCAGAGGGAGAAACAGGCTCCATGCACCGGGAGCACGACGTGGGATTCGATCCCGGGTCTCCAGGATCGCGCCCTGGGCCAAAGGCAGGCGCTAAACCGCAGCGCCACCCAGGGATCCCTACCTGGGACCACTTTAAATGCAATTTTATGCTTGAGGTGTTTGGGACCACTTAAATTCCATGAATTGGTATTGAGATTATGCTTTTGGGCACAAGGTATTTTTTAAAATAAATTTTTAATTAAAAAAATTTTTTTAAAAAGATTTTTATTTATTTATTCATGATAGACATAAAGAGAGAGAGAGAGGTAGAGACACAGGTAGAGGGAGAAGCAGGCTCCATGCCGGGAGCCCGACGCGGGACTCGATCCCGCGACTCCAGGATCGCGCCCTGGGCCAAAGGCAGGCGCTAAACCACCGAGCAACCCAGGGATCCCCTAAAATAAACTTTTAAAAATAATTTTAGATTTATAGAAAACATACAAAGATAGTGTAGAGAATTCCTGTGTAATCTCTACCCAGTCTTCCCTAATATTAGTATCTTAAACATTATCTTAGAAGCACTAACTAACCTCCAGACCTTATTCAGATTTCCACTAATGGTTTTTTCCTATTCCAGGATCCCATCCAAAATATCACATGGCATTCAGTCATATGTCTCCTTAATCTCTTCTATGACAGTTTCTCAAGTTTTTCTTGTTTTTTATGATCTTTATGGTTTTGAGTACTGGTTATGTATTTTTGTAGACTGGCCCTCAATTTAGGTTTGATTTTTTTTTTCATAATTAGACTAGGATATGGGTTTTGTGAAAAACCCATAGTGGTAAAATGTGCTTCTCATCATACATATCATGTCAGGATGTACGGGATATCAACATGTGATGTTTATTCTGATTATGTGGTTAAGGTGCTGTTTGCCAGGTTTCTCCACTGTAAAGTTACTATGTTATCCCTTTCCATTCAGGAATGGGAAATTTTATTTTCTTTTAACCCAGTCTGTAAAGACAGGCAAGTTCCCTTGTTGCTCTATACTGTGACTTTAGACTTATGCCTTATTTTATATTTGAACTATTAATAGAGCTCTTTGAAATCCAGGTTTATATTGAGGGTCTTTTATTGGCTTCCTCACTTTGGATGGGCCTTGGGCTTTATCTCTGGTCCTTCTCAACTTGGATTAAGCTAAGGGTTTTCGGTGGTCTATAGAAATTCTCTAGGCTAAAGCTGACCTTAGTAACCTACTTACACTCTTGTGACTCCTTACTTTTGGGGCAGTCCGGTGAATTATGTTTAAAAGTTTTGTTTTGTTGTACCTGTTAGTTTGTTATTAGTTATTTCTGTAGGGATATCTTAATTCAATGTTCTGTCAGCAATGGAATTTGGGAGGTTTCTTTGTCATTGATTTTGAACATATTTTGAAGTGTTAACACTGGATTGGGGGGGGATATAAATCTTAGCATAGAAGTATGATACTTGTATCATTCTCCCAACCTCCTCCCCACCCCCAGCATAATACAGTTCTTAAGAAATCCTTGATTTAAAGTTACCTTTTTTTCTGCTTTGATTATCCTTTCCTATTTTATCCTCTTGGTCAACACTTACGGATTCCAAACTCTGCTCAAATGTTTTCTTCCTCATGCCCTCCCATGTCCCCTTTTCCCTGCTCCCATACACAGAGTTAGATTACTTCTGTGCTGCCATAATACACCATTAAGAAATTTACCATGTGGTACATAAACATCAGTGTTTGGTTTACATATTATGGTAGATGTTATTCTCTTTACCATTATTTGGTGTCTTTTTCTGCAGGAAGTTTATTTTATACTTTCAGCCTTTCTTGAAGTCTGGCTTGGCCATGTGACCTGCTTTGACCAATTAAATGTGAGCAGAAATGCCTTCACTTATCTGCAGTAGATGTATATATCATGAGTGAGAAATAAACTTTAGTTATTTTAAAACACTGAGCTCGGGGCAGCCGGGGTGACTCAGTGGTTTAGCACCGCCTTCAGCTCAGGATGTGGTCCTAGAGACCCGGGATCAAGTCCCACGTCAGGCTTCCTGCACGGAATGGAGCCTGCTTCTCCACTCTGCCTGTGTCTGTGCCTCTCTCTTTCTCTGTGTCTTTCATGAATAAATAAATAAAATCTTTAAAAAAACAAAACAAAACAAAAAACCAAAAAAATAAAAATAAAAAATAAACAAAACAACAACAACAAAAAACACTGAGCTCTTTGGGGGTTTGTTACTTCAGTGTAAACATATTCTGTCTTGATTGTCCTCCATCTTGAAGGCAAAAACTATATTCTGGCAATTTTTTATGTCCTTAAAGCTGTTGGACTAGTTTCCGTAAAACATTTTAGATTATTATATACCCTGTAGGAAAGCAGCATTATATAGTGCAAAGAGCATGGGTTTGGGGTCAGACATATTCAAATTAAATTTTTTACTTTATTGGTTAGCTGAGTTACTTTGGAAAATGTCCTTGTTGAGTTTTAGATTCATTCTTTAAATGAGATAACTTATAAAGTTGTTGGAAATACATGTAAAGTATTTATATTCCGAGAATGTTCTTTCCATTGGCTATTGACTCAAGTCTTAAAAATTCCTTTCTACTAATTAAGGAATCAATCCCATTTACAATTCCACCAAAACCAATAAGATACCTAGGAATAAAGCTAACCAAAGAGGTGAAAGACCTGTCCTCTGAAAACTATAAAACACTGATGAAAGAAATTGAAGATGACACAAAAGAATGGAAGACGTTCCCTACTTATGGAATGGAAGAACAAATATTAAAATGTCTATAATACCCAAAGCAACCTACACATTTAATGCAAGCTCTATCAAAAATGCCAGCAGCATTTTTCACAGAGCTAGAACAAACAATCCTAAAATTTGTTTGAAAACACAAAAGACCCCAAATAGCCAAAGCAACCTTGAAAAAGAACAGCCAAAGGCATCATAATTCTGGATTTCAAGTTATATTGCAAAGCTGTAGTTATCAAAACAGTATAACACTGGCACAAAAAATAAATACATAGAATGGAACAGAAAACTCAGCAGTGAACATGCAGCTAGACCAATATATGGTCAATTACTCTTTGACAGCAGGAAAGACTATCCAGCGGGAAAGAGACAGTCTTTACAACGAATGGTGTTAGGAAAACTGGACAGCAATGTGCAAAAGTATGAAACTGACCCACTTTCTTACACAATATACAAAAATAAATAAAAAAATTGATTAATTTTTTGCAAGATCTGAAACCATAACCACCCTAGAGGAAGGGATCTCTGGGTGGCTCAGCGGTTTAGCGCCTGCCTTTGGCCCAGGGCATGATCCTGGAGTCCTGGGATCAAGTCCCACATCCGGCTCCTGTCATGGGGCCTGCTTCTCCCTCTGCCTGTGTCTCTGCCTCTCTCTCTCTCTCTGTCTCTGTCTCTGTCTCTCATGAATAAATAAATAAAATATTAAAAAAATCATAGAGGAGAACATATGCAGTAACAACCTCTTTGACATTGGCTGTAGCAACTTCTTTCTAGATGTAACCCCTGAGGCAAAGGAAATTGAAGCAAAACTAAACTGTCGAGACTTCATCAAAATAAAAAGCTTCTGCAAAGCAAACATTCAACAAAACTGAAAATCAGCCTGTGGAAGGGGAGAGGATAATTGCAAATAACCTCTGATAAAGGGTTGGTATCCAAAATCTATAAAGAACTTATAAAACTCAGCACCAAAAAAACCCCAAGTAATTCAATGAAAAAATGGGTACAAGACATGAACAGACATTTTAACAAAGAAGACATCCGGATGGCCAGTAGACACATGAAAAGTTGCTTAACATCACTCCTCATCAGGAAACTGCAAATCAAAACTACAATGAGATATCACCTCACACCTGTCAGAATGGCTAAAATCAAAAACACAAAAAACAACAAGTATTGGTGAGGATGGAGAAAAGGTGAACCCTCTTGTACTCTTGGTGGAAATGCAAACTGATGCAGCCACTGTGAAAAATAGTACTACCTCAAAAAGTTAAAAATAAAACTACCCTGTGATTAATTGCACTACTAGATATTTAGCCAAAGAATAAAAAAATACTAATTTGAAGGGATACATGTACCCAAATGTTTGTAGCAGTATTATCTACAATAGCCAAATTATGAAAACAGCTCAAGTGTCCATTGACTGATGAATGGATAAAGAAGTGGTATATACATACACATACACACACACATATATACATACACAATGAAATATTATTCAGCCTTTAAAAGAACAAAATCTTGCCATTTACAACAACATGGATAGAGCTAGAGAGTCTTATGCTAAGTGGAGTAAGTCTGAGAAAGACAAATACATATGACTTCACTCGTGCAATTTAAGAAATAAAGCAAATGAGCAAAGGGTAAAAAGAGAGGCAACCCGAGAAACGTTCTTTTTTTTTAAAAAAACATATATTCGATGTGTATCCAGTTTTCTTTTGTTTTCAAGATTTTATTTATTTATTCATGAGAGACACAGAGAGAGAGGCAGAGACATAGGCTGAGGGAGAAGCAGGCTCCCTGCAGGGAGCCTGTCGTGGGACTCAGTCACAGGACCCCGGGATCACGCTGAGCCACCCTGGTGTCCCAAGAAGCAGATTCTTAACTATAGAGAACAAATTGATGGTTACCAGAGAGGAGGTGGGTTAAATAGGTGATGGGGATTAAGGAGTGCACTTGTTGTGATGAGCACTGGGTGTTACATGGAAGTGTTGAATCACTATATTGTATACCTGAAACTGATATTAATTTATGCTGTATGTGAACTAACTGGAATTTAAATAAAAGCTTGGGGAAAAAATCTCTTTCTCTTGCCTTCATGAATTTATTTGGTTAGTCATTAGATAAATATTTTTTGAACTTCTGCTATATGTTATACATTGTCTAGGCGCTGGAAAGTGGATAACAAGATCGAGTCCCAGTCTAAGGAGGTTACAGTCCAGTAGCCAGTAATTCTCGCTCCCTATATCCAGCTATTAAAATCATACTAATAATTGCAAGGCCTCTCTCTATGATCAGCACATCTTTGAAATTTTTGCCTAAATTTTTCCCCATCTCAAAAAAAGAAATCAAAAAGTGATTTCTCCCTCTTGTTTTTTTGTTTGTTTGTTTGTTTGTTTGTTTTTAAGATTTTATTTGTTTGAGAGAGAGAGAACATGCACGTGTGCATGAACAGGGGTGAGAACCAGAGGGAGAAGCAGACTTTCTGCTGAGCTGGGAGCCTGACTCAGGACTCGATCCCAGGACACAGGGATCATAACCTGAGCCGAAGGCAGAGGCTCAACCCACTGAGTCACCCTGGTACCCTTTCCCTCTTGATTTTTTTAAAGCAATAGTAATGTTATCCATACATATCTCTTATAATATATGTTGCATTCTACCTGGCAGGTTCTATTATATTCATACACATCATGTATATTTTTAAGTTTCTAGATTTTCAGCTTCTTGAGCATTGAATATACCTATCACTTATCTTCTATTTCTCAAATCAATGAAATTATGTGAATAATGAATAATATCACTCCTTAGAGGTGTTTTAGGAATTTGTGGGGCATCTTTGTTCATCACAATAATTGGAGGGCACTAGTGGAATTAGTGAGGAGAGGCCAAGAATGAAAGACTTTTTGCAATGTTCAGGACAGTCTCTCAAGATAAATTGTTGTCTTGAGTCCCAATAACTTTCAAATATTCTGCCAGATGTTTCATGTAAGTGAAAAACTTATGAAATTCTCTGAATCTAGAGCCTAAGTCCATGTTTACATGTAAGTGCTAGGTATTTCTTATGAAATTTTTATTGTATTTTTTTAAGATTTTATTTATTTGACAGAGAGAGCACAAGCAGGGGGATCAGGAGTGGTAGAGGGAGAAGCAGATTCTTTGCTGCTTAAGAGACTGAGCCATGCAAGTGCCTCCTTATGAAATTTTAATGTATACCGTTTTCCTAGAATGTATTTATCTCCTTTGTAAATTAAGGAAAGATTGTACTTTTTGTCTAGAATTTTTACTAAGTCTTACTCAACATTACAGAAAATCATGTCACCAAAGGCAGTACTACTTACAGTGTTTGAGTCACCAATAATACAACTGTATCACTCTGTTTTTGTAGCTCTTGAATTTAAAATGATTCTGGATGTAGGTTAGGCATTCAACTAATTCATTGTTTTCTTTTGTTATACTCAGATATTTACATTTGGAAGTATGTGTTATTTTTAAAATATAAGTGACCTTCCTTTAATTTCTCCCATATATTACAGTAAAGTATTAAATTAATGCTTTAAATTTGTGCATATAGATATGCTATATTATCTATAAATTTCTTTTTTTAAATTTTTATTTAAATTTCAGAATTTAAAAGAGGACACTGCAAAATATTTGTTGTAAAAAGCAACATTGTGTTATGTTATAAATTCTGTGATTTATGACTATTAGAGCCTGGCAAAGTAAAAAATTTATTTAAAAATATATGCTTAATTATTATTGAAAATTAAACTATTCTCTTTAGGGAAAATGTATATCACAAATATTCTAACAATCTGAATAATGATTATTTAATGATTATTAAATGAAAGCACCAAAAATTTGTCACAAGCCAAAAAAAAATCATATCCAAACTTTATTCAATTTATAGAGAGAAAGTTTGCTACTTATAATTTTCTTTTTTTTTTTTTTTTTAATTTTTATTTATGATAGTCACAGAGAGAGAGAGAGGCAGAGACACAGGCAGAGGGAGAAGCAGGCTCCATGCACCGGGAGCCCGACGTGGGATTCGATCCCGGGTCTCCAGGATCGCGCCCTGGGCCAAAGGCAGGCGCCAAACCGCTGCGCCACCCAGGGATCCCATAATTTTCAAGTTTTCTAATACAACACCATAGACTTTGGTTAATGACTAAGATTGTCTGCTTGTTTTCTTATTATAATTAATATGTTCAGACCCTAATTTTTATTTTATTTTTTTAAAGGATTTTGTTTATTTGAGAGAGAGAGAACACAAGTGGGAAGAACGGCAGAGGAAGAGGGAGAAGCAGACTCCCCACTGAGTAGGGAGCTGGCCCTGGGGCTCAATCCCAAGACCCAGGGATTGTTTCATGCAGAGGATGGAAGATATTTTCTATGTGATTTTAATTATTTTTTAAATTAGCTTTTTAGGGTCAGCAATGAATTATTTTGATTTAGATACTCTAAGTGTAATTTTCTTCTTTGAGCATATGATAAGATATATTTTATAAACTAAAGTGAAGAACCAGATGGTTTTAATCTGGTATGATACATGTTAATTTGTATGCCTTGTTTTCAACAACCGTGGGATTATGTTGTATCCCATCATTGCCTTTTTTAGACTATTTTATAGACAGAACTAGAAATTCTGGTTACATAAAGCTATTCTAGCACAGGCGAGAAAGTAGGTCATTGTGACGGGGAGTATACCAAACCGCCCATTGGTTGCTATAGCAATGACCTACTTTAAGAAACTATTTCTGTTGATTCATGTTGAAATCATCTGTTGGAAATGGTATAAGGAAACTCATGGCATGTAGCTTTTTTTTTTCTTTTCTAATGGCAGTAAGTTAGTGATCTCTGGAGGTTTAAAAAAACTTTAATATTTTTAAAGCTAAGGAGTTTATTTTCTTACTTAACACCCATTCTATTTATTTTGAAGTGATGCAATTAGTAATGTAAATAACAGGAGAACTGTGCTTCTGTATAGCTAATATAATTATGCAAAGAGTTGTAGTGAGTTTTACTACCCTTTTTTGGTCTTTAAAAACTAACCTGTTGCATGTGGTTAATAGCTTTATTAACTGAGCCTCCAAATGGGTATCGTAATATGCCACATTAAGAGAAGATCAGAAAATATGTTCCTGTTAAAAGTGTACCTTATGTATTTTCAAAGTATTATATTGAATTATTCCATTGAATATTAGAGGTCTGTTCTGAGGCACATGTAATATATAAAGGCTGAAATTGATGTGTTCTCTGGAACACACTGAATCTGAACTTTGGCAGAACTGACTCTTCCTGATTAAGGGTAAAGGATGAAAGGTTAGATTTTTATATAACACCCTTTCAAATGACATTATTATTCCTTTAGCACTGAAAAGAAATCTTACATGTCAATGAGTTGATACTTTGAACCTCTCGGATATTAGAGGTTTCATTTTATGCTATTATCAAGGAAGGATTATATACTTAGATAAGTTGATTCAGGATCTTAATTGCACTGTGTCGTGTGTGTGTGTGTGTGTGTGTGTGTGTGTGTGTGTGTGTGTGTAATTTTAATTCTAGTGTTAACATACAGTGTTATATTCATTTCAGGTCTAAATATAGCGATTCAGCAATTCTGTATATTACTCAGTGCTCATCAAGATAAGTGTACTCTCAGTCCCCTTCCCTATTTCATCCATTCTCCCACCCACCTCCCCTCTGATAGCCATCTGTTCATTCTCTGTAGTTAGAAGTCTGTTTTTTGATTTGTCTCTTTCTTATCCCCTCCTTTGTTAATTTGTTTTATTTTTATTTTTTTAAAATTTTTATTTATTTATGATAGTCACACAGAGAGAGAGAGAGAGAGAGAGAGAGAGAGGCAGAGACATAGGCAGAGGGAGAAGCAGGCTCCATGCACCGGGAGCCCAATGTGGGATTCGATCCCGGGTCTCCAGGATCGCGCCCTGGGCCAAAGGCAGGCGCTAAACTGCTGTGCCACCCAGGGATCCCTGTTAATTTGTTTTATTTCTTAAATTCCACATATGAGTGAAATCCTATTGTTTTTCTCTGACTGGCTTATTTCACTTAGCATTATACTTTCTAGATGACTATATGTTATTGTAATTGCCAAGGTTTCATTCCTTTTTATGGTTGAGTAATATTCCATGGTATATCTAAATATATGTATATCTGTATATCTTCTTTATCCATCTTTTGATGGACACTTGGGCTGCTTTCATTGTTTGATTATTTTAAATAATGCTATAATAAACAGGGGTGTGTGTATCCCTTTGAATTAGTGTTTTTGTGTTTTTTGGGTAAATACCCAATAGTGCAATCCTGGATTATAAGAAAGTTCTATTTTTAAACTTTTTATTTTATTTAAATTTTTAAATTTTTTATTTTAAACTTTTTGAGGAACCTCTATACTGTCTATAGCATGACTGCACCGGTTTGCATTCCCATCACCAGTGCACAAAAGTTCCTTTTTCTCCCATCCTCACCAACACTTGTTTCTTGAGTTTTTGATTTTAGCCATTCTCATAGGTGTGAGGTTGTTTGTCATTGTGGTTTTGATTTGCAGTTCCCTGATGATGCATGATGTTTATCTTTTCATGTATCTGTTGGCCATCTGGATGTCTTCTTTGAAGAAATGTCTATTCATTTCTTTTGCTCATTTTTAATTGATTATTTGTTTTTTGGGTGTTAAGTTGTATGTTTGGGTGTTAAGTTCTTATATATTTTGCATACTAACCTTTTATTGGAATATGTCGTTTTTAAATATCTTCCTCCATTCAGTAAGTTGTCTTTTAGTTTTGTTAATTGTTTCCTTCTCTGTGGAGAAGCTTTTTATTTTGATGTAGTCCCAATAGTTTATTTTTGCTTTTGTTTCCCTTGCTTCTGTTATATATCTATTCATGTTCACATTGCCTTGTCACTGGGAAAGATTTTCAATGACCCTTTGTTCAAAGTCACATTCAAGAGAAATTATGAATCTGAGACAATTCTCCATACAGATGTAAGCATCCAGCTAATTATCTTCTGTTTTCATGCTCAAGTATTTACATATAGAAATATGTTACTTTTTTTAGAAATATAAATTATTCCAAGAGGAGAATAATGATAACTTCTGCATTATCAAGTGCTAGTAATTCTACCAGGTGATTTTATAGTGTTTCTAGTTTTTTCAACAAACAAGATAACTCTATGGGTTTGGGCTTTTTTTTAATTCTATTTTTAATTTTTTCAATAGGTTATTTTGATCACATGGCATTTGTTTACTAAATATAGAAACCAAAACACAGGGTAAGAAAACTGCACAGTGGGGATCCCTGGGTGGCGCAGCGGTTTGGCGCCTGCCTTTGGCCCAGGGCGCGATCCTGGAGACCCGGGATCGAGTCCCACATCGGGCTCCCGGTGCATGGAGCCTGCTTCTCCCTCCGCCTGTGTCTCTGCCTCTCTCTCTCTCTCTCTGTGACTATCATAAATAAATAAAAAATTAAAAAAAAATTATAAAAAAAAAAACTGCACAGTTAGGAAAGAGACATAGATACTAATTTGAAATACATCAGAAGGGGAAGAATACATAGATACTTAATTTCAAATACATCTGATATATTTGAAATACATCAGAAGGTGATGTCTATATATGATAGCTATAATATAAAGAGAATATGAACATTTCTCTAGGATGAGGCCATTGTATCCTATGGTAGTTTAGATGATGGGGAAATTACTTTCACCTCAAAGACTGAAGATAAATAGGATATGAACTTGAAGAGATGGAAATTGAAGAGAAGGAAATTCTAGGCTGAGGGAAGATCATGGAGCAAATTCCAGGAGAGTGGATATGTGGCAAGAAGAGTAGTTTCATATGGTGGGAAGGAAGGGGGAATGGTAAGAAATGATCCTGGGGGGGATCCCTGGGTGACTCAGCGGTTAGCGCCTGCCTTTGGCCCAGGGTGTGATCCTGGAGTCCCGCGTCGGGCTCCCGGCACGGAGCCTGCTTCTCCCTCTGCCTGTGTCTCTGCCCTTCTCTCACTGTATCTCTCATGAATAAATAAATAAAATCTTTAAAAAAAAGAAAGAAAGAAAGAAAGAAAGAAAGAAAGAAAGAAAGAAAGAAAAGAAAGAAAGAAATGATCCTGGAACCCTAAGATAGTGGCCAAGCAAAATAATGTGTTCTTTATCCTCAGAAAGATTTGGTGTAGGGATCCCTGGGTGGCGCAGCGGTTTAGCGCTTGCCTTTGGCCCAGGGCGCGATCCTGGAGACCCGGGATCGAATCGCACATCGGGCTCCCGGTGCATGGAGCCTGCTTCTCCCTCTGCCTGTGTCTCTGCCTCTCTCTCTCTCTTTCTCTGTCTCTCTCTCTCTCTCTATCATAAATAAATAAAAATTAAAAAAAAAAAAGATTTGGTGTAGTACATAAAATGGATTAGAATAGGGAAGAGATGGGATCCCTGGGTGGCGCAGCGGTTTGGCGCCTGCCTTTGGCCCAGGGCGCGATCCTGGAGACCCGGGATCGAATCCCACGTCGGGCTCCCGGTGCATGGAGCCTGCTTCTCCCTCTGCCTGTGTTTCTGCCTCTCTCACTCTCTCTCTCTCTGTGTGTGACTATCATAAATAAATAAAAAATTATTTAAAAAAATCCAATTTCCTTATAAAAAAAAAAGAATAGGGAAGAGATGTTGGTAGGAAGGTGTTAAGGCATTGCAATAAATAATACAAGGTATTATTTGTTCAAAGTCACATTCAGGAGAGAGAGATAACAAGGGCTAGAACACAAGTGGTATGAAGAATATGAAGAAGGTGACCAAAAATAATAGATAACACATAATTGTGCTTATTATGGATCAGCCACTGTTCTGAGGGCTTCAAGTGTATTAGTTAATTTAATTCTCACACATGCTATTACTATCCCTGTCACATAGGTAAGGAAAATTGCACTTTTCAGGATTTATTAGAGGACAGTAATTTGTTGCTAGACTTGTTAAATTATGTGACATCCATGTAATGGAATGCTATGAAACCATCAAAATTGATGCCATAGAAGTATGTCTATTGCTTTGAAAAGATATTTACTGTGTTAAGCCATGTTTGCAGTAGATACAGTATTTCTGTTTGTTTTACTCTGAAAGACTGTATGTTCCTTATCAATTTTGTACCTTTTATGAAGTAAAAGAAAAAAAAGCAAGCATGTTTCTCTCATCTTTACTCCCACCCCAAATTCCCACTCCCCAAAGGTAGCTGTTACTAATAATTTGTAAGTATCCTGCCAATACTTTTCTTATGTACATATAGCATAAGTAAATATGTGCAAATTTTATCTTATGAAAATAATAGATGCATTTGGGTTTAGAAGTCACAGTGCAAAGGTACTATATTTTTTAAAGTACATATATTTGTATTTACTTCTCTGTATTTGGGTGTACTTCTTTAATTTTTATGTGAAATTACAATGCTATAGATGATAACATCTGTGGAAGAAAAACATCATACTATGGAAGAAAAACAACATACTTAAATATATCTATTCCTTTGTTTTATGCAGTATCAAAACAAAATTATCTCTTTGGTTGCATTTTCCATTGTAGCATGTTGCTTTAGTCCATAGCATTCTCTACAGTGTTTTTTTAAAAAATTTTTTTATTATTATTTATTTATGATAGAGAGAGAGAGAGAGAGAGGCAGAGACACAGGCAGAGGGAGAAGCAGGCTCCATGCACCGGGAGCCCGACGTGGGACTCGATCCCGGGTCTCCAGGATCGCGCCCTGGGCCAAAGGCAGGCGCCAAACCGTTGCGCCACCCAGGGATCCCCACTCTCTCTACATTGTTTTTGGTTCATAGGGTGTTTATTGAAAAGAATTAAGAATGTTTATTTAGCCTGTGAACAAGAAAGGGAAAAATAAGGCCAGTTATTAATTAATCCAGGCTTACTTGTTTATTTTATGCATTAATCAGGTTTTTTTTTTTTCTTTTCCCATTTTTTCCCCATCTGTCATTGACCTGTTTCACCATATGGAAACATTTCCATTCTGAAACTAATGGTACAAAAGAGATTTGAGGATTATATCTGCCTTGGATTATCCTTCCAGGACATTTTAGTTTTGTACTGTTTAAGAAAATGTAAATTTGCTAGTTCATTCAACTTCTTAATTTTTTATCTGACTGCTACAGTGTAAAAAAAACTTTTATCAAGCAAATACATAAAATTAGATGCTTTCTAATAAACATCACCAAACATGATAAATTATTCAATTATGGATAACTTTCTAAAACTCAGGTACTTTTGTATTGGTTTAACAATAACAATCTTCTCCCCCAAAGTATTTGTACATTTGTGGTGGTAGGTTGGGATAGGGGTCAGTGTTAGAGCAGTGACTGGTTCCAAACCCAGACAGAGCAGGTATGAGGTAAAACATAAATGTGAAGATAGAAGAGTTTATTTCCTATTTGTTTAAAGACAATTATGCGGCATCCTAAAAGTGATATGATGGGAGTCCTTGTGAGTCCTCAGTGAAAAGAATATCAAACTTGACTAAGTATACTGATGTTACTAATAACTACAACTAAAAAATTAACAAAACTTTCTTGATGAAATGATGGGATCAGAATAGGCAGATGATTTGGACTGAACAACTTCCTAGAATAATGGTATCCGGTAGAACTTTCTGCAGTGATGGAAATGTTCTTCACCTGTGCTGTCCAATATGGTACGAGTAGGCACACGTGGCTGTTGAGAGGCCTTAAAGTGTGGCAAGTGTGACTGAGAAACTGAACTGTTAATTTTGATTAAATTTAAATGACTATATGTTCTTAGTAGCTACAGTATTGAACAACACATTTCTGAAACATGCCTTTCATTCATATTTACTACTCACAAGTAAGACACAATCACTATTCTCAGAGACCATGTGATTACATGTAATCCCTGTAGTTAAAAAAAAAAAAAAGGCATACAAATATTTAACCTTGTGATCAGATACATGAAAGAAGCAGAATTAAGAGGAAATAAGATATGTCCAGCTGAGGGGAATAAAATCTACATGAAATGTTAGAGAAATTAACATGAGGCAAACAGGTTGAATTTTCCAGGGGTGACCTCTTTTTCAGATTTGCCCTTAGAGACTGCTCCATTTCTTCACAATAAAAGATGTACAGTAAGCAGTCTTTTGGTGCTGCCCCAGAATTTCCCAACATATCTATCATGTGTAAATCTTGTTGATACTTATTTCATTGAGAAAAATCCATCTGTCTCATGGAATTTTTCTTTTTTAATTAACCTGGAATTAACTGAGTTAATGCCACATAATTTAACAACTTATTATCAGTTTTTTTAATTATATAAGAAACTTGAAATTTGGCATTATGTTTTCTCTCTCTTAGATGATTACAATAGCCCCTAATACTCAAATTCTTAAATTACTCACTTGCTTGGAGTGATTAAATAGGATGTTTCCATTTTTTTTCAGTAGAAAAAAATGTCCTAGATTTTTCAAAGTGGCTTCTCTGTTTGAACCTGAGTTCATTTCATCAATGAAACAAATCACTTCATTTAATTATATAATTTTTATGTTTACAAATTAAACATTGCTAACATTCACTCACTATTATTTCAATGGAAGTTAGTGATTTAATTTAGGGATTATATTAAAACACCAAGAAACTTGTAATTAAAAGATTATAAATATAATTTCTGAAAATAGTAATTTATAGATCAGTTAGAAATAAGATAAGAGCTAATAAAATTATGAGGTTGGCATATCAATTTTTAGAATAATATGCTTTTGTAATACTTTATCTTCTAAACATGCATGTTTAAGAATTCTAATATTTTTCTCTGTAGATTTTTGCTTCAATGTCTTGAAGACCTTGATGCCAATCTGCGAAAGTTAAACTCTCGTCTGTTTGTGATTCGTGGACAGCCAGCAGATGTGTTTCCCAGGCTTTTTAAGGTAATCTTAAAAATCTTTGCATAAAGTAATAATCTTTTGTCAGAGAAGACACATATTTGATATATAAAGTATTTGAGGTAATTTAAGTTTTGGGAAATTCTTTTTATTTAATAAAAGTTCACATGGCAGAATCAGACAGTGAAAAAAGTGATTTACAATGAAAAGTTAAATCTTCCTTCTGCCTTAAAGTTCTAGTTCCCTTCCCAGAAGCAACAACTACTACCAATTTCTTATGTATGCATTAGAAATTTTTTTTGCATTAATAAGACTATATATGTGTATGTATCTGTATCTATTTATCTAATACCTGTAGGTCCATCAATATATATAAATCTGCATTTATGTGTGTTACCATCCCCCTTTCTAATAACAAAGATAGGACACACATATTTTACACCATATGTGCCATGCTTAGCAAATACTAAGCGAAATAAGTCATAGAGAGACAAATACCATATGACATCATTCCTATGTGGAATTTAAGAAACAAGCAAGCAAAGGGAAAAAAAATCAAGAAAACAGACTCTTAATTTATTTCACCCATCCCTTACCCCCCACCACCCCCTCTTCTCTGGTAACCATCAGTTTGTTCCCTATAGTTAAGAGTCTGTTCATGTCTTCTGCCCATTTCAAGACTGGATTGTTTGTTTCTTGGGTGTTGAGTTTGATAAGTTCTTTATAGATCTTGGATACTAGCCCTTTATCTGATATGTCATTTGCGAATATCTTCTCCCATTCTGTAGGTTGTCTTTTAGCTTTGTTGATTGTTTCCTGTGCTGTGCAGAAGCTTTTTATCTTGATTAAGTACCAGTAGTTCATTTTTGCTTTTATTTCCCATCATAAGATGGGTCTTGCAAGAAGTTGCTGTGGCCAAGTTCAAAAAGGGTGTTGCCTGTGTTCTTTAGTATTTTGATGGATTTTTGTCTCACATTTAGATCTTTCAGCCATTTTGAGTTTATCTTTGTGTATGGTGTAAGAGAATGGTCCAGTTTCATTCTTCTGTATGTGACTGTCCAATTTTCCCAACACCATTTATTGAAGAGTCTGTCTTTTTTCCAGTGGATATTCTTTCCTGTGTTGTCAAAGATGAGTTGACCATAGAGTTGAGAGTCCATTTTTGGGTTCTCTTTTCTGTTCAATTGATCTATCTGTTTTTGTGCCAGTACCATACTATCTTGATGATCACAGCTTTGTAATACAGCCAGAAGTCAGGCATTGTGATGTCCCCAGCTTTGGTTTTCTTTTTCAACATTCCTCTGGCTATTTGGGGTCTTTCTGATTCCATTCCAAATCTTAAATTTGTAAATTTAAGATTATTTGTTCCAACTCTGAAGAAAGTCCGTGGTAGTTTAATAGGAATTGCATTGAATGTGTAAATTGCCTTGGGTAGCATAGACATTTTCACAATATTTATTCTTCCAATCCATGAGTGTGGGATGTTTTTCCATTTCTTTATGTCTTCCTCAATTTCTTTCAGAAGTGCGCTGTAGTTTTTAGAGTATAGATCCTTTACCTCTTTGGGTTAGGTTTATTCCTAGGTACCTTATGGTTTGGGGTGCGATTGTGAATGGGATTGATTCCTTAATTTCTCTTTCTTCAGTCTCATGGTTAGTGTATAGAAATCCCACTGGTTTCTGGGCATTGATTTTGTATCCTGCCACATTGCTGAATTGCTATATGAGTTCTAGCAATTTTGGGGTGGAGTCTTTTGGGTTTTCTATTTACAGTATCATGTCATCTGCAAAGAGGGAGAGTTTGACTTCTTCTTTGCCAATTTGAATGTTTTTTCTTTCTGTTGTTTGATGGCTGCGGTTAGGACTTCTAGTACTATGTTGAATAGCAGTGGTGAGAATAGACATCCCTGTCATGTTCCTGATCTTAGGGGAAAGGCTCTCAGTGTTTCCCCATTGAGAATGATATTCACTATGGGCTTTACATAAAGGTTTTTATGATACTGAGAAATATTCTCTTTATCCCTACACTTTGAAGAGTTTTAATCAGGAATGGATGCTGTATTTTGTCAAATGCTCTCTCTGCATCTATTGAGAGGATCATATGGTTCTTGTCTTTTCTTTTATTGATGTGATCTGTCACGTTGATTGTTTTCTAAATGTTGAACCACTGCACATGCTTATTTGAATAAGAGATTAATTCAGCAGATAGTGATTGAGTGCCTATTATGTACAAGACAGAGTTCAAGGGGGTATGGATGTTCTGGTGAACCAAAGAGAAGACATTCCTACCTTGGCAGAGCTTATATGATAGTGGGAAGGAGGCAGATAATAAACTAGTAAATATGCAATGTCAGGCAGTAATAGGTACTAAAATAAAGTGTGGGATATTAAGTGCTGAGGTGAGGGAAGGGTAATTACTTTATATGGAATCATGGGAAGCTTAACTTCGAAGATGATCTATATGGCAAACATGTGAAGGGACTGAGCCATGTAAATATCTGGAGTGTGATATTGTGAATCCACAACATTTTGCACCTTGTTCCATCAAAAGGTCAAGTTTAAATCTGGGGTGGCCATATAACTTATTTTGACCAACTGCCAAGGACGACACTGAGTTCCAAATCCTAAGCCTCATGCAACGTTGAAGTCTGCCTTTGCCCTTTTAGAAAGCTTTTTGTATCATGCAGAGAGTACTGGCTAAAATATCAAATTATGGGAGACTGTGTAGAGATAGAGGGCCAATCAACAGCCAGCACCAACGTCTGAGATGTAGAAGAGAGATTATTTTAGATCCTTTAGGCTCTGCCAAGCTGTCAGCTGATTGCAAGCTCATTTGTGAGCCCGGGTGAGATCAACAGAACCACACCATCTAGTTAATTGACAGACTTGTGAGGATCATTTTGAGCTGCTAAGATTACTGTAACATGGGGAAAGAATGTTGTAGGCAGAGGGGACAGGAGTTACAAAGGCCTTCATATGGAAGTGTGCTATGACTTGTTTAGGAACAACAAGAAGGCTAGCATGACTAGAAGCAGTGAGTGAAAAGCAGAGAAAGGGTCAAAGAGGTTGCAAGGAGCCAGATCACAGGACTCTGTTTATAGACCATGTTTAAAAGTTTGGCTGTTACTCTGAATGAAATGGGATGCCATAGAAATTTTTGAGTAGGAGTGATATGATTTCATTTATGTTTTCTTTTTTTTCTTTATTATTGAAGTATAATTGACATTCAATTTTTTTTTTTAATTCGACAGAGAGAGAGAGAGGCAGAGACACAGGCAGAGGGAGAAGCAGGCTCCATGCAGGAAGCCTGACGTGGGACTCGATCCTGGGTCTCCAGGATCACACCCCGGGCTGCAGGCGGCGCTAAACCGCTGCACCACTGGGGCTGCCCTTGACATTCAATATTATATTAGTTTCAGGTATAGAGTGTATCAGCTTAACAATTCTATGTATTAGTGCTCACTGTGAGTGTGGTCACCGTCTGTCACCATACAAGGTTATATATTATTGATGATATTCTCTATGCTGTACCTTTTGATCTCCATGACTTATTTATTTTATAAATGGAAGTTTGTATCTGTTAATCTCCTTTATCTATTTTGTTCCTTTTCCTACCCACCTTCCATCTGGCAACCACCAGTTTGTCCTCTGTATTTAAGAGTCTGTTTGGTTTGTTTGTTAATTGTTTTGTTTTTTAGATTCCATAAATAAGTGAAATCATATATTTGCCTTTCCCTGTCTTACTTATTTCACTTAGAATAATATACTCTAAGTCCATTTGTATTGTTGTAAATGGCAAGATTTCATTCTTTTTTGTGACTGATAGTCTAGTGTGTGTGTGTGTGTGTGTGTGTAGACACACACACGCAACATCATCTTTATTCATCCATCTGTCAGTAGATACTTAGGTTGCTTCTGTATCTTGACTGTTATAAATAATGCTGCAGCAAACATAGAGGTACATATATCTTTTGAATTAGTGTTTTCATTTTCTTTGGGTAGATACCCAGTAGTGGAATTACTGGATCATATGGTATTTCTATTTTTAATTTTATGAGGAACCTCTATACTGTTTTCTTTTTTTTTTTTTCTCTCTATACTGTTTTCTACAGTGGTCGCACTAGTCCATATTCCCACCAACATTGCATCGAGGTTTCTTTTTCACCACAGTCTTGCCAACACTTGTTATTCCTTGTCTTAATACTAGCCATCCTGAATGGTGTGAGATGGTATCTTATTTGTGGTTTTGATTTGCATTTCCCTGATGATGAGTTATATTGAGCATCCTTTTTTTTTTATCTGTTGGCCATGTGTATATTTTCTTTGAAAAATGTTTATTCAGATCCTTTAACCATTTTGTAAATTTAAATTTAATTAATTAATGTATAGTATATTATTCATTTCAGAGATAGAGTTTAATGATTGATTCATCAGTTGCATATAATACCCAGTGCTCAGGACATCAAGTGCCCTCCTTAATGCCATAAGAGACTCTTAGCTATAGGAAACAAACTGAGAGTCATTTGGCCATTTTAAATCAGATTTTGGGGGGGGATTTTGATGTTGAGTTTTATAAGCTCTTTATATATTTTGGATATATCATTTGCAAATATTGTCTTCCATTCAGTAGATTGTCTTTTTTGTTTTGTTCATTTCCTTCATTGTGCAGAGCTTTTTATTTTGGTGTATTCCCAATAGTTATTTTTTATTTTTATTTTTTTCCAATAGTTTAATTTGCTTTTGTTTTCCTCGTCCCAGAAGAGACATTCATAAATATGTTGCTAAGGCTAATATCTCAACAATGAGAAGAAAGTGAATATGCCACAAAATCATGGGTTGGTTTTTTTTTTTTTTAACCTACTAGGGAGTTGAGGCCACAGAGAAACCTAAACTAAATTCCTTAAAGAGATGAACCTTTCATAGAAAAGAGACTCATGTCTCTATCCATGGGGACACAGCAGAAAAAGAAGGGAATCCACTATAGTTGAGAGTAAAAAGAAACCAGTCAAAATCTACCAAGCTTTTCATGGTCACATGTGGAGTCTGACACTTGTGGAACAATAGTAAATGGCCTAACATATGTATAACTATAGACCTAGGAAAAAAGAGGGGAAAGAGAGTGGGACAGAAAAAAAATGTTGGAAGATACAATGATTAAGAATTTTCTAAATTTTTTTTCAAATATTTTATTTATTTATTTGAGACAGAGAGCACACATGTAAGGAGGAGGGGAGAAGCAGGCTCCCTGCTTAGCAGGGAGCCTGATGCAGGGCTCCATCCCAGGACCTGGGATTATGACTTGAACTGAAGGCAGATGCTCAACCGACTGAGTCAACCAGGTGCCCCAAGAATTTTCTAAAATTGATAAAAGTTGACACTTGACAGTGTCAAGTCAAGATGCTCAACAAAACCCCAAACAGCATAAATGTAAAGAAAACCACATTACCACATCAAAATCAATTAACTGAAAACCAAAATTAGAAAATTCTATAAGCAGCAGAGGAGTAAAGACATATTCAGGGAGCCACAATAAGAATGTTAGTGTTGTTTGTTTGTTTGTTTGTTTGTATCGGAAACAGTTGAGTCCAGATGGTACTTGAATGACATCTTTAAAGAACTACAAAAGGGATGCCTGGGAGACTCATTTGGTTGAGCGTCCAACTCTTGGTTTCATCTCAGGTCATGATCTTGTGGGTTGTGAGATTGAGCCCTGCATTGGCTCCTTACTCAGTGGGTAGTCTGCTTGAAAAATTCTCAAAAAAAAAAAAAAAAAAGAAAAAGAAAAAGAAAAATTCTCTCCCTTTGCCCCTCCCTTCACTTGGGTACTCTTTCTAAAAATAAATAAATCTTTTAGAAAAAAAGAACTACAAACAATTTTGTTAACTTAGCGGAAATATTCATTAAAAAAAAAAGTAGTGGTGCCTGGGTGGCTCAGTCAGTTAAGCATCCAGCTCTTGATATTGGCTCAAGTCATGATGTCAGGGTTGTGAGAAGCCCTGTGTCATGCTCTGAGCTCAGGGGGGAGTCTGCTTGAAATTCTCTTTCCCTCTGCCCTCCCCCAAAATAAATAAATAATTAATTTTTTAAAAAAGGAAGAAGGTAGTCTACGACTGTACCATTATGAATGTGCCTGATCTTGTCTGATCTTAGAAGCTAAGCAATTAGTACTTGGATAGGAGTCTGCCTGGGAATACCTACCTGGTGCTGTAGGCATAGCTAGCTAGCTAGCTAGCTAGCTAGCTACCTACCTACCTACCTACCTGGTGCTGTAGGCATAGATAGATAGCTATCTGGTGTTGTAGGCATAGATAGATAGATAGATAGATAGATAGATAGATAGATAGATTTAAAAAAGTAAGATGAAGGCATTTTCAGGTAGACAAAAACAGAACAATTCATTTCCACAGATTTATACTATACAAAATACTAAAGGAAGCTCTGCTAGGTGAAAGGAAGTTATCTAGATGAAAGACAGGATCTGCAAGAAAGATGAAAGAGCACTAAATATGTGGGTAAATATAAAAGACCAACCTTTTTGTTATTTTTAGTTATGTTATTTATCCTATTTTCTTTAAAAGACTATTAACAGGTTAAAACCAACTAATAGCAGTGAATTGTAGGAGATAATATTAAAAGCTTATAACATACAAAAGTAAATTTTATAAAAGGACCACACAAGATGGAAGCAAAAGAAATACAAGTATCTATAAGTTCTTATATTATTCAATAGTAATATATGATTTGAAGGTAGACAGTGATAAGAATGCACAGTGATCTAAAATAGCATAAAGAGCTATTTCAAAAAAGTTAATAGAGTTTAAAATGGAATACTAAAAATACTTGACTCATTCAAATGAAAGCAGATGGATAAATTTAAGCTCAGCTATATCAATTTTATTCAGTGTAAATGGTCTACTTTAAGCTCACCATTTAAAAGGCACAAGTTGTCAGACTGGATAAAGAATAAGCAAGAACCCAAATGTATACTGATTAGAAGAGACATTTTAAAAATATGAAGAGGGGCACCTGGGGGGCTTAGTCAGTTAAGCTCCCAGCTCTTGATTTTGACTCAGGTCGTGATCTCAGGGTCCTGGGATGGAGCCCTGCATTGGGCTCCTTACTCAGCGGGGAATCTGCTTAAGGATTCTCTCATCCTCTCCCTTTGCCCTTCCTCCTGCTCATGCTTTCTCTCTCTCTCTCAAATCAATAAATCTTTAAAAAATATAAATAAGAATATGAAAAACAGATGTAGGTTTCTAGCTGTAGAATGAATAAGTCACAGGAATAAAAGGCACAGCATAGGGAATGTAGTCCATGATATTGTAATAGTAATAGTGTCTTTTAATCACAGATGGTAGCTACATTTGTGGTGAGGATAGTATAACATATAGAGAATTTGAATCAGTATGTTGTAGGTCTGAAACCAGCGTAGCATTTTGTATTAACTCTACTCAGATAAAAAAAAATTAACAGTTTGAAATGAAAAAGATGTAAACAGTAAACATAAGGAAGCCAAATTCAAGACAAAATTACCAGGATGTCTGCGTGGCTCAGTTGTTGAGCGTCTGCCTTTGGCTCAGGGCTTGATCCCTGGTATGGGGATTGTGTCATGCGTCAGGCTCCCTGCGAGGAGCCTGCTTCTCTGTCTGCCTATGTCTCTGCCTCTCTCTGCATCTCTCATGAATAAATAAATAAAAATCTTACAATATATATATGAGAAATTTAGAGCAATCTTACACCAAGAAGATATAACCATTATAAATGTATATATGTACCAACTAACAGTATAAAATGTGTTAATCTCAAACTGGTAAATTCTGTTACTGATAGAATATAAAAAAATTAATGAAGATATGGATAATATGAATAATGCTATCAACCACTTTGGTGTACTAATATTTGCAGAACACTATGCCCCAAAACTACACTTTTTTTTTTTTTTAGTGCATATGAAATACTAAGACCATATGTTCAGCCACAAAACATATCAATAATTTTTTAAAAACTGGCATCTTTTATAGAATATATTATTTGACTTTAATAGAATGAAATAAATAGTAAGAAAATTGCAGATATTTATAACTGATAATAGAAATAATATACAAAAATTTATGGGACTTAACATACTTCAGTTAAAAAATAGTGTTAATACTAGGATAATGTTTTTAAAATATTAAACTTTAACTTGCTATTAAAAAACAAACATTTATGGGATTCAGCTACAGCAGTGCTTTGAGGACAATTAATAGCTTTTAGCACTCTATTAGAAAAAAATCAAAGAACTAAGTCCACCTTAAAAAATAGAAAAAAAGAACAAATGAAGCCTATAGTATAGTAAGTAGAAGAAAGGGAATAATAAACAGGAATGGAAATCAATGAAACAAAGCAGGCAAACAATAGAGAAAATAAATTGCAATATTCAGTTTATTGTCTCTCAGTTATAATCTATCCTTCTAGGTCCTGCTTTGTGATAGTGAAGCTGGATGCTGTTAATATTTCTCCTTTGTCAGCTGACTTGATGCTAGGTTATGTCAACAGATGTTGGTAGTTCTCTGCAAAGTCATAATAGGAGAAAAGTGGCTTTCCTTATTGGTAGCCCTATGCTTTTTTCTTGGGACATTAGCCAGCAGTTGAGCATGTGGGAGACCCAGTAGTATTTATTTCAGCTTCCCTTTTGGACAAGCCCCTGCCTAACCACATCCTCTGGCAAATTTCCCTGCCCCCAGGCCACTTACACAGACCAACTCCAGCTCACCTATACCCTGTAGGAAGTTTTTCAGCCACCCAAGGTGCTATTCCTATGAACCAGGTCTGCCTAGCCCTTTGGCAAATTCTTTCCCTCCAGGGAAGGTTTTGTGTTATTGTGGCAGCAAAACCCAGGCATTGAGGTGTGAATATCAATGGAGGGTTCTTTTCTTAATTTCTTAGTAGCTGCATTCTGCAATTGCTAATTTTGGACACCTTAGACAACAGAAGCCACATAAGCAATTGTAAATTTTCTAATCGCCACATTAAAAAAAGTAAAAAGAAACAGATGAAGTTAAGGTTAAGAATATATTTCATTGGGATCCCTGGGTGGCGCAGCGGTTTGGCGCCTGCCTTTGGCCCAGGGCGCGATCCTGGAGACCCGGGATCGAATCCCACATCGGGCTCCCGGTGCATGGAGCCTGCTTCTCCCTCTGCCTGTGTCTCTGCCTCTCTCTCTCTCTCTCTGTGACTATCATAAGTAAATAAAAATTAAAAAAAATATATATTTCATTTAAAAAATATATTTAACCCAGAATATCAAAATATTTTCCTTTCAATATAAGATGATTATTCAAATTTTAAGCTATTTTAACTTTTTTTCATATGAAATCTTTGAAATCCAGCATATATTTTATGCTTACAGCACATCTCTGTCCCAGCTACCTACATTTCAAGTGCTCAGAAGCCACTTCTATGACTAGTGACTATATACCATATTGATAGTGTACCCTTAACTCATTCTCTTTTACTCTTTGTCATTGTTGACCACCTTTTACTTGCTAATAATCCTTTATATTAAATTTTCTGTGTTCAAACTGCTGATGTGGTTTCTTTTCCTGACTGAATGAACCCTGATTGATTCAGTCAGCAAAGCCAAAAGCTAGGTCTTCGAAAAGATTAAATTGATAAACTACTAACAATATTGATCAGGGTGAAAAAGGGAGAAAATTACTTTTATCAGGAATAAAAAGGGGGATATCAATAGAGATTCTCTAAATTTCAAAAGGATAGTAAAAGATGTTAAAACAATGCCAATAAATTATATGACTAAGATGAAAAATTTCTTGAAAGTAGGAGTTATAAAAGTCTCAGAAAAAAAATGAATAGTCCTATTTTAGTATATGTGCTGCTGAAGCAAGCACAAATAGCCCTATATCTCTTAAAGAAATTGAACTTATAGGGGCGCCTGGGTGGCTCCATTGGTTAAGCATCTGCCTTTGGCTCAGGTCATGATCCTAGTGTCCTGGGATCGAGACCCACATTGGGCTCCCTGCTCAGCCTGGAGCCTACTTCTTCCTCTCCCCCCTGCCTGCCACTCTGCCTATGTGTGTGCTTGCTCTGTCTCGTTCTCTCTCTCTCTCAAATAAAATCTCTCTCTCTTTTTTTTTTTTTTTTAGAAATTTTTAAAAATTTTATTTATTTATTAGGCAGAGGGAGAAGCAGGCTCCATACAGGGAGCCTGATGTGGGACTCAATCCCAGGACACCAGGATCACGCCCTGAGCCAAAGGCAGGCGCTTAACCACCGAGCCACCCAGGCATCCCTCAAATAAAATCTCTTTAAAAAAAAATTGAGTTTGTAATTGAAAACCTTCCTTATAAATAAAACTCCAGGCCCAAGATTGCTTTAGATGTGAATTCTATCATATATTTGAGAAAGAAATCATACCAGTTTTACAACACCTTTCAGAAAACATAGGAAAATGTAGGGAACAATTCCCCAAAACACTTATTTTATGAGACCAGCATAACTTTAATACCATACTCTAATATCAAAACCCGAGGAAGAAATCTTAAGAAAAAAAGTAAGGATAGCCAGTGTCCCCCAGAAACAGGCTCATATCCTTAACAATATATTAACAAATTGAAATTAGCAATATTTTAAAATAATACTACCTCAATTTATCCCAGGAATACAAAGTTGGTTTAACATTATAAAAATCAATTAAAGTAATTCTTCCTATTAAAAGAATAAAGGAAAAGCTATTAGAGTTATCACAATAGATGAAGAAAAAGCATTCAGCATCCATTTATGGTTTGCTTAAAACTAGGAATAAGCAAACTAGAAATATAAACTTGGTAAATATTAATTTGATAAAGGCTGTCTTTTAAAAAAATTATTTACCTATTTGAGAGAGAAC
Source organism: Vulpes vulpes (assembly GCF_048418805.1). NCBI lineage: Eukaryota > Metazoa > Chordata > Mammalia > Carnivora > Canidae > Vulpes > Vulpes vulpes. The sequence goes on from NC_132795.1 coordinate 60,279,954, forward strand.
ATAATGAATGAGAACATGAGTAGGGGGAGAGAGACAGAGGGAGAAGAAACAGGCTCCCTGATGTGCAGCTTGATCCCAGGACCCTGGGATCATGATCTGAGCTGACAGCAGACATTTAACCAATGGAGCCACCCAGGTGCTCCGATAATGATGGTCTACTAAAAACATAGCTAATGTCATTCTTAATGGTAAAATACCGAGTGCTTTCCACCTAAGATAGGGAGCAATCAGGGATATAAACTTTCATTACCAACTGAAGGCCTTGCAAGTGGAATTGGAGAAGAAAGAGTAGATAATTAGTTTACTAACTTACCCTCATCCCCATATTCTCTACCATAGCATTATATTTTTTTCTAATAGTTATTATGTATTTACTTCTTAAATTTACCTTTGTGTTGCCAGTCTTCCTGTAAGCTCCAAGAGGGAGGGACCTAGGATTGTATCCCCCTGTAATAAGAATTATAACATTCCATGTATGAATTAATACATTTAATGTTTGGGGAACCTTCTCTTCCCTAGCTTTTCATTTTTCTTATGGAGAGATGTTCACTAATTTATCCCCAAGGAAGAAGTAAAAGATTTCATTGATCAGTTTAGTAAAAGGAGCTAGATGAATATAGCTCAGATTGTACCTTTTCTTCTCAGTGGCTGAGAGCACACATCCTATTCTTTTCTCCTGTGTGATAAGTTTTATGGGGGTAGTATATACTGTAGGGAAGGTGCTGCTTATCATTGGGTGGGTTAATCTCTTTAATTCTGGGGTGAAATATTAGCAAGCTTACCTGCCCATAAACCTATTATGTTTTCTCCAATTTATCTTTACTAGTAATGTCTATATTTTGATTCCCTTCCTTTTCAAAAGTGTTATTGACTTATTTTAAACTCTACCATTTATCTAAAAACTAAAAAAATGTTTTATAAAAAAAATCATAAAATTACAAACTATTTAGGAAAAAAGTTGTAGCATATATGGCAGAGAAAGGTTGCGTTCATCAAAATTTAGAGAGCTCTTACAAGTCCGCAAGAGAAAAATTCACTGTGCTAGAAAACCAAGCAAACATAAGTTGCAACTCACTAAAGAAGAAGTATATAAATGGCTAGTAATAATAGCTGCCATTCATTGAGGACTTACTGTGTACTATGTCCTTAACAATTTACATGTATTATTTAATCTTTCAGCAACCCTGTATGATTTTTTTTCATTTTACTGCAGCAAACACATAGTGTTTATTATGTGGTAGGTACTCTCTAAGCACATTACTCACGTTCTATTCATTTTATAGGTGAAGAAGCAGGCATAAAGAATTTAGCCATTTGTGCAAATAGTTGAGTCAGTCTTTGAACTCAGGTCTGACTTTAGATCCTGTGATTTAAACTACTATTCTATACTAGCAGTATAGAAACAAAGTAATATAATGCTTTCCCACCCTTATTTTAATTTTGTTTCTAAATTTCAAAAACAGTACATGATTGTTCTAACAAATGTGAACAGTGCAACAGTGTGTAAAATAAAAATAATTCCCTTTTGCACTCTGAAATTTCAAAGCTAACAGCTATCCAAAGGTAACAGCTATCGATGACTTGGTATGCATTCTTCAAAATGTTCAAGGAAGGAAAATGTTTACAATGAGATATTATTTCTCTGTCTATACCATGTGTATTTGTTAGTAGTTTCAAAAAACCTTCAACACACTCTACTGGCAAATATATGGGGACAAAACACATTGGTATACTACTGATGAGAATGCGAATTGGTACAATATATCTGGTGGAAAATTTGACAGTGTTTGTCAAAATTTTAAATGCACTTATCTATTCATTGTTTTTCAAGGAACTGTTTCTAGGAAAAATAGAACTAAGGCCCCAAAATGTTTAAGATGCATTCATAAAGATAAGGATATACACTGCAGTGTTTATACTAGCATTTTTTTAAACCTACCATTGGGAACAGTCCTTGTCCAATTTGTACAGATCTGGAGAATTAGTGTGTTACCATATAGTTAGTTAAATAATAGTAGACTTAACAGTTGATTTTTTTTTTCTTGTAAGATATATCAGAGTACATTTAAGAATTGAAAAAGTTACTACTTGGGCAGCCTGGGTGGCTCAACGTTTTAGTGCCGCCTTCGGCCCAGGGCGTGATCCTGGAGATCTGAGATCGAGTCCCATGTCGGACTCCCTGCATGGAGCCTGTTTCTCCCTCTGCCTGTGTCTCTGCCTCTCTCTCTCTCCTCTCTGTGTATTCTCATGAATAAATAAATAAAATCTTTAAAAATAATAAATTAAAAAAGTTACCACCCCCTTCCGAAATCACAATTGCTTTAAGTCACAGCCTCCACATTGAAAATCACTATAAGGAAATGTGTACAGAGCTTATCAATATAGCACCTGATACTCAATAAATATCTGACATTATTACTGTCTCTGTATCTCCACAGTTAACATTTTTTGGTAATCAGAAATAAAAAATTGTAAAACAGAGTACCTCTGCAAAGTACCATATTAACTATCAAAGGTTTGTGAAAGGGATGCCTGGGTGGCTCAGTGGTTGAGCGTCTCCCTTTGGCCCAGGGCGTGATTCTGCAGTTCCGGGATTGAGTCCCACGTCAGGCTACCTGCACGGAGCCTGCTTCTCTCTTTGCCTGTGTCTCTGCTGATCTCTCTCTCTCTCTCTCTCTCTCTCTCATAAATAAATAAAATTTTTAAAAATAAAATAAAGTTAAAAAAAAAAAAGGTTTGTGAAAGACCAATTCTTAGAATCAGCAGACAAAAATACCCTCTAAGTATTCCTGTTCTTTTTGAACTTGGGCAGGTCCCTAAATTTTTAAAATAACCTTATCTGCCAAATGGAGTTACCAACCAGAGTTATCAACCTGCTAAACTGAGGTTTATTTTGAGGAGCAAATGAGATAATAGAAGTGTAATTTATTTGAAAAGTAAAGTGCTATACAAACACAATTATTGTAGGAAGCTGATCTTAAGCATACTACTAGATTGTCTACTGCCTACTGCGGTGCCTAAAATCTAGTGAGTGTTCATTGCTTAGTTACATAATTATAAATTTATAAATTGTTTTTTCCTGCATATTCAAAGTTTATGTATGATCATTTTATATGTAGAATTGGAGCTTTTCACATTTTTACCAGAATGTATTGTTATAATGGAAAAATAATAATTAAAATTTGTGTACATTTTGTCCCTTTTCCTTATTCCTTATTTTAGGAATGGAACATTACTAAACTTTCAATTGAGTATGATTCTGAGCCCTTTGGAAAGGAACGAGATGCAGCTATTAAGAAACTGGCTACTGAAGCTGGAGTAGAAGTAATTGTACGAATTTCACATACATTATATGACCTGGACAAGTAAGTTTTTTTTCTTTTTGTTTATTTTGATAAGATGCACATAATATTTGTTATCTCAACCATTTTTAAGTGTACAGATCAGTGGTGTTACGTACATGGACAAGGGGCACCTGGATGGCTCAGTCAATTAAGCATCTGACTCTTGATCTCAGCTCATGTCTTAATCTCAGGATCCTTTTATTTTTTTATTTTTTTAAAGATTTTATTTATTTATTCATAGACACAGAGAGAGAGGCAGAGACACAGGCAGAGGGAGAGAGAGAGAAGCAGGCTCCATGCAGGGAGCCCGATGTGGGACTTGATCCCGGGCCTCTGGCATCACACCCCAGGCTGCAGGCAGCGCCAAACCGCTGCGCCACCGGAGCTGCCCTCAGGATCCTTTTAAAAAAAATACGTGGACAAGTAAATTTTAACCCACAGGACTTAAGTTTTTAAAAATGGAAGTAACAACATATACATAATAGAATTGTGGGAGAATTAAATGAATATATGTCAAACCCTTAGCATTTTATTTAACTTCTCTGATTTTTTACTTACTCAGTGACAGATGCCAGAATCCAGACAAATGAGTGCAGAAGATAAAAATACTTAGAATTTCAATTTCAAACTATTAAGAGTGGGCAGCTCAGATGGCTCAGCGGTTTAGCGCCACCTTCGGCCCAGGGCGTGATCCTGGGGTCCCGGGATCGAGTCCCACATCAGGCTCCCTGCATGGAGCCTGCTTCTCCCTCTGCCTGTGTCTCTGCCTCTCTCTCTGTGTGTGTCTCTCATGGGGAAATAAATAAAATCTTTAAAAAAAAAAAAAACTATTAAGAGTATCACAAAAGTTTCCTTGATTATTCTAACTTGGCCTGTGGTCTTGCCTTTTTGGGCTCTTAGCAATATTACTTTCATAGTTTAGATGACACAAAATGCTGTGATATATTTAGTATGATTGTCTGAAGTTTTTCTTTTTATTTCATTTGTGTTTATCTTGTCTATCTGGATTTTAAGTCCAGTTGCAAATTGTATGTGATATTACTATGTATCACTGTGGCTCTCTGAACAGTGGCATAATATCCTATTTCTCAAAGTATATTTCTTGAAATACCATTTCTTGGTGATGCTTTGTCCAAAAAAGATTCTGTAGTCAAGTTTGAATTTAGGAAGTATTACATGGTTTGAGTCTTGAAGGTTCACAAGATTCATTAAGTTAGTAAGTTTTGGCATACTGTTGTCCTTGTAAGTCCTGAACTTGAAATCTCATAATTTATGTACCTTTTAAATTATTTTACTTTTAGTTATTTAATCATTTTATCTAGTTAATAAAGCTAATTCTATGTTACATGACAAACTAGTTAATTTTATTCTCCTCTTCCAAATGTATGAAAAAACTATGGCTTGATTTCAGGCAGGGGTCTTATTTCACATAGCATTATATTCTCTAGCTCTATCCCATGTTGTTGCAAATGGCAAGGTTTTGTTCTTTTTTATGGCTGAATAATATTCCTGTGTGTGTGTGTGTGTGTGTGTGTGTGTGTGTGTGTATGTGTCTTTCTTTTTTATCCATTGATGGACACTCGGACTGCTTCCATAGTTTGTTGTAAATAATGCTGCTATAAATGTAGGAGTGCATGTATCCCTTTTAATACTAATTTTTGTATGTTGGGGGTAAATACCCAGTAGTACAATTACTGGATCTTAGGGTAATTATATTTCTAACTTTTGGGGGGAACTTCTGTATCATTTTCCATAGTGACTGCACAAGTTTGCATTCCCACCGAGAGTGTAAGAAGGTTCTCTTTTATCCATATCCTCACCAACACTTGTTTCTTGTGTTTTTAAATTTAGCTGTTCTGACAGGTGTGAGGTGATTTTGTAGTTTTGATTTGCAATTCCCTGATGAGTGATATTGAACATCTTTTCATGTATCTCTTGGCCATCTGGATGTCTTCTTTGGAAAAATGTCTGATCATATATTCTGCTCTTTTTTTTAAAAAAAGATTTTATTTATTTATTATTGATGAGAGACACAGAGAGAAAGAGACAGACACAGCAGAGGGAGAAGCAGGCTCCTTGCAGGGAGTCTGATGCAGGACTTGATCTCCAGACTGGGATTACACCCTGAGCTTAAGGCAGATGCTCAACTGCTGAGCTACCCAGGCGTCCCTATCCTGCCCATTTTTAATTGGATGATTTGGTTTTGGGGTGTTGAGTTTTATAAGTTCGTTATTTATTTTGGATACCAGTCTTTTATCAGCTATGTCATTTGTAAATACCTTCTCCCATTCGGTAGGTTGCCTTTTAGTTTTGTTGATTGTTTCCTTTGCAGAACCTTTTTATTTTGTTGAAGCCCCATAGTTTATTTTTGCTTTTATTTCCCTTGCCTGAGGAGGCATATCTAGAAGAATGTTGCTATAGCTGATGTCAGAGAAATTACTGCCTGTGCTCTCTTCAAGAATTGTTACGGTTTCAGATCTTACACTTAGGTCTTTAATCCATTTTGAGTTTGTTTTTGTGTATGGTGCAAGAAAGTGGTCGTTTCATTCTTTTCCATGTAGCTATCAGGTTTTCTTAACACCACTTGTTAAAGAGACTTTTCCCCATTGTATATTCATTCTTCCTTTGTCAAAGGTTAACTGACCATTTATAATTGTGGGTTTATTTCTGGGTTTTCTATTCTATTCCACTGATCTGTGTGTCTCTTTTTATGCCAGCACCACACTGTTTTAATTACTACCACTTTGTAATATAACTTAAAATTTGGAATTGTGATACCTCCAGTTTTTTCTTTTTCACAATTGCTTTGGCAATTACAGGTCTTCTGTGGTTCCACAACAGCTTTAGAATTGTTTGTTCTAGCTCTGTGAAAAATGCTGTTGATATTTTGATAGGGATTGCATTAAATGTGTATGTTGCTTTATTTTTAAGATTTTATTTATTTATTTATGAGAGACACAAAGAGAAAGGCAGAGACATAGGCAGAGGAAGAAGTAGGCTTCTCAAGGGGAGCTCAATGCAGGACTCGATCCCAGGACTCTGGGACCATGCCCTGAGCCAAAGACAGATGTTCAACCACTGAGCCACCCAGGTGTCTCTGTATATTGCTTTGAGTAGTGTAGACATTTTAACAATTTTGTTAATTTTTAAACAAAAGTTAAAGTTTATGTAATCTCTACATCCAACATGGGCTCAAAGTCATGACCCCAACATCAAGAATTAATTGCACGCTCTTTTGACTGAGCCAGCCAGGTGCCCCATTAGTATTTGTTCTTTCAACCTAGGAGCATGGAGTATCTTTCTCTTTCTTTGTGTTGTCTAGAATTTGTTAGCGTTTTATAGTTTTTGGAGTACAAGTCTTTCACCTCTTTGGTTAACTTTATTCCTAGATATATTAAAATTTTTTTAAATGATTTTATTTATTTATTTGAGAGAGAGAGAGAGAGTGAGCACAAGTAGATGTGGGGAGAAGAGGAAGAAACAGACTCCCACTGAGCAAGGAGCCTGGGATCATGATGACCTGACCCGAAAGCAGTTGCTTAACCAACCAAGCCACCCAGGTGCCCTGATATTTTATTTATTTATTTTAGCACAATTATAAATGAGACTGTTTTCTTAATTACACTTCCAAATTCATTCTGTGAGGCCAGTGTTAGCCTGATACCAAACAGATAAAGACACCATAAAAAGGATCGATAGGTCAATATCTCTCATGAATGTAGAGGCAAAAATTTTCAGCAGAATACTAGCAAACAGATTCCAACAGTACATTAAAAAATTATACACCATGATCAAGTGGGATTTATTCCTAACATGTAAGCATGACTCAATATTTGCAAAATAATCAACCTGATATGTTAAATCAGTAAGAGGATAAAAATCATATGATCATTGGGTCCCTGGGTGGCTCAGTCAGTTAAACGTCTGCTTTCAGCTCAGGTCATGATCCTGGAATTGAGCCCCACATTAGTCTCCTTGCGTCTCCCTCTCCCTCTGTGCCTACCCCTATTTGGGTGCTCACATGCTCACGTGTGCATGTGTGCGCTCTCTCTCTCTCTCAAATCTTTTTTAAAAACCCATATGATCATTTCAGTAGATGCAGAAAAAGCATTTGACAAAGTGCATGCAACATCCATCCATGATAAGAATCTTCTGCAGGTGAGTCTAGAGGAAACATTTCAACATAATAAAGGCCTTACATGAAAAACTAAGAGCTTTCTCCCTAAAGTCAGGAATAAGACAAAGATGTCCACTCCCACCACTTTTATGCAACATAGTACTAGAAGTCCTAGCCACAGCAGTTAGACAATATAAAGAAATAAAAGGGATCCAGATTGTTAAGGAAAAAGTAAAACTCTCACTATTTACAGATGACATGATACTGTGTATATAAAAACCCTGAAGACTCTGCCAAAAAACTACTAGAACTGATAAAGGAATTCAGTAAAAATGTAGATACAAAACCAATGTATAAAGAGCTGTTGCATTCCTATACACTATTAATGAAAAATAGAATTTAAGAAACAAAACAAACAAGAATAGGGAAAAAAAAGAGAGGCAATCCAAGAAATAGACTCTTAACTATAGAGAACAAACTGATGGTTACCAGAGGGGAGGTGGGTGAGGAGTGGGTTAAATAAGTGGTGGGGATTAAGGAGTACACTTAGGATGAGCAACCTAGTGTTGTGTGGAAGTGTTGAATTGTACTAAATGTACACCTGAAACTAATATTACACTGCATGTTAACTAACTGGAATTTAAAACTTTTAAGAAATGTACTATATTTGGATTAAGAAAACCTTGATTTAGTATTTATTAATTATGCATCCTTGACTAATTCATTTAGCTCTTTTGGTAGGCTTTAGTTTCTGAACCATAAAATGATGGCATTGGATTTTACCAGTAATTCTTTGTTAGGGCTAAATGCCAAGCAAATGGCCATAGTAAAAAAGAATAATTAGTTATTCGTGAGTAGTGTCTAATCCACACTATGATTGGCAAAGCTAATCCTCTTTTTAGTATGACTTGATTGAGGCATTTAGTGATCAGAAGTAAATATAAAGTATGTTCATAAGACACATATGCTGGCAAATTTAACAAAGGCACGATGAGCACAACAGGAAGTAGCAATTGATTATTTCTATAGTTATAGAATCCTAGTAATACTTGCTTTATTGCCCTTCAGTATAATATTGGTCTGGTTTAGTTTTTACTGAAGATTAAGAGATTCTTTGAGCTGAGTTGTAATGTTTTTACCTTTTCATATATATATATAACTTCTATGTTATTGCCTTTAGGCTAATTTAGCCATCACTCATAGGTGCTTAATAATACCCTTTGTCTTAAGGTTTTGTTATTCGCATGCTGTATATTTTTGACACACAACAGATGTCTAGAAAATAAAGAGAATAATTTTTAGATATTTTAATAAGTTTCCTGGCCATATAAGAAGTTTATATCCTCCTGGAAGTCTTAAGTAATTAATTTTGTTTTCTGATCTTAAGCATTCTTAGAACTTATCAACAAAATATATTATCATTTTTTAATATTAACTGCATTTTACTAAGTTTTTTGTTTTTGTTTTTGTTTTTTTTTTTTGCATTTTACTAACTTTGTAATAGGATCATCGAACTCAATGGTGGACAACCACCTCTTACATATAAAAGATTCCAGACTCTCATCAGCAAAATGGAGCCACTAGAGATACCAGTAGAGACAATTACTTCGGAAGTAGTAGAAAAGTGCACAACTCCTCTGTCTGATGACCATGATGAGAAATATGGGGTCCCTTCACTGGAAGAACTAGGTAGGTGTAAATGAAGTTTTTAGAGTTAATAAATCTCTCAGAAAATCTCACTTCTAATTTGACATATAAGGTTTTTGCTTTAAAAGGGAAAGAAAGGAGAAAAAAGTCTAAAAGAAACTCTTAAGCAAAGAAGTGATAAATCTGTACATTATTTGTTTTATAAATATGATGTATTATCACCTTAAGATGTTTGTTCAAAAGAATAGAGACCATGTTATATCCTTATATGTGAGGACCTATCCAGGGCCCTCAGTTCATTTTTATGCTACTGTCATAATTTTTCTGCAAAGTAGTTTTTCCCAATTATTATGGTTCAATAAAAATTATTTTAGTTCTAGAAGAATATTTTTTCTTTTTTCTGTTTGTTTTTTTTTAGGTTTTGATACAGATGGTTTGCCCTCTGCAGTATGGCCAGGCGGAGAAACTGAAGCACTTACACGTTTGGAAAGGCATTTGGAAAGAAAAGTATAATTATAGATCATGCTTATATTTCCAAACTGGCATTTAAAAAAAATTCACTCTTTTTTAAAAGTAATATACAGACTGTTAAACAGAAGAATTGAAATAGTTAAAATAGCATAAACCTAATTGTTTGAAAATTAACAACCATCTCTTTGTTTGAATATTTTTTTCCTCCTCTGCTGACAATTTCCTCTTTATCTACTACCAGTACTACCTCTTCTATACTTTCTTTGTAAGCTGGTATCTGATGACCATAACTTTGAAGCTATTCTTCTATTTCACCTTTACCTCAATGTCAAGGAGACAGGTTGAAAGTCCTCTCAGCTTGGTGTTAGGAATTTGAATATAATTTATTTCACATGAGTATGTGCTACACGAGGATGGCTGAAACAGAAGAATGCTCACATTTATTCTGTTGTGTTTTTTTATTAAAATATGTTTGTGACTGGGAAAATGAAATTTTATCTCCAAGAACTGTGTAACCTTTAAAAAATATGTCTGTTTTAAACACTCTTTTAATATGGAAAGGCAGTTAGTTAGCATAATTTTCTCTGTGTATTTTCAGGCTTGGGTGGCAAACTTTGAAAGACCTCGAATGAATGCAAATTCCCTGCTCGCTAGCCCTACTGGACTCAGTCCTTATCTCCGATTTGGTTGTTTGTCATGTCGACTATTTTACTTCAAACTCACAGATCTTTACAAAAAGGTATTGTCTAAAACTGAAGCTTATTTTTCAAAATACTTCTTTAAAAATTGCTGATAATAATACTTTGCTTTTTAACCTTAGGTGAAGAAGAATAGTTCCCCTCCCCTTTCCCTTTATGGGCAACTGTTATGGCGTGAATTTTTCTATACAGCAGCAACAAATAATCCACGCTTTGATAAAATGGAAGGAAACCCCATTTGTGTTCAGATTCCTTGGGATAAAAATCCCGAGGCTTTAGCAAAATGGGCAGAAGGCCGGACAGGCTTTCCGTGGATTGATGCCATCATGACACAGCTTCGTCAGGAGGGTTGGATTCACCATTTAGCCAGACATGCAGTAGCTTGCTTCCTGACCCGAGGTGACCTGTGGATTAGTTGGGAAGAAGGAATGAAGGTGAGTATTCTTCTAACTAATGTTAGCACAGTCTTATTTTGAAGGACTCTATACCTTATTAAGACAATTCCTGGAAGTTGTCAATAATTTGATTCATTTATAGTCTTAATTTTTTCAGCAGGTAAAGATTTTAATTCCCTAACACAGGCATACTCTTGGAGAGCAGAATGGTGTATTCAGACAGGAAAAATGGTGAAAACTGGTTTGATTTTTTTTTTAAGAGTTTATTTATTTATTTGAGAGGGAATGCAAGAAACTATAAGCAGGGGGAGTGGCAAAGGGAGAGAAAGAAGCAGGCTCCCTGCTGAGCAGGAAGCGTGATGTGGGCTCCATTCTAGGACCCTAGGGTCATGATATGAGCTGAAGGCAGACATTTTACTGACTGAGCCACCCAAGCACCCCCAGAAAACTGGTTTGATGAACCTAAAGTCATTTCAGAGACTGAACCAGCCTGGCCATCAAGGGAACTATAAGGTTTAACACACTGGACTCATTACATGAAATATTTATAAGTGATCATTTCTGTTACAAAAATGGATTTGCCCAAGAATTCTTAGAAGTAATGAATTTATATTATAAAAATTATGTAACATTTTGCCTCACTTTAACATTATACTTTTTAGTGATCTATTATGTAAAGTGAAGCATACTGCATTTTGTGACATCAACTTGTGGTCATACATAATAGGATTAGATTTTCCCTATCCAGGAACCATTTTTTTTTTTTAAAGATTTATTTATTTATTTGAGAGAGAGAGAGAGAGAGAGAGAGAGAGAGGTAGAAACCTAGGCCGAGAGAGAAGTAGGCTCCTTGCAGGGAGCCTGATGTGGGACTTGATCCCCGGACCTGGGATCATGCCCTGAGCCAAAGGCAGATGCTTAACCGCTGAGCCATCCAGGTATCCCACAAGGACCATTTCTGATCCTCTTTTTTTTTTTTTTCATCTCCTGTATTTCTTAGTACAAAGTTGTACATGAGGTAGATAGATGTATATAGTACACACTTAATGACTTTATAAAAAGGCATTTTAATTCTCTTTCCCTTTTGCTGAAGAAATTCCAAATTTAAACTCTATAATGCTAGTGCTTTTTTTTTTTTTTCTTTTTCGCTAGTACATTTTTAAAGGTCATTTATATTTGGGTGCTCCCTTTATGTAGACCAGTGTATCAAACTTCTAAGTTTTTGTTATTTACTTGGTAGCATCTTTGCTTTCTTGAAAGTGTTTACTGCTTTTTTTCTTGCATTTTTAATTGAATCAGTAGCTTGAGTAATTATTTTATCCTCTTCCCAATAACATTGCAAAGACCAGAGAGATAAGTTCTATTCAGAAATTCACTTATACTACTGATATTTTTCTTTCCCTGAAATAACTCAGTACAGAATAGAACATTGACAAGGAGGCTAACATTGGAATGTTCAATTTTACAGTTCTGTGCTAGATTTTCTTTGCCTTGACTTTTGATCTACAGAGTCCTGGAAAATGCTTGCTTTGAGAATTATATGTGTACAAACTAATTGGTTACTGTTACTTCTGAAGGTATTTGAAGAATTATTGCTTGATGCAGATTGGAGCATAAATGCTGGAAGTTGGATGTGGCTGTCTTGTAGTTCCTTTTTCCAACAGTTTTTTCACTGCTATTGCCCTGTTGGTTTTGGTAGGAGAACAGATCCCAATGGAGACTATATCAGGTAAATCAAGGGTGATTATTACTCAGTTTGGAATAACTAATCCAGGAAGAGTGTTTCATGTTTAAGCAATACTTAAGGTTTTTTTCCACTCATCATGGGCAGCAGAGATGAGGAGATGGGTAAACAAATCATTAAATGGTATTGACTTGATTTTGGTCATTCATAGCTAATAATAAGTTTGTTATAATTTGCTTGTAGTTTATTTTATTAATAGTTTTTCTTCCTTCTCCCAAAAGGCGTTATTTGCCTGTCCTAAGAGGTTTCCCTGCAAAATATATCTATGATCCCTGGAATGCACCAGAAGGTATCCAAAAGGTAGCCAAATGTTTGATAGGAGTTAATTATCCTAAACCAATGGTGAATCATGCTGAGGCAAGCCGTTTGAATATTGAGAGGATGAAGCAGATCTACCAACAGCTTTCACGATATAGAGGACTGGGTATGTCAGTAATTACCTTTGGTTTGTTTCTTTGGCAGGTGTTTATGTACCTATCCTTGAATTTGATCTTGATCATATTTTAATAGGAGTTTTTTTTCCCTTTAGGTCTTCTTGCATCAGTGCCTTCTAATCCTAATGGGAATGGAGGCCTCATGGGATATTCTCCTGGAGAAAATATTCCAGGTTGTAGCAGTGGAAGTAAGTGAAAAGGAAATTTCTATACTTAACATAAAGAGATTAATAATCAAATATATTTTTATTGAATCTCACTGTAATGTTTTTTCTGCATACATGTGTACACACACACACACACACACACACCCTCCCTCATTCCATTAGTGATATTTGGGAGATGGAAAACATTATGTGTAGTAGAATTTAGCTCAAGGTAAAGATCTTGCAAACTGAATGAAGAGGGCAATTTTAAGGGTAAAATGAAACTTATATTTTCTGAAGGCTCATTATTTTTTAGTTTGTTAGGTGCATATCAGGTATCAGGTTATTAGTTAAGGTCAGTGGTCCTGTGAATATGGCCAAAAGATTAATCATACACACGCATAGTCTTTAGTCTTTTTGCACACGAGTTTTTCCTTACAGTCTGATTGATAGTGGTTTTCTATATGATAAATATTTGGTTGCCACATATATTCTTAATGTGTTATTAATAATGTCAAGAAGCCAGTATTTATTGGTAATTGGAATCATTGTGTCAGTTTTCAAAGATTCTAACCAAAAATAGCATCATGGTAATTAATTTGATTAAAAACAAGGCAGCATTTGAGGGATGCTTATTTTTTTTTCCAAAAAGGTCACATGTTTAAAATTGATATTAAGAATAAAACTTATTTTAAAAATTGAGCCATTCTGATTCAGAAATACACTCCATCCTTTTGAGAGCGTAATATTTATTCTCTAACAATTAGATTAAGGAGAAAGGAACAAAACATTCATTTTAACTATCTACTTTGTGCACAGTACAAGGGGATTTTTGCCACATTGTCACAATAACCTGGGAGGTGGTGGTGGAAATAAGCCAAGAAAGGTTAGGTAACTTAACTATGATTCCACAGTAAGTAAAATTCAGATCCAGATCTGACTAGAAATAAAGTCCTTATTGGGCCTCCCCTGCAAATGTAATGCCATATGTACTTTTATAAGATCAAGCATTTTTTTACTGGAATGTCTAGTAGTTGTCAGTGATGGCAGTATACTTCAGAAGTGTTCTTCTGAGAGTCTCCTACAATTTGAACTTCAGTAAGATATCAATTTAGTAGTTTTGTCAGATCTCTTGTTCAGTTCACAGCTTGCTTCCTCTGTCCATACATGAATTTGAGGGACAGAAGTTCTGTGAAGCACATAAATAGCAGGCAGGTAACAGAAGGGTAGGAAGCAACAGGCTTCAGGTGCCCAACTAATGGGTGGTGATGGTACAGACTGCCTCTTGTTCCACTCAAATCTGTATTTATTATTTAGAATTAACCATAAAAACTAATTATGGTAGGAAGTTAAATTGAAATAATTTTGCTTTACAAATACACATGTATTTTATGATACAATAAGATTAATAAATCGTGAAGTACTCTAATCATGTAAATAGTTGGCTGTAACACACTTTGTATTAGGTGCTATGAGGTGAAAAAAGGTATAAATTGTAAGATGCTGCTTCCACATGGAATAGGAAAAAAAAAAAAAGATCATTGAGCACTTAAGGAACTACAGAAGTTTTCTTGCAAGATGGTGGGTTGGGTAGCATTTGGGTAGGCAGCTGAAGGATAGAGCATTGTGGACCTGGAAATGAGAGTGATTATGGAAAGATCCTGAGGGTTTGGACTATGCGATTAAACATTTATCTCCCTTCTGGTTTCTGTTCCATTTGAAAGGACATTTAGATACTTCTGTAGCATATCTCTTTATGCCCTCTACTTACCCTGTTTGTAGGCTTTTATTTTACAGTATCTCAAAGGGCAAGGTTCTTTATGACTTGTACACAGATGACTTGAAGTATTGTTCTTATGATAAAACGCAATCTATGATAGTAATATATTTTAGTTTTTATTTAAACATTTTTTCTATTAAAAATAGTAATTAGCGGGGCAGCCCCAGTGGCGCAGCGGTTTGGCGCCGCCTGCAGCCTGGGGTGTGATCCTGGGGACCTGGGATCAAGTCCCATGCCGGGCTCCCTGCATGGAGCCTGCTTCTCCCTCTGCCTGTGTCTCTGCCTCTCAGTCTCTCTCTCTCTTGCTGAATAAAATGAATAAATCTTTAAAAAAAATAAAAATAGTAATTAGCATTATTAGTCATTAAGGAAATGCAAATTAAAACCCCTAAGAGATGATATTTCATACCCACTTAGGGTAACCAACTATCACTGATTACCTGGGATTGAGGGGCTTCCTGAGACCTGGGACTTACAGTGCTAACACTTGAAAAATCCCAGATAAACTGGAGTGAATTGGTTACCCTGAACTCACTCCAGTGCCTAAAAACATGATAGACCGTAAAAAGTGTTGTGGAGGATGTGAAGAGACTGGAACCCTCATATGTTGTTGAGAGATGGGCTGTAAAATGGTACAGCCACTTTGGGAAACAGGTTGGCAGTTTCTTACAAGCTAAACATTAATTTAACATACAATCCAGAAATTCCATTCCTAAGTATCTATTCAAAAGAAATGAAAATATATGTCTACACAAAGACTTAAGAATCAGAAGAATGTTTATGATAGTTTTATTTATAATAGTCAAAATATGGCACATCCACACAATGGAATATTCATTAATAAGAAGGAATAAAATGCTGGTACATGCTACAACATGGATAAACCTCAAAAATATTAAGTTAAAGAATCTAGACATAAAAGACCACATACTGCACAATTCCATTTATATGAACTATCTAGAAGAGGTGTATCTTCAAAATAAACCAAGGAAGTTAATGGTTAATTTAGATATAGGGGTAGGAATGAGAATGAATGCAAATGGGGATGAAAATGTTCTAAAATTGGATTGTCCTGATGATTACAGAACTCTGTAAAGTTACTAAAAATTATTGAATTGTATACTTAAAACAGGAATTTTATCTTATGTAAATTGTACCTCAGAACTGCTTTTAAAAAAACCATTCACAGGAATCCCTGGGTGGCTCAATGGTTTAGCGCCTGCCTTCGGTCCAGGGTGTGATCCTGGAGTCCTGGGATCGAGTCCCACATCAGGCTCCCTGCATGGAGCCTGCTTTTCCCTCTGCCTGTGTCTCTGCCAGTCTCTCTCTCTCTCTCTCTCATGAATAAATAAATAAAATCTTTAGAAAAAAATAAAATAAAAATTAAAAAAAACTATCCACTATATATAATTTCGGAAATTCAGAAAAATAGAAAAGAAGAAAAAATCACCCACAATTCCATTCAGTAAAGACAGTTACTATAAAAATTTTGGTATATTTCCTTTGAATATCTTTTCTGTGCAGTTTTCCCTCTATAATATCTTTAAGTTACAATTTTATGAGTGAAAAACCCTTGGTGCTACGGACAGTGTAACATAAGAGGAGTATGATCATATAAACTTTTTGCCCTTAGAAAATGTGGGATTTTTTTAAAAACAACAAATATGGGTTTTTTAAAGTTGTTTTCATTCTAAAATTCCCATCTTATATAATCTTGGCATTTGAAATTTAACTACTGGAGTGTCTTTGAAGACATAATGAATATGGGGATTTCTGATTTTTCTAAGTAGCTATGCTAGTCATAAGCCAGTTGGTCTAGCAAAGATCTTTACTCATTGTCTCTTATACTGTTATTCTTGTGAAAATATAATTTATTGTATTTTTATGGGAAAGTAATAGGCAGTTGAGATATTCATGAATTTAGAGACACAGGAAGATTCTGAGTGACTAATTATTTAGCTCTGTAAAGAATAAAATGCTGTCTTAAGGAAATTCTGAATGTATTTATTGAGCTTATTAATTTGCCTTTCATCTTCAAAACTAATCACTCCTGATTAATACTATAATTTATAATTTCTCTTGCTCGTTTTTGAACTTTATAGAGTCCTGCTGTTTGTATTCTTTTTTGTATGTGGCTGCTTTCACTCAGTATTTTTTGTTTATGAGATTATTATTTGTCTTAGAACTGGAAGTGGAATAAAATTAATGAAGTTGAGAAAATGAGGTGACTAGTCCGTGATTTAGCCTATCTCTGTGATTCTTCCAGTAAAATTGACTTTTCTTTCCTTGGTATCCCCACTGTATGCCATAAAAGCCTCCACCCCAGCTTAGTAATATTTGTATCCCTAGTACCTGGTATAATCTGTAGCATAAAGGAGCACTTGACAAATGTATAAGTGTGACTAATGTATAAGGTGTATTTGTTGAGATTTCCTTTCTTTTTTTAAAAAAATTTATTTATGGGACGCTTTGGTGGCTCAGTGGTTGAGCCTCTGCCTTTGGCTTAGGTCGTGATCCTAGGGTCTGGGATCGAGTCCCTCATCGGGCTCTCTGCAGGAAGCCTGCTTCTCCCTCTGCCTGCATTTCTGCCTCTCTCTGTGTGTGTGTGTGTCTCTTATGAATAAAAAAATAAAATCTTTTTTAAAAATTTATTTATTTTAGAGAGAAAGAGAGCAGGGGGAGGGAGAGAAGGAGGTAGAGAATCCCAAACAGACTGCCTGCTGATTGGGGAACCTGACTCAGGGCTCCATCCTGAGATCATGACCCAAGCGGAAACTGAGTCCAGTGCTCAACCAACTTAGCTACCCAGGCACCCCTGTTGAAGTTTCTGTGATTGCAAAATATATGCAATATGAAACTTAGCATTTAACCATTTTAAATGTACAATTCAGTAGAATTAAGTACATTCACATTGTTATGTGAAGTTTTATTTTTTTTAAAGATTTTTATTTATTTATTCATGAGAGAACAGAGAGAGAGAGAGAGGCAGAGACACAGGCAGAGGGAGAAGCAGGCTCCATGCAGGGAGCCCGACGTGGGACTCGATCCTGGGACTCCAGGATCACGCCCTGGGCTGAAGGCAGGCACTTTAACTGCTGAACCACCCAGGTGTCCCTGTTATGTGAAGTTTTAAATAATCTTGTACAATAATGCAAGGCAGCAAGTATCACTATTAGGGTAAGTCTGATGATAAAACCAGGAGTAGCACCATTCAGTGGTGAATTTGCTGTAGTCCAGAATCCGACCTTCAACCTTACAAGTCCAAGAACTGAGTGTTTTTAGTATAATTAGAGGTGACCTTAAGCATCTGACTCTTGATTTGGCTTAGGTCATGATCTCAAGGTAGTTAGATCAAACCCCACATCTGCTCCACCCTGGTTATGGAGCCTGCTTAAAAGATTCTCTTTCTCCCTTTGCCCCTCCCCCTCAAACAAACAAACCATGTGATTTAAAATATCAACAGGGAATACTAATTATTTATGATGGAGGTATCCCTTTCCAGTGGTAAAAGGCCCCATCCCGGATCAGGGCATGCACTTTCCCAGTTTGGAGTACCTGAAAAGCCGAATCCTTTATCCAGAGGAACTTGAGCATGAAATTAAGTAGATTGCCTTGTTCAAACCATGAGGTGACTTTTCTTAGTGGGTAGAATGTGCATATTTGTCCATAATATAGACACACTGACAAAAATGTTTCTCTAGCGCACCTACCATCTGTGTCAACCCGTTCTCCTATAACATTATGTCTTTTTAGAAAGATTAATATAATTCCTTAGGCTAGGTAACTGCCACATTGTGTTTCCTCCTCCTTGTGTGCTTTGAATTTTTTAATTCTCATCTGGCAGACCCTATTCACTTATCTCCAAGGACATATGTTTTGGCCAGGCACTGAATGTGGAATCAAGGGACAAGAAGTGAAAGGATATATATCTCACTGTTGCCCTATATTTTGCTTCCATGGTCAAGTGTCTAATTGTCATTCAGTAAAGAAATGTTTTTTAGACAAAGATTTTTAGTGATACTGCCTTTGAACCAAAAGTCAACATTTCTATGATCCTAAGTTTAAATTTTCCTAATTTGGGCGTGTGATTTTGGTTCCTGTGAAGGATTGAGGTTTAGTCCTAAAAAGCATAAATGCCTTTAATACAATTATTTAAAAATGAATTTGTAGTCTTAATACATATGACTTGGAATTTAAGTAATTTTACTGTGTTTTAAATACTAACAGGTTGCTCTCAAGGGAGTGGTATTTTACACTATGCTCATGGAGACAGTCAGCAAACTCACCTATTAAAGCAAGGTAAGAATGAAGCATTTGAGCATACTGTTCTTTGTACCTTTCCTATCTTAAATATACATTTTTTAAATATATAGGAAGAAGCTCCGTGGGCACTGGTCTCAGCAGTGGGAAACGTCCTAGTGAGGAAGAGGACACACAGACTATCATCGGTCCTAAAGTCCAGCGACAGAGCACTAATTAGGTAAATATTTTAGAGCTCGATTTCTTGTTTTAGTGTGTAATCAACATAAATTAAGACAATTTCCAAAATGGAGCTAATCATTTTTTTCAAACTAGAGAGACTGAGGCATACATTTTTCAGTGATTATTATAAAATCATTTAATTCTTAGACAAGAGAAGTGCATCTCTGCTTTTCAGATTGTTGCACTAGATTTTATGGTCATCTTAATTGATGATCTTTAAATTTGGAAAACTTATGATATTGTGCTTAAGTGATTTCTCAGAAAAAGATATCCTTTTCACTTCCTTACTATGTGACCATGAATTTAAAACAATTAGTGACTTTTTATTTTAGTGGCATTAATATAATTCTTTTATGAACTTTTTCCCAAATCTTTGTCTCTTAAATATTTGTTTCTTTTTCCTATTGTGATACTGCTGAAATCTAAATTCTTTCCAGTTCAAGAATAGTTTAATTTTTTAAGATATTGTCCTTTTTCTTAGAGGTATAAAAAAGCCATGGTGGCTATATCCATGTGGAATATTCATGTGGAATATTATTTTATGATTTAAATTTATATGAAAAGCATCTATAGCAGTATATTTGCCAGTTTTTAAAGACTTATTTCTTCAGTTATCTTAAACTGTTTGCATTTTTAAAATTATTGCTAACTATATTTATCATGGTGAACATTGAGTTATGTATGCAGTTGTTGAATCAATATGATGTACACTTGAAACTTAATATAATATTGTATGTTAGTTATACTTCAGTAATAATATATATATGAACAGCAATAATAAAAAGTAAGTTTAAAAAATTGCTGTTTTTTTAGTATCAATTCTAATTAGACTGTAAATTTCTTGAAGATAAGATCAGTAAACACTCATCAAATTTTTATCATTTAATTCCTTGCAATCAAACTTTACCCAGTTTTTTTTTCCCCCTTAAATCACAGAAAACATTCAGGAGGAATACTGTTGCAGCTGAAATTGGTGGGGAGTTCAATACTTATTTTAGTTAAATTATTTAAAATGTTCTTCATTGATGGAAAGCAGTTACATTTTGAAATGCATTGTTTCTAATGACATTTCTGTAGTTTTAAACTTTTTAATGAATTTCGCATAGGACAAATGGTAATTTGTATATAAAGAACTTGGTAAAAAATTTGCTTAATGTAAATATAAATAGTCACAATTAGTATAGACCCATCAATATATTTTTGATAATTTTTCATGTATGGTAAAAGTTACAGTGGCAAACTGATATTCTGATATAAAAAAGTTTTGAGAGTCAATGTGGGAAAATAAGGAGGTTTTTAGATTTTCTTAAAAGACTTTGTTAAAATTTTAGGACAAAATTTTCTTGACATCATTGTTTGATCTAACTTTACACTTTGATAATAATGTTTTAGAAAATGTGTGCAATCAAAATTGGTAGTTAGAGCTTCTGTTAACACAGACAATATATGTTTTAAAGCTTCATGTATGCCTGTTTTGACCCAAATCTGTGGAAGTATCATGTGTTAAGTTCTCCCTGTCTCCCTTTGTTCATTTACAGCTAAGTGACCTTGTTATTAAAGTATATGCATATATGGAATCTTGTGTACTTGGTGGTGGTTGTTTTTTCTTTTCTTCTTTTTTGTTTTTGTTTTAGGGTAAGGGGGAGAGCGTTGTTACATGAGATGTGATTACAAACTAGAGGGTCTATAAACCACATATAATAACCATTCTGGATGAAGGAACAGCTCCCTTTTATTTAGTAGTATAGTATTTTTCAAAATTATTCCAAATAAGATTACTATCTTCCAAATGCTTTATACTTTAAAAAATACCTATCTGGAAGAAAGATTTATTTTTTGTTTGTTTTTCTGTTTTTTTTTTTTTTTTTTTTTTGGAAGAAAGATTTAAAATCAAAGAGGTTATTTCAGGTAATGGGGCTTGTAACCATGAGTTAGTCATAACAGTTAATAATGTGGGCTCTGGAGTCCAAGGCTTGGCTCTGCCACTCATTAGCTTTGACACTTTAAAAAAAAAAAAAGATTTTATTTATTTATTCATGAGAGACATAGAGAGGCAGAGATGCAGGCTCCTCGCAGGGAGCCCAATGTGGGACTCCATCCCCGGACCCCGGGATGACGACCTGAGCTGAAGGCAGATGCTCAACTGCTGAGCCACCCAGGCATCCTTCGCTTTGAGATCTTGGGCAAGTTATTAACTTTCTGTGCCTTTTTTTTTCTTATCTACAATACAGGGATGAGAATAGTATCTGCTTCATACTACATATGAAATGTTCATAAGAGCACCTGGCATGTGGCAGGATAGTCCTTAGGCATTAGCTGCAGGTCTGCTCTGTGTTGTATAGCTCCTTAGATTGTGCAGTGTGTATATAGTCTGCCTTACTGTAAGCTGCAGCTGTGGTTGGCCGTTGTTATTTTCATTACTATTATTATCCCATTCCTGTCTATTGTAGGCTAGTTTTTGCCTTTTGGAATTGTGGCTTTTTATTTTCCCAGTCTTTAGTTGTGATAGATGTTCAGTGTGATAATTGTACTTGAAGATAACTTAAGAATAATTTGAGTCTAACATCCAAAAACAAAACAAAAAAAAATAAAATAAAATCCAAAAACAGTAATATATATTTTTATATGATATGCATTTTAAAAAGCATCCTGAGTAATGAATTAATACTGATTGATAATATTGATTAATAAGTTTCATTACTGAGGAAAGAAAAAATATGCCTCTCTTTCACCACTGTTAATAAAGAGTGATATTTTAATTGTTTTTCATGATGGCTTGTATTTAACAAACTACTCTTTGGACTTGATTGTACTGTACAGCATTGAGAAATTCATAGACCTGGGATTTGCCATCATCCAAGGGAATAAAAGATTCGGTGTCGTTTTTTGTTTTGTTTTTTGTTTTGTTTTGTTTTGTTCTTTTTAAGTAAGCTCCACAACACTGGGCTTGAACTCATAAGCCTGAGATCAGGACCTGAGCAGAGATCAAGAGTCAGATGCTTAACAGACTGAGCCACCCGGCTACCCCCCTAAAAGATTCAGTTTTAATATGAATAAATATTTAAGTAAAAGAACATTGTTTCAGCATTGACACTTATATTTTACTTTTAAATGTAAGGGGATTTTGTTTTTTAGGGGGTTTTGGAAAGCTTTTTCAGTTTGTTTAAATTGTAACTAAAAAGAATCACTGAAAGGGAAAGACAGGTATCAGTGTATTCCAGTAGAGCAAGTGTTTGAATAGTGTTTTCCCCTAAGCAAGAAAGGTTAGTGTTCTGAAAACCCTGCTAGTGGTTGAGGGATTTAAGAACTTTTATTCATTCAGGAAATATATCTTGAAATCTTGTTAACAAAACCTGTTCTGTTCTGGCAACTTGGAAAAATTGAGTTGAGGAAAATGAACTTTTGAAAGAACCTTTGCAAAGTTTTTATGTTTTTACATTCAGTTGAAATAAATTCATAAACCTGGGATATAAAAGACTAATAATAATATATTTTTAATGCACCTCTTAAGTACTAGACACTTCAGGATCTGCCCACAATTTCAAACATGTTTATAATATTCTTATAGGTAATATCCATAATATTGGCTACTTTCCTCCATTTCTCCATTCAAGTGGGCTTTTTTTTTCCGTGATTGCATGTGTCCTAGAAATTCACTGAATACTTGGAATGGAAAAAATTTTAGGTAGCATTTATTTAATACAGTTGACATTGCTGACTTGGTAAATTTCAATTTGATCACAATGCACAGGGTCATATGTATTGCCATTTCTTAACACAATTATGTGGAGCCCTGGTACAAGCTAAACTGCCAGCGCCTAGTGTGCATGTTTGCTCCCGTCTTCCTGGTCAGCGATTGCAGCATGTACTTCTAAGGTGCTTGAGTTTACACTCCTTAATTTCCTTCTCTTCTCTGTATCCTACTCTAATTCCCTTTTACTAAATGCAGTGAAACATTTTGGTTTATCTGGACCCCAGATCCTTGTATTGCAGGAAAAAAATGTTCAATAAAGCCACGAATTAATAGGATTTTTATATAAGGATAACTCAGAAGGAGAAGGATTACTGGACCACTCCCTGATCTCACATACATTAGCTACTCATTTAATTCTAGAATGTCCTGGAGATCAAAATTGATCTTGAGATAAGGAGCTAGAATTCTTGCTGCTACTTTGTGTAATTAAAGTACAAATGTCAGTCCCTCTCAAAAAGCCTACTGAGCACAAACTATATTAAGGCTAGACTCCAGTTAGCAATTACTGGGTTCCTATAATGTGTCACATACTGTTCATAGGAAAATAAATTCATAAGTATCCACAGGGAGTTCACAAAATGAGAGGGCAGTCTGGAAGACTTATAGTGGTGTATGTTCAGGCCACGTTAGAGTTGTGCACAGTGTGCTGTGAAACATGAAAGGAGAGATCTCCAGTCTAGGAAAAATCACAGTTTTCTCACTCCAACTCTACACAGGAGTATAGGACAACTAGGCAGGGTGGGGGCACCCTGTCTTTGGAAACGAAATTGACCTTGTTGGGATTAATGTTATGGGTTGTGAATGTCTTTGTCCTCCACTGTTCTACGTGTAAACTTCATCAGGACAGGGAATGTACTTTATTATTATTATTACCCTCTTGTCTTGTCTTCTCATAGCTGTTTCACATGCTTGGAACTTAATAGGCATACCATAAAGATTTGTTGATTGATAAATAAATGTGAAAATAAATGGGATAGACATTGAGACTGGCTTTAAGGAGAGATTAGTTTATGAGGTTAACATCACAGGTAATAATTAGAATGTAAACCACTGGGCAGTTCATCAGAAAAGGCAAGTTTAGGTCAAAGTGGCAGGCTTTTTTTTCTTTTCTTTTCTTTTCTTTTTTCTTTTCTTTCTTTCTTTCTTTTTTTTTTTTTTTTTGAGGGGGAGGCTTTTAAAGACGAGTTAGACACAGTCGCTCACTACTGGGGGCGGGTGGGAGAGGTAGCAGGAAGACTAGATATGTTCCAAAGAGGGGTTTTTTTGGGTTGTTTTTTGATCTACATTTCTTTTGTAAATTAGTTCTTTACCTATCAAATTATTTTTGGAACTCTGAATGGCTATAACTTAGAGGTACAGCGGTTTCTGAGTTACTTTTACGTTTCTTCTTATGGGCTGGTGACATTCCCCAAGGTACCGCACTCCCGGGTTCCTAATTGCTGGCAGGGAAAGGGTGTGAAAATGCCAGGCGCAATAACTGCTGGCACCGGGCTGTGTTCCCAAGAAGGCGGATTCCCACGCCGGCCGCCCCCCGCCGCGCAGCCCCGCCCCCGCCGCGCAGCCCCGCCCCCGCCGCGCAGGCACGCCTTGCGTGAGGGTCACGTAGCCTGTGTCCCGCACCTTGATTGGCTGTGTTGGGACTGCGGTTACGTCCTCGGGCTCCGATTGGCTGCGGGTAGAGGAGCTGGTGGCCGGGACGGCGGTGCCGAGGGGAGTTCGCGGCGTTCTCGGGACCCTAGTCTCGGGACCCTGCCCCCTGTTCCCAGGCCTCGGGAAGACTGCAGGCTACGGGAAGTCTCTGCGGGGGGAGGGAGGAAGGACGGAGGGACCCGGGACTCACTGCGTCTTGCATGGAGTGGACAGGTGAGTCGCACACCTTTCTCCGCCCCCGGGGGTGAGCCTTAGCCACGCCCCGGCTGACAGGCGTGGGTCGGGGGCCGCGCACCGCGGAACCGGACCCCACCCCCCTCGTCCCCCCCCCTCCCCGCCCCCCGCCAGCCGCTCAGCGCGCTCGGGCTGCTTGGCGGTGGATGCCCAGGCGCCGCAAGTCAGAAGCTCCTCTGGAAAAGCGCAGGCCCCACACGATGGATGTGTGGCTTTCGCTCATTCCCGGAGATTCTCTTCCTTCGGTTCTCATTTTTACTTCCTAACAAATATTGGGGTTAATTTGGAACTGTCAGCAGGTCATACAGGTTATAAGAGTAGAACTTAATTATTACTGATGTTGTGGAGCGAACTGTATTAAGTATGAAAATTGCACACATTCCAGAATTGAACTTAACTCCTCAAGAATGCTTAAGAAACATGAAGTATCTGGGGATAGACCATGTTATGAGTTAACATTTGCTAAGAGCATTACTGTGTAGGGCACAGGCTAAGAGCTGTACTCTGGAGCCAAGTTGTTGGGTTTGAATCCAAGATCTGCCCTTTATTAGCTGAGCAGCCTTGGGAAGGTTACTTTACTCTGTTTCCTCATCTTTAAAATGGGCTGTGGTGGTTTAATAACGTTTCCAAATGCTCTGTAAGTGGTTTATGGTATTAACATAGTCTTCACAGTCACTCAGGATATAGTGTCCCCATTTCCTGACACTGAGGCACAGAGAGGTGATGTGACTTTTTCCCAAGTCCCAACACAACCAATGACCAGGAATTAAGCTCTGGCAGACCACAGTTTTACATACCATATTAGATTGCCTCATGGAGTGGGTTTATGCATTCAGTCTCAGTTGTCAAATAACTGATTTTGTTCCTCTGTGGGCCAAGTTCTTTGCTGGGAACAAGAGAGAGACAAACAGCACTCAGACCCTGTCCTCCCAGTGCTTGCAATCTAGTGCAGATTGTTTATAGCTGGGCTGCAGGGTGCCCATGAATCCTGGTAAAATCTTTTGCAAGACGGGAGTATAGGTCTTCTCTCCGCCCCTTTTTGGGAAGAGTCTGGCTCTTACCAGGTTCTCTAATGGGTCTGTGATCCAAAGATATGAAGAAACATTTTGGCAGAAGACCTGACAAATGTAATGTAATGACTGACAGCACAGCATGAGCTTTAAAAAAGGAAAACCACTGGTTGAATGGATGAAGAACTTTACAGGAGTTTCACTGCTACAGTAGGGTCAAGAGGGTGCTGTGTGAGGGCACACATGAGGTCCTCCTGTCCAGGAATGCCCCCTAGAGTCAGCAATGCCAATGAAGTGAAGGGTAGGGAAGCAATTCATTGGAACATGGCCCTCATGGAGGGTGAGAGAAAAACACATGAACAGCTGCAGCTATGACAGTGGCACAAGGAGAGGTCTGTGGTGCCATCAAAGCCTATAATGGGGACTGGAGGCTTCATCCATTTATGATGGAAGTTTTCCTGAGAAAGTGACACTCAGACCTAGGAGTTAGGCAGGGGCACTTTGGGCATGGGCAAAGCCTTCAAAGCCCCGGTGATAGGAACCGGTACAGTACCAGGGACTGGAAAGAACTGGGTGGCTGTGGGGTTGGGGATGAGGCGGGCGAGCACAGATTTGGATGGTAACAGAACCCAGACAGAAAGGCAGTTTAGACCATGGTGTAAAGGCATTTTTATTTTGTTTTATGTCTTTATCCTAAAGTGCCATTGAAAAGTTTATTGCAGGGAGGTGACAAGATCACATTTTGAGAAGAAGTTGGAGAGAAGCCCAAGTGATTAACTGAAGCCCTGGATGAGGACAGGATCTCTGAGGAGAAACTGGAAGGTAAGAAGAAGAGAAGGTCTAGAATCAAGCCTTTAAGATGAGCCTGCAGAGGAGAGAGATAAAGGGAAGTCAGAGTGTAGCAGGGAGGGGGAGGAAAGCTGAGAGAGGGGGAAGTCCTGGAAATCAGGTGAGAGTATTTCATGGAGAAAGTAGTCAACCCTGCTGAAAGCTGCAGAGGTCAAAAGAGGAACCAACAGGACTCATCGGCTCTAATCGCATGGAAGGTTTTTACTGCGATCTATATAATAGGAGGAGAGGAAGTGGAAAGAAAGATCTGCAAGAATTAAGTGGGGGTAAGAGAAAATAGGATTTTAGCTGGAGTGGAAGGTGTTTAGTGGAAGTGGAGTGAGAAGAGCCATTGAGCTGAGAGAGTGAGTCTGTGAGAAAGAAGGGCTCTGGAGATTTCAGGGCAGAGAGGTTGGGATCAGCACAGCAGCAGGGATTACCCTGCATACTGAAAGGTATAGCTATAGGAAAGGGCGGAGTAAGCTGGAGGTCCGAGCTGAGGAGATTTGACATCATTGGTTGGGGATGTGCAAGAGTGCGTTGACCCAGAGGTGGTTTTACAAGGTGTGGCAGAGGTAGCCAAGTGTGCGGCAAAGAAATTAGCCTCGGGGCTCATTCAGGGACTTGTAGGATAGTGGGGGGGGGGGGAGGGCGGGAGGGCAGAGGCAGGTGGAATCCCAGGCTACACCTAATGTAGGGTTAAGGAGGCCTCACAGATGGTGAAGAAAGGAAAGATTGTTCAAAAACAGTGCTTAGAGACAAACTAACCTTTTGATAATCTGTTTAGACTTTCAGCTCACACCAGAAATGTCAAGTGAATTAAAGGAGCTCACTTTTTAAAATCAAAAATATAGAAGGACATATGGGTGAATTTTTATCTGATGACATATATATAAGCAGTAGGAATCATCAAGGAAAGGAAAACTTCCGTGACCCTTGACCACTAAAAATTAACCACTCTGTTCTGACACGTGCTCTACTGTGTATGAACCTTGAAGATGTTATGCCAAGTGCAAAACATAAGCCAAATGCAACAGGACAAATACTGTTTGATACCATTTATGTGAAGTACCAGGAATAGGCAAATTCCTAGAGACAGAAAGTAGAAAAGAAATTACCAGGGGCTGAGAGGAGGAAGGATTGGGGAGTAATTGTTTAATGTGAAAGGAGTTTGTGTTTGGGGTAATGAAAAAGTTCTGGAAATAGTGGTAGCGGTTATACAACATTATGAATTTACTTACTACCACTGGATTTTATACTTAAAAATGGTTACAGTGGTAAAGTTTATACCTTACCACAATAAAAAATGTAAGCACTTTGATAATTCTGGAATATACCATAAAAAACTGAAAGTGAACTAGAGAGATGATTGTGTGTTTTTTTTTTAATATATGAAGAGTTTGTATAAGTTTTTTAAAAAGCAAAAAGATTGCAGTTTAGAAAGGAATAGTTCATTCACAAAAGGAATTAAAGATGGGCAAAATAATGCATTAAGCTCAGCCTCATTAATAGAAGAAAATGAAGTTAAATTAGTATTGTGTTCATTTTTCAGACATTAAAATTAAAAATGATGAATCAGGGGACACCTAGGTGGCTTAGCAGTTGAGCCTTCGGCTCAGGGTGTGATCCTACAGTCTAGGGATCGAGTCCCACATCGGGCTCCCTGCATGGAGCCTGCTTCTCCCTCTGCCCATGTCTCTGCCTCTCTCTCTCTCTCTCTGTGTCTCTCCTGAATAAATAAATAAAATCTTTAAAAAAATTTAAAAAAAAACTGATGAATCAGTCATACTGCTTGGTCAACTGAGTTATTCGTCTGGATAGTAAGTTAACAACCTAGCTTTTCAAATGTTCTCACATCTCCTCTTCAGTAATTCTACTCCTAGGAATTCATCCTAAAAGAAAAAATGATGAAATGTGGACAGATAACAGTCACCATATAACAGGTATTACAAATAGCTCAAATACTCAGGAGATGAATTACAGAATTACAATATATCTATCCCATATATCGTGTACTCATTTTAAATGTTTATGGAGTGTTTTTGATGCCAAGGTTACTTAGAGTGGATAAAATAAAAGAAGAAATAACTTGTATATATAATGTGTGTTAATTATAGAGGAGTCACAACATTTGTGTTCTTCACTTTTGCAGTCAACTGTTTGCTCATCAGAGAGAGAGTGAGAAGGAGCAAGATGGCTTTAATTGTGAGACAACTCACTGAGCACATAATAGTTCACCCTGAAGTAAGCAGGAAATGTGAGACGGCCTGCTTTACCCTCAGACTCATTGGGCAGGAACATCTTGGTGTGGTCAGCATGGTGCTAATGTTTAATCTGTCATTTTGTATAGTACAACCCCCTCACTAAACCAAATATTTCATCTGGTGCTTGGCCAAACACCAGAATTTTCTAGTGCAGGAGGAACCCCTTGCTATACTGGACTTACAAGAAGACATGTCTGTATTTAGTATGGTTTCTGGTTAAGATATTTTTGAGAAAAATTCTGAGTCTTCACAAGTTCAAATTGTAGGATGAGCTTAGACCCTAATTCTCATATACAAGGTAGCTTTGCTTTATGTATTTAAAAATCATAACAAAGGGGACAAGAATCAGAAAAAAACAGACGTGTGTCAATTATGAACAGTTGTGAAGGACTTTCCCACACCTTAGTCTTTTGGAAAATTCCCTTTGGTGAGAACATCTTGCTTTTATAAGCAATTACTTGGGACAACTAAAGCATTTAAAATGGTTTTCATGGGCAGCCTGGGTGGCTCAGCGGTTTACTGCCACCTTCAGCCCAGGGCGTGATCCTGGAGACCCGGGATCGAGTCCCACGTCGGGCTCCCTGCGTGGAGCCTGCTTCTCCCTCTGCCTGTGTCTCTGCCTCTCTCTTTGTGTGTCTCTCATGAATAAATAAAATCTTAAAAATTAGTTTTCACAATTTTCACTTATTCTTTGTAGATAATGCACTTCTGTCTAAAATACAATTTAAAGTCCTATTACTATAAGAATTTTAGCTCCAGGTGTTTGCTAGTAATGGCTACTATTTATTGAGTGCTTACTATGTACCAGGCTCTGTGCAAAAGTACTGGACTCATAGTATCTCTGTATACTGTAAAAGTTTATGTACTTTGTTTCCCTTTTACAGTTGGTACTATTAGTAGTTGTACTTATTGAACATTTACTGTGAGGCACTGTTCTAATCACTACTTGTTTACTTACTTAATCTGAGGCTAAGTAACTGTCCCAACAAGATGACCCCATAAATTAGAACTAGGACTGAGCTCGGACATTGTGGCCACAGAGCCAGTGCTTCTTCCAGCATGTGGTACAGATGTGAGGCCCAAGACTGGGTGACTCCAGATTAGATCTGCTTGTACCCATCCTTACTATGTAGTATATCTCCTGCTTCCTGTTAAAATCCATGATCCTCTTAGAAATTTTTTTTTCTCTTAGAAATTTTTAAATAGCTTAATATTTACGTTTTGGTTGTTTGGAGTCATCTAAAGGAAACTGGTAATAGGAATTATATGAAAAATACTCTGGCTGAACCATGAGAAGTAAAACAAACTATGCTTATAATTATTTGGGACACCATGGCACTCACAATGAGCTATTATCACAAATGGTAAACCAAACTGAGAACATTGTTGCTTGTTATTTTTCCTTAGAGAATAGTGATTTATTTGCCTTAGTTAGGACAGGCTTGAAAGTGAAAAGTCCTTGGCATGTATGGCAATGGCATTATTAAGGGTAGGGGTTGGATTGTGGCTTTTTTCAACTTTCCTTCAAACCTAGAAATAGGAAAGGAAGGTTATTAACTAGCTAAGTAAGTAGTTCATGCTTTTGTGGCAGGGATGTGATACTTAACCCTCTAAGGTACTGAAAGTTAAGATGCGCCTTGGGTGGCTGAGTCGGTTAAGAGTCTGCCTTCAGCTCAGGTCATGATCTCAGGGTCCTGGGATGGAGCCTGCATTTGGTGGGAAGGTGTCCCTGCTTAGCGGAGTGTCTGCTTCTTCCTCCTCCTCTGCCATTCCTCCCCTCCCTGCCTTGTACATGTTCTCTCTCAAATAAATAAAATCTTAAAAAAAAAAGTTAAGACAGCAAACTAGACGTGTTTACATTACGCTGATAAGGAAATCGTGCCAAATTCCATAATGCATTAAGCACAGTATAGCCATCTCTAGGGACCTAAGGCTGTCAAGTGGGGACAGCTGGTTAGACTGCTGTAAAGAAGTACGGTCCCTATTCCACTTAATTTGATTGCCCGTTGCTCCTCTGGGGCAGTTACATAGCATTCCTCACTTTATCTGGCTAGGACTTTAATTTTGGATTTATAAAAAGGATTTTCACATAATTGTCATAAAATAAGTTTATACTTTATATATTTAAAGTTTATACTTTTATCATTATTATTACTATTATTAAAATGTTAATTTTAAATAAATTGACTGGGTATTAATCATTCAGCAGAAATATTTACTCTAAAATATAAAATTAGAGATGACTCCCCAATAAGTATTTGCTCTAGCTAAATGTTAGGAAAAAAGAAAACCCTGTGTGTGTGTGTATATGTGTGTGAAAAGTAAAATATGTCCCCTAAAGAAAAACAACAGTGTAGGAAAGGGAATTTGTGTCAGAATAACATTTGAGGTCTTTGAATCCTTGAACTCTATGGACTTGCTACTGAGCTATAAAATGGAAATTATTCACAAGGTTGTGGCAAAGCTCAACATAGACAATGTGTTTGTAACAAATGTCTTAAGTTGTGAAGAGGTGTATTAGTTACTTTATAAATTACTTAAAAGGATATATATAATATTTCACAGAAAGTTTGAGGCTAGCTTTGGCAAAATTCAGTTTTCCTAAGTTAAATCTGTGTTATTTCTGTGCTTATTGCTTAGAGCCCAAATACGTGGTTGCATTCTGACAGTCAGAACCCCTTATATTAAAATCTGTATTTTCTTTGTTACAGGTGTGATGAGTACATTCTGAGTCCCAGGATAGTGGGAAGCCACCAATGGAGTGCAAGCATGCTGTGGAAATTGCTGATAAGATCCCAGCTGTGCAGGCTGTGTTCCTTCAGAAAGATGCTGTCGGCTTCAAAATACAGACCCTCTTTAGCGTCCTTCACCTATACAACTGATCATCAGTCAAACAAAGAAAATAAAAGAACCGTGGAAAAACTCTATAAATTTTCAGTTGACATCAGGAAAATTCGCAGATTAAAAGGATGGGTCCTTTTTGAAGATGAAACCTATGTTGAAGAAGTTGCAAGTGTTTTACAACAACTAGGTGCCGATGAAGCTACTGTTGCCAGTATTTTGGAACGCTGCCCAGAAGCAATTGTCTGCAGTCCAACCACTGTTAACACTCAGAGAGAACTCTGGCAGTTGGTCTGCAAAAACGAGCAAGAGTTAGTTAAGTTAATAGAACAGTTTCCAGAATCTTTCTTTACTATTAAAGACCAGGAAACCCAGAAGCTGAACATTCAGTTCTTTCAAGAGTTGGGACTCAAAAATGTGGTCATTGGCAGATTTTTGACAACTGCATCTAATATTTTTCATAACCCTATTGAGAAAAATAGGCAAATGATAATTATTCTCCAAGAGAGTTACCTAAATTTGGGTGGCTCTGAGGCCAACATGAAAGTTTGGTTACTGAAATTATTAAGCCAGAATCCATTTATATTGCTAAATTCTTCTGCAGCTATAAAGAAAACACTGGAATTTCTCCAGGAGCAAGGTTTCACAAACTTTGAAATTCTCCAGCTTTTATCCAAACTCAAAGGATTTCTTTTTCAACTTTGCCCAGGAAATATACAGAATAGCATTTCCTTCTCTAAAAATGCTTTTAAATGCACAGATCATGACCTGAAGCAATTAGTTTTGAAATGTCCTGCCATTTTATATTACTCTGTTCCAGTTTTGGAAGAGAGAATTCAGGGATTACTGAAAGAAGGGATTTCCATAGCTCAGATAAAAGAAACTCCCATGGTTCTTGAATTAACACCACAGATAGTGCAGTACAGGATAAGGAAACTGAATTCCCTAGGCTACAGAATAAAAGATGGACATCTAGCAAATTTAAGTGGAACAAAAAAAGAGTTTGAGGCTAACTTTGGCAAAATTCAGGCCAAAAAAGGAAGGCCATTATTTAACCCTGTGGCACCATTAAATGTTGAAGAGTAACTTGGGGACTGCTGCTGCTTTATAGTAACGCAGAGTGAAGCTGAGTAGCAAAGACTTAGGTGATTCAGGCAGTTTATAGGCACTACTACTTTTAAGAAACTACTAACCTTTTGAGTTGTGTCTAATTCCAAAGTAGACAATCTGACTCCTTTGCTATATTTTAAACTATAAACTGCATTTATTTTAAATAAATTTGGTAAATAAAGTTGGTAATTTTGATTTTGAGCTCTTTTTAAAAACTCCTGTACTAGTAAGTGGCACATCAGAATGATAACTTTATCAGAGAATCCTTTCTAAGAAATTGCCAGATGCACTCCCTTAATGCAGAGTATGGATACATTTTTATTTGTGTAGCACATTTCGTCTGGGACATAGATCCAGTCTTCTTCCTCACCACCAGCTCTGAAACATCACTGTACT
Source organism: Vulpes vulpes (assembly GCF_048418805.1). Lineage (NCBI taxonomy): Eukaryota > Metazoa > Chordata > Mammalia > Carnivora > Canidae > Vulpes > Vulpes vulpes. Next base: position 60,313,299 of record NC_132795.1, read on the forward strand.
GTGGTCTGAATCCTGTATGTCTTAGTGTTAAGTGAAATTAGCAAACTTCTAATACTTTTTTTCGAGAAAGCTGATTTTATCTCTTGGTTGTGATAAAGGTGTGCCTTTGAGAACCAAGTATTTCTCATCCAAAAAAGAACAGAGCTTATACTTGTGTGGTTTGTTTAAAACTGAACATCTCCTCTCGTAGAACTCCTTTATGTGCACTGATTACTTTCCCCATTTTATAGATGAGGAAACAAGCTTAGAGAGGCCTGCCAAGTGACAGAGCCCAGATTTATTGTGACTGACTTCTGTTCAAACCTGTGAATAGAAAAAGGATTGCTTAAGAGTTGGCATTAATTAAGAAAAGTTATACCCTGGGGTGCCTGGGCGGCTCAGGAGGTTAACCTCAACTCTTGGATTCAGGTCGGCTCCTGATCTCATGGCTCCGTGCTCAGCGGGAGTCTGCTTGGATATTCCCTCCCTCTGCCCCCTCCTCCTCTCTTGCTTGCTTTCTCTCAAGTAAATGAATCTTTAAAAAAAAAAAAAAAAAAAGCCACACCCTTACATGACATGCCAAAGGAGTATCAGCTACAAACTTGGGATTTTTATGCAAAATTCCTTAAATATGAAATGATCTAACTTACATACATTTGAAGTAAGCAGCTTTTTAGAAAACTGAAAATCCAGGTCTAGCTCTGAAAGGTAAAGTGTGTGATGGTACCGATTTTAGTAGCGTTCCAAGTTTCTATTTCTAAATCTTGTTCCAAGATAAACATTACCCAGATAAAGACTGGCTCACTTCCAACTGTGCAGTTTGAACTTTGTAACCAATATACAGTTGACCTTAACACTCCAGTATCTGTGTCCTGTGTGTGCATGGTCTTAAATAATGAAAGGCCTTTATTCATTAAGCAAATGCAAGTAATCCTCACTATCCACATCTGTTAGGTTCCTTAGGGTAGTGAAAGATACTCCTGTGCAGCAACTACTAAGTGCCTGGCATATTGTGCTTCAGAACCCTAAGGGTTGAATGCCACCATTTACTGTTCTACAGATGAGACACAGGCACAAAAAGGGTCACTTACCTACCCAAAGTTAAACAGGAATGTTGTTCAAGAAAAAGAATGGCAGCCAGTAATAGTTGGGTCAGGAAGGAGGGTCAGGGAGAGTGGCACAGGTTAAGAGTGTCACCTGTCCATCTGAGGAACAGCGTCTCATTCTAAGTGTGATGGGAAACCCTTGGAAAATTTCTTTTGGTTGCTGTCCTGACATAATTATCAGTGGTGCACTTTATCTTCCACTCTCAGTCTCCTAGTTTGGAATAGATTATACATTTAAATGGTTACCTTAGTTCTATTTTGAGATGCTTGCTAGATAACTGAGCAGACATGTCAAACAGGCAAATGGCCAAGTCTGGAACTGTGAGAAGTCAGGGCGAGAGAGAGAGATTCAGGGATCATCTGTGTATCTATGATACTTAAAGCTGCAATTCTAAATGGGGTTGCCCAGAAATAGATCAACTCTTCCCCGGCATGGCCAGGGGGAATCTATATATAGATTCTATATAATCTATATAATTTTGTAGTAGATTTGTACTAGTGGCTGGCCATGCCGGGGAAGAGTTGATCAAAAGAGGAGGTCTGCCAAGAAAAGAGGGCATGGTCAATAATATTGAATGCCACAGAGTGGTCAACCAAGATACAGATAAGTGACCAATGGATTTGGCAACAAGGAAATCACTGGGCGGGGGCGGGGGGGGGGGGGCTGCCTGGGTGGCTCAGCAGTTGAGCATCTGCCTTCGGCTCAGGGCGTGACCCCAGGGTTCTGGGATCGAGTCCCACCTCGGGCTTCCTGCAAAGAGCCTGCCTCTCTGTGCCTCTCATGAATAAATACATCTTTAAAAAAAAGGGGGGGATATCATTGGTTGGCCCTATCAGGAGTGGTGCAATGAGAATGTAAGAAGACAACTGGAGCGGACTGCAAGGACAGGAGATGGGTAAGAGGCAGGGACTATATAAAGTTTTTCAAGAACTGCAAAGGGAAGCCAGAAAATGAAGGTTTTAAGATTAGGCATAATTTTTCTTTAAAGAAAGCAAATACCAGAAAGTGCTTCTATACTGATAGGTATGACTCAGGAGAGCGATGGAAGAGATGGAAAAACTGCAGGATTAATATCCTGCAGGGAGTGAAAGTGAACGGATGTTGGGTCAGAGCACTGGTCCACAGAACACAGGAACGGATGCAGGCAGGTTGATGGAGTAAGTGGCATGAGAGGACAGTTACTGCTAGGTTGCCTCTTTTTACACAGGGCAGTAGAATGGGGGGGGGGGGTACTGCAGGAGGGTTGGGAAGGAAGGTACGGGGTGGTGGTTCTGAGTAAGAAAACAAACATACATGAGGGTATATGAGAAAGTTCGGCAGAGTTGAGTGGCCATTAATTTGAAAAAAGCTTAGTATACATCAGCAAAATTGAGGTGCTCAGGTGAAGGTATGGAAAACCAGAGGCAGTTTGTTATAGAGATACATTTGTAGCTTACTCTGACTTAACAAGATTAAATTTTTAGAAAATACACATTCATGGCCAAACATGCAGTATCCAGACTTTATTTTCCCTTAGACCGAATCCTATTCCATAGTTTTTAGTCCTTGAACCTTTCTGCCTTTTTCCATAATTGCATTCTTATTCAGGTCTTTCTTCCTAGATAAAATTTTAAATATTCAAAGTCAACAACATAGCAAAGAGACAGCCTTACATAAAACACTAGAGTCAAATTTTACTTCCTCCATGGAAAAAGGCTTAATAACAAAATTATTTCCTTTAAACAGTTTATAATTATACTAAATTCATTTCTCTGACAGAATGTAATTAGCTGCCAAAATAAATAGGATTACCTGTAAGATTTCCCAGGAACTCAAGTTAGCCTGGTAAATCCAGCGTATATAGTCAGCACTGAATGCCAACAGAAGAATAAAGGACTAGTTACTGCGTAGCCCCATTTCTGTTTCTGGTAATAAGCTGGAGAGGTTGTGACTTACACGAATTTAAAAATGGTAATAGGAAACTAACACTGAAAGCCTGTTTCGTATTTGTAAAAAGAGATACTTCTCTGGTTCTGATTAAATCAGATAATATATGGACAGCACCTGGCAGGTAAGTAGATACCCAGGGTATTACCAATTTTCTACCTTCCTCCAACCTGGTTCCCATCTTTTGCATCACTTCTGTCCAGTGAGAGGTGCGAGTTGGTGCCACAGTTGCTTAGGACAGAGTAAGGTGCCTCCTTCATCAGATCCCAAACTGTAGACAATAATCACCTGTGGAGGCTGTTAAGCTGCAGTCCTGGGCCCCACCCTGCAGAAACTGAGAAAGTTGGGGTAAAAACCTAAAAACCTGCACTTTTAATCTTCATCAGAGTTGTCTAAAATCTATTTGTATTTCATTGTGTTGGTATCAAAATACATACTTGAAAATGTTTACTCATGTTTGTGCATTAGTATCCAAAATTAAAAACTGACTACAGTACTTACTGAACTGCTATGTAACTAAAAATTTTAAGACTACCCTGTTTTTCAAATTTCCTTTATTTCCTTAGATCTTAATGAAACATTTCATCTTTTGCAGATCATAGTGCTTTATTAACAGACTTATGTATTCTTTTCCCATTCCTTTAATACAAAAAAAATTTTATTCAATCACCAGTCATCTTCATCTGACATTTCACTAAGTACAGGATTCATAATGTCAACATTATTAGATCAGTCATTCAAGTGGGTCACACAAGTTCATCGGCATTGTGCCAAATACCCACTCAAAAGATACACTGAATAACAGATGCCTCCAGGTGTATGTATCAACCTTAGTTTCTTGAAGTGAACCAGGACTGTTTCACAGGTCAAACTGCCAGTCTACAGAAATAAGCTGGAAAAGACCCAAGTGTACGGCTGTACATATTGAATGGCAAGTTCATTGCTACAAGAACCTCTATAACTGACTGTTCGTTTGTACACTTCTCTGCCATTCTTGCAAAAAGCCTCCCCTGAATAGTTATAGTTCAGAGTTTAAAGCAAACTTGATGAGATAAAACGTACCAGGTGGCTTTTCTGTGGCAGAAATTACAACCATTTTTCCTCAAGCAATTTTAAAGACAAGCAAGGTTGAAAATAAATATGCAAGCACACAGTAAACTAAGGTCTATATTTAGAAATTCAGGTACAAAGCACAGCAGAGCCTATGACTGTAGAAGATAAATTAGAAATATAAACTAGCAATGAAGCAATAATTTCCTTCAAATAGCAGGAAACAAGTTCTCCAATACCATTATTTTAGATCACTGTTTAGTATTCATCTATTAACTTTGGAGTTTGTTTTAAAAATCCCTTTTGCTGATTATAACATTTGACCAGATATACCAAATAGACCTTAAATCATAGTACATGAAATAAACCACTTAATTTCTGATAAACTCAACAACTTTTTGTATATAATGATGGGCTCAAGAACCTTTGTAGGCTTGCTTAAGATCCCTACTGGTGTTTATGAAAGCTTTTAAAAGTTATGTTCTTATCCATTTGTTGTTCTACATTATTAATGTAAAACTCTTAGTGGCTTAGAAACAAACATTTAAGCCTTGCATGTTGGAGTGATCTGTTTTAAGTTCTCAAGGATGTATTCTGATTTACTCCAGAGCATCAACTCCTTTCCTCCCCTCCCTCACACTCTCTCACACACACACATACACAATTCTGCAAAATGGAGGCAAATTTCCAGACTTCAGTATAAGGAAAACTAAGATTTTTCAGGCTTTGATTATAACCCTTAGTTAAGAGGAATGCCAAATGTATGTGCTACTTTTAAAATTTTTATGAAACAGAATATGAAATAAAAAGATGAATTCCAGCTATCATATTGAGAATGAATGAGGCATGATGAGACATCTTAACAAAACATGACACTTATCATCCATAATCAAAAATTTCAATTCCCTGCCTGAAGTTGACTTGGAAATGGTACAAAGTCTACGACTTCTTCAAAGGACCACAAGATAACATTTTAAAAGCCTGCAAACCACTGAAAGCACTTATATATATTTTACATTCAAAACTAATCTATGGAGCCCATTTCATTCAATTTAAAAGTCAGTTCCCAAATATCTGTGGCTGCTTTTACTGTGTTTTTAAGAAGGGGATTTTAAGCCATCCTAGAGATAAAATTGGTGTGAAGAATTCTTTTTATATCTTAGATGCTTTAGGTGATTAAGAACTTAAAATTGTTACTCCTTAATATGAAACTTCCAAAACAGCTTATGACCAGCAAAGAAATGTTCCTTAGGCACTGTGAGGTGTACTAAGATGGAGCATGAAACCAGGTTGAAGCATACAGTTTGGTAACTACACTGATGGTTAACAAAACGTTAACAAGCACTAACTTACTACCTTATCGCTGAGCGCAAGAAATGCCTTTACCCCACTACTCCTGAGATTCTTAAGAGGGAAAACTAATTTCACAAACAATTTTAAAAAGAATCCATATACAGTTCTAAGAACTGCACATGTTTAGGGTATTAGAAAAGATGTTTTCTTTTATAAGGCATCAATGATTAAATTAATGTAATGCATATCTAACAAAAGATGGTTAACACTCGGTATCATAAAACCATTTACTCTTCTTTTAAATTTCTCTAATTCCTGCTACTTTTACCAGCTTAAATAAGAAAAGAATGCCTCTTGGCCTAATCAACTATGGTTATAAAAAAAACTAAGACATCTGAAACTATTAGGCACATCAAAGGTACAGTTTATGTAGTTCAAGGTTCCCTTCTTAAGGGGCAAATGAGTTACCTGGCACATTATACATATGGAACTGTAAAGATCATCAACTAAATTCAACTTTCACATTTTTTAGTTTAAACTGAAAGACTTCTAGTAAATATTCAAATATACCATATCTTCAGTTACAACTGAATAAGTGTAACATTTTACCAGATAAAAAGCTGGAATTTAAGTATGAGAAACCTTCATACACTGTGCTAGTATTGGTCTCTTCTTTTTAGACAAAAGCCAGTCATCAATACTTTCAACACAGCAGTTTAGAAGATAAACGTCCAAACAGGTGACTTGGTTGTAGTCCATAATTTAGCAATTCAATGCCACTGGCATCATAATGCTGTGGAGAGCAAGTGTATCTCCATATTTTAGTCAGATTTGTCTTTCTTCTTTCCTGTTAAGGGCACTTTGTTTACAACAGCAGACCCAACAGCTGTAACACCTCCAGCCACAGCAGACACGCCCCCTTTCACCAGCCCTATTCCCATGGAAGGCACAGTTGTAACAGCTGTCTTGGTCACCTCCAGACTCTTCCCACCAATCCAAGCCACACCACCAATGGTGGCACCAACGGCTCCCTTTGTAACACTGAAGATACCGCCAGTCACACGGGACAACATGCCTGGTTGCTGCTGTGGGTGATCTTTCATTGAACCTAGTGAGAGAAATACGAAGACAGTCAAATATTAAGTCTTTATAAGAGCAGTACAAATTATTAAGTATCCTAAGACTTCCTAACAATCAGGAGGTTGTTTTGATAAGGTGAACCACATAAATACAAATCTGATCAAGACACTAAGGAGCTCTTCCCTCAAGGCTATAGTCATGCATGTTTTTAAAATATCCTGGTCCAATGCTGTCTTGGTATCTGAGAAAAAATGCTTTGGGGACTGTCATAAAATATTTTAAAACCTAAATTTAAACGTTTCCTTGATTTACAGTTTTGTTGTTATTAATAAAAATCTTTATATCCTAAAAGGAGCATGAAAAAATAAGAAGATAAATATATTTAGCCTTCATTTCCTTGACAGAATTCAGTCATTAGTCAAACAACCTTCTCCATTTAAAGCAGTGGTTCTCAAAGTTTTGTCTGGAACTGCTGGGGATCCAACAAGACCATTTCAGGGGCTCTGCAGGATAGAAATTATTTTCTTTTCTTTTTTTTTTAATTTTTATTTATTTATGATAGTCACAGAGAGATAGAGAGAGAGGCAGAGACACAGGCAGAGAGAGAAGCAGGCTCCATGCACCGGGAGCCCGACGTGGGATTTGATCCCGGGTCTCCAGGATCGCGCCCTGGGCCAAAGGCAGGCGCCAAACCGCTGCGCCACCCAGGGATCCCTATTTTCATAATAATATAACACGTCATCTATCCTTTCACTTTTATTTCACATTCATTCACAAGTCTACAGAATTTTCCAGAATCTAAATGATGTGCAGTACTCAGGAGACCAAACATAGAAGCAGCTGAGAAACTAGCCGTCTTCTATTAGCCCTAACACTAAAGAGATCTGTAAAAATTTAAAAACAAGGTCACCCACCCTCTTCACATTTTTTGTTTTGTTTTTATTTGGATAGGTGTTTTTCAAAAATCTATGTTAATCGTGTTACTATGTAATGGGTCCACTGGAGTCTTTAATGAATATTTAATTTCCATTATTATTTATATGCCAAATATCAACAAAGACAGCTTTTTGGGGTCCTCAATTTTTAAAAGCATCTTGCAACCAAAAAGCTTGAGAACCACTAATTTAAATACATATGGGTGTCTGCTCTATTTGCATTTTAATAATGTATTTAAAGAGCTAATGATACATAAAAATAGGAAAATTATTAATCTCTTAAAATCATGTTACTTACCTAAAATCATTTTTGTAATGTTGAGATACTACAGCTATGCTTAATACTTTCACTGCCTCAGTAATTCTTACAGGAGAGAGCATATGATTTAAACATCTAGTCTGTAAAAACTCCTTTACTCCAGAAAGGGTAGTATCAATATGAAAATTCATATTTATTTAAGTCATGAGATTGTTATCTGGTTTGTTTCACTTTGTTTTGAATAGAGTCATCCAAACTGGCATGTAACCTCAAACTCAGGAATAAAATAACAGGAAGATTTCATAAAAACCTGCTTGTGTCAGTCTCAAAAAAACACAGGTCTTTCCTCCTTTGTAATCTAATGATTTAGATACCAACAACACGTAAGCTATGATGTCTATATTTTTCTAAACTTCACGGAAAAACACTTGGTCACGAAACAGATCAGGCTTTATTCACTGAAAAGGTACACTGACACAAAGAAAAGCAAATTCTTGGGTACACAAGCCCAACTAGGACCATCAAAGTTACTAACTCCTAGCAGAATATGATTATCAGGGAAGATAACACTGGGAAACAGATAATATTTTCTTAAATATTTTATTTATTTATTCATGAGAGAGAGAGAGAGAGAGAGAGGCAGAGACACAGGCAGAGGGAGAAGCAGGCTGCATGCAGGGAGCCTGACGTGGGACTCGATCCTGGGTCTCCAGGATGATTCTCAGGGCTGAAGGCGGTGCTAAACCACTGAGCCATCCAGGCTGCCCGAAAACAGATAATATTTGATGGAGAAAAAATTCTGAAAATCAAGCTTTTCTAATACAGCACAATTTTACTTTGATAAAAATTTTCTTTCCATTGTTTTGTTTTGTTTTTTAAAGATTTTATTTATTTATTCATGAGAGACACAGAAAGCGGGGCAGAGACACAGGTAGAGGGAGAAGCAGGCTCCCTGCAGGGAGCCTGATGTGGCATTTGATCCCAGGACCGAGGATCACAACCTGAGCCAAAGGCAGACGCACTCAACCACAGAACTGCCCAGGTGCCCCTGCTTAAGAGGTTTTCACATCATGTAATAAGTATGAAAATCTCACTGACTTGTCAAAATAGTTCATAAAGATATAGTAATGGCTAAATTTATAAAAACTAAATTTTAAATTGAAGCTATTTGGGTAATAAGCAAAGTTAATATAAACGTTTAAGTAGCTGAAATAGAAAACAAGATATGGAAAAGCATCTGAATACGTTAATTATAAAATTATGATGAAAAGGGTTACATAATTGGTAATTCTTTTATAATCAAGGTCACTAACAGTAGGAAAAGCAGAAAATCCTGATTTGAAATGGATAAAACAGGTAACTGCCTCAGGCTGAATACCCTCATGAGTATTATCCTGCTATGCCAAATTTGGTGCACACACATTTGATGAAGAGAATTTTTCTTAGTCAAAGTAGATAAATATTAATGCTGTTGATCTCTTTAATTACAGCATGCTCTTAATTACCACCATATAACTTATCTGCTCTGCAGACTACCTTGGTTTAGCAGGTTGCCATATAAAGACATTACTAAAGCACCTTCTCTTCCTTGACAATCATGCTTTATCTCTTTCCTGATTTTATCCCTTAAAAAGTCCTTATTAACTTTCTCATTAAGCCCTAACTTTTCAAAACCCTAGGGTTCTAGGCCTAAAAAATAAGTCAAGAGAACAGCTGAACTAGTAATTTTCCAGGCTGTTCTTCCACCAAACTAAAACTAATCACCTAGTTACCTCCATCTTCATTTAGGGCTTAAGTACAAACTTTTGTGTTTTCCTAGCAATTTCATTGTTGTCTACCAACACAAGAAATATAAGTAGAAAATTCTGGACAGTGGGTAACTGGGAAGAAAATAAAATACCCAGAGTTACAGCCTACAGCTACAGAGATACTAGTCTGTCTGCTACTCCACTGGGGTCTGGTGGCCATTTCATCCTTTATTCTTTACCTTGATTCTCTATCTTACCTATTATGACTGTCCTGTACGAACATACAGCTGTCAAAAGAAATCACTATTTGGTTTAGTTTAATAATATTCTAGGGCAGCCCCAGGGTCTTAGCGGTTTAGCGCCACCTTCAGCCCGGAGCGTGATCCTGGAGAACCAGGATCAAGTCCCACGTCAGGCTCCCTGCATGGAGCCTGCTTCTCCCTCTGCCTGTGTCTCTGTCTCTGTGTGTGTCTCTCATGAATAAATAAATAATAATAATAAATAATAATAATAATATTCTACAGCAAAATCGTAAGTAGAAAATGCCTATAGTTCTTTTCTGTATATAGTCAAGACATTCACATTTGCAGTTAGTGTTTCCAGGGATTTTTGAAGTTTAGGTAAGAAAATGATTCATGATGTCACAATTTTCAAACAAAAAGAGAATTTAATCAGACCCTAAGACCATGTATTAATATAGAAAGAAGAGCTACCAATTATAAATAACAGCTTAATAACAAATCTCCAAATCTCAAGTGCCTCTTGAATTGAGTTTTTGTAATGCATGACATTAAAATTAAATATAGTCCATCCTTCCTCTGCAACCTACACCCATTCTTTTTTTTTTTTTCCCTACACCCATTCTTAACAAATGAAAGGATATTCTAATTTATGAAATGGTCTTAATAAGAGTAGCAAAAGAAAAGATCTTACATAATAAAACAGCTGCATGGTGTCCCCATTCACCAATATCTGTGCTTTCTTAAAAGCTAAAAATGCTGATCTTCAACTATTTTTGGAACATATTCACTGACAAGGTAAACAGATTGTTATTTTAAATTTAACAAAAACAATCAGAATTTTAATTCAGTAGGATGTTTGTTTCCATTCTTAGTGTGTCAGGTGCATACTTACCTTCTGGTGGTTCATCACTAAGGTATGATGGGAGTTCTTGATTTTTATCTGCCTGATTCATGATCTCCTAAAAAACATATACACATTTCATTGTAACCTCAATAATCTGTGAGATGACCTCCTATCACATACTAAATTAAGACAATCCATTTTATTCAGATAAACATTTTAAAACACTTGTAGCAAAACTTCATCTTACTCCTCTCTTACTTTGTGGTGTTTAAGAAATACTTTTAATTACACTAGTGTACAATATAAATCTTATCTCAAACACCAACCAAACAGTAACAAGTATAGTATTATATTTTTACTGTTGCTTACTAATTCAAAGTTGGAAGGTGGGGAGTAGACAAAAATCATGAGTGTTTCCTCCTACAGTGTATTGGTTAACTGTAATTTCACAACAGACTTAAGGAAAACCTATACTATGCTAAAAAATATGTTCTATCTGAAAATTTTCTAAAAATCATGATATCCTTCTATAAAGGTGGCATTACCTATCTGAATCATTAAGAGATGGATTTTGATTACTTTTTTATTGTTTTTAGAGCTCTTAAAAACACAGGTAGCAAAAGAACTCAAGATCTATGAAAAAATATATATGCGATTATCTCAGTATGAAAAGGAAATGAACCTAAGAAATAAAATAAGCTACACTGGAATGACGAAAACAGTTAAACTTTCTTTTTCCAATTTCCTTTACTATCTTAAAATATTTGCTTTTATAGTCATTTGACCAAGAAAATATTAAAGCAAGTCGGGACTGGAATACTAGTATTCCAGTACTACAAGTATTAGAATATTATTTAAAGAATTTATTTATTTATTTATTTATTTATTTATTTTTATGTATTATAGTCACAGAGAGAGAGAGAGAGAGAGAGAGAGAGAGAGAGGCAGAGACACAGGCAGAGGGAGAAGCAGGCTCCATGCACTGGGAGCCCGATGTGGGATTCGATCCCGCGTCTCCAGGATCGCGCCCTGGGCCAAAGGCAGGCGCTAAACCGCTGCGCCACCCAGGGATCCCTATTTAAAGAATTTAAAACAAAACATGCAGAAATTCTGGCAGAGTGTGTGTGTCCCTTCCTGATGAAAAACTACTGTGGAGCCACCTTCTTCCCCACTGAGCTGTTAATTCCAAGAGGAGAGACTGTTTAGCTTGTTTCCAGGATCTGTGTATCATATAGGTGCAAGCCAGATCACCTGGCTGATCAACCGGTTAACAGATGCTACCACGCTGTGTACAGAAATCCGAGGAAATTACATACACATATACATCTGACACAAGTGACTGGAGTATAAAAACAGGTATGATGCAATGGGGAGGGTGCCTGGCTGGCTCAGTCTGTGACTCTTGATCTCAGGGTCATGAGTTCAAGGCACACAGTAGGCATAAAGCTTATTTAAACAACAGGTGTGACGGTAATTGCATATATTTCAAAACTGCCTTTCTGTATATATTCCACAAATCCCAACTAAAAGACTCCTTTTCCTAATACAGAATCCCTTTTTATTTTATTTATTTATTTATTTTTTAAGAGACACAGAGAGAAAGAGTGGCAGAGACAGGCAGAGGGAGAAGCAGGCTCCATGCAGGAAGCCCGATGTGGGACTCAATCCCAGGTCTCCAGGATCACACCCTGGGCCGAAGGCAGGTGCCAAACCACTGAGCCACCCGGGCTGCCCAGAATCCCTTTTTAAAAAATTCTCAATTTTCCCACATATATCTCGTAATTTAGAAAAGAAAAAGGCCACCATTTTAAAAGATTAAAGCTGCTTTATAAAAAAAAACATATGCAAGTTCATTTATATAATATGAATTGACTTTATCCTCCTATGAGTAGGCAATGAGGAGCCACGACAAGATAACATCGTCAGATCTGTGCTTTAAGAAGCTATCTGAATCAAGAACAGATGAAGGTGGGGTACCTGGGTGGTTCAGTTGGTTAAGTGGCTGACTTGATTTCAGCTCAGGTCATGGTCTCTCGGGGTGGGGCTCTACACTCACTGCATCTGCTTGAGATTCTCTTTCTCCCTCTCCCTCTGTCCATCCCCCTGCTCATGCTTGCTTTCTCTTGGTCTCAAATAAATAAATATAAATTTTTTAAAAGGAACAGATGAAGGACAGAGATTAAACACCGTAAGTGGCTCCTTTAGAAGTTTGGTGAGATGGGAGTAACAGTTTAAACTGCCAGTTTTTTCAGTATAAATAAATGTTTGAACAAAAACCTAGGAGTCGGGATCCCTGGGTGGCGCAGCGGTTTGGCGCCTGCCTTTGGCCCAGGGCACGATCCTGGAGACCCGGGATCGAATCCCACGTCGGGCTCCCGGTGCATGGAGCCTGCTTCTCCCTCTGCCTGTGTCTGCCTCTCTCTCTCTCTGTGTGACTATCATAAATAAATAAAAATTAAAAAAAAAAACCTAGGAGTCAACCCTCGACTTTCTGATTTTTACATTCCCATCTAATCATCGGTAAATTCTGCTGCCTAAATCAATCCAGAATACAACCATTTCTCATCACCTCTACTGCTACCACTTTCAGTTAAACTATAGTAGCTCTTGCTTGGGCTGCTACAAAGTCTCTTATCTGGCCTCTGAGCTTCTACCGTTGTTCATCAGTTTAGCCCTGCCATACTCTGCTTAAACCCCTACAACTGCTTCCTGTTTTGCTCAGAATAAAATCTAGAATAGAGGCCTGACATCTAACACTCTGATAGTGTCTCCTACCATTCTGCCTCTCACTCGTAGCAGTCCAGAAACACGGGTTTCCCTGCTCATCCTCTCCTGAGAGGCTCTTCCCCAAGACATGTGCATGGCTTGCTTCCTTATGTCCTTCAAGTCTCTATGCAAATGTTTCCTTTAATAGAGATCTTCCCAGACCGCCTGACAATAGATTAGCACCCCCCTCCACTCCTCTCCCTATCATTTTCACCTAACCTTGCTCTATTTTCTTTATTGCTGTCACTTGATCATATGTATCAAATATATATATATTTTATATACATATATATGCATACATACATATATGTATATAAATACACACATATATGTATATAAATACACACATACATATACATGTATACATATATGTATACATATATATGTATATAAAATATACATATTTACTTTATGTCTTCCACAATTTGAATGTAAACTCCAGGAGAACGAGGCTTGGTTTTATTCACTGCTCCATCCCCAGAGCCTTTTTCAATGCCTGATGCTTGGTAGACAATACTTGGATTTTTTGTATGAAGTGGAAAAGAGCTTGGGTATTAATATGAGAGAAAAGGAAAATATAGGATGTAAAATTTCTAGTGTGAGCAATGAAGTAGACAAAAAAGATAAAGACAAGGTATAGGAGACAAGAAACTACTTCTGAGAGAAGATGACGGACTTTTTAAAATTTTTATTTTATTGTGGTAAGAATACTTAACTGAGATCTGCCCTCTAAAATATAAGTGTATACTACATTACTGTTGACTATAGGTATGATGAAGGATTTGTTTTTGAACAGCTGGATTTGAAATGCATTCAGGACATCTACAGGATATGTGTATTAGCAGGCAACTGGACTTAAGGGGTCTGAAACTTAGCATGAAGTTTGAGTTAGAGTTGAGGCCCTGAGAGTGGTTTGAAGTGATAGCTACACATGTTGGGGATTGATGATATGATCAAGGCAAAGAATGGTAATAGAGAAGTAGACTGATAACCTTAATTAGACTGCTCATATTTAAGAGGTAAGTGAAAGGGAAGCCAGCAAAAACAAATAAAATACATCTGAAAGTGTACAAATGAGTACAGCCTCATGGAAGGCAAGAGATGAATTTATAAGCTTCCCAGAGACACATACAATGCAGACATTAATATAATTTATGGAGACCAAATACTATGGGGAAATGATAATGTTACATTTAGAGAATATAAAAGGCATATATATCATATAATCCAATTTTTTAAATGCACATAAAAAGACTGAAAGGAAGTATACCAAAATGTTGATAAATACTGCCACTAAGGGAGTAGAAATATTTATATAAAGAGACGAGAGAGAGAAAAGGAAATACCATTCTCCCCTTTATATATAGATATACATATGTATATTTAAAATCTGTAATTTAATTTTTTACCATAAACATGTATTGCTTTTGTACTTCAAGAAAACTGCATATTTTTAATTCTTAGAAATCAGTGATATTCAAAAAGGATATTTTCAAAGATTACGCAGCTCATCTACCTAGTTTTTATACTATTTTAGGTTTTTATCCTTAAATCAAATTGATCATCTAACAAACAACATACTTAAATCACAAAATGCTGATTTGAAGAAAATGACATCAGCAAGTTTAATTCTTGCTTTTGTCCTTGGTAAGGAAACCATGACAAAGAGTCTTATGCAGGCTACTAGTACACTGACTACTGCACTGTAAAGAAGTTACCTACTACATCACTCGATAGCTCTGATACAGAACTCCACATGAGAAATTTCTTTAGCGGAATTCAGAAAAACTTTTGTTTCCTCAACATATTTAGAACATTTTCTTCTCTTTGAGACCTACGTACTTTTCTATTTAAAAGATACAAAGAGAGATGATAATTCCCTTTTTCCTTTGGCTTCCAGGAAGCTTACAGCTAAAATCCCAACTTAAACTGGGTAGGTTCCTGTAGCCTGCGTAGTTGTCCTATTTTCCCCCAACTCCACACCTCAGGACTTCCACTCTTATCGCTGTTGTCCAGGGTTGGTTTGCAATTTCAATTTCTTATATCCTTACCATTTTGTTAGTATATGTTTTTGTTGTAAGCTTGACACACAGTATTTGCAGAATAAATGGGATAAAACTATCATCTGTATCCACATTAATTTTAAGCATCACAAGAAAAAACACATACCAATATATGGCCCACATTTTTCATTAAAAAGAAAGAGACTACTTTAAGCTAGAATTGTGCTTTTAAGAGCAGTATGCCAGGGGCTTCAAGAACCACAAGAGAGATATGATGTATGTATTTTACTACACAGTAATTAAAATACTTTTTGTGTTTAAATATACACTAATTAAAAAGATAATTGAAAAGTGCTTGGGAATTTTTAGGATAACTAGACTCTCAAGAAATTTCATTCCTACTTGGAACTTCTTCAGGATATACTCTCAGATTTACCAGCTCTCTCCCCAACGCACGACAACCCCCCATCCCCCATGAATTTACTCTGCTCCTAAGTTAGATGTTTGGTAGAAGAATGAATGAATGAATGAATGAATGAATGAATGAATTTATTTTATTTTACTTTATTTTATTTTTTTTTTATTTTATTTTTGGTAGAAGAATTTAAAATGTAGATAGAAAATCTGAAAATCTGGAGTCCTGCCAGGTTAGAAGCCTGGCTACTGAGAACAGAGGAACTGGCTATTAGAGGGCTTTGAAAGTCCTAAGAGTCCATAGAGATTGATTTTTGTTTTGTATACATATTTTTAAATGTTTGAATTTCTTGTACATCACTGGTGTTAACACAAGCATGTAGTATTAAAATTCCTCTAGAACTCTCAGGGTAATAAAAATTGTGTAAAAGCTGCAAGTATTTGGAATATTGTTGTTTTCTAAATTCCTAATTTGGTCATAAGCCATAAAATACCTTATAAAAGTATTTTTGCTAAAATCCTTAACTATCTGCAATGCCACCTGTACTTTTTACTCACCTAAATCATTCCCAACCCCTACACACATGTATGTCCCAAACTTTTAGTGATATTACCTCTTTACAGACCCACCTTATCACTAAGGAGAACTATTCTTTTTATCACCATCATTACATGAGTTTTGTTTCTTTTAAATTGGGAATTATAAACACAAACACACTCCTAATCTCTTAAAACTAGGAAAGGTAAATAATATGCATGTAAAATTTAGAAGTATACACATGGAGACAAGTAACAACTGACAAAATGTCAAAATGACCATTTAGATTAAACAAAATTATTAAACTCTATTCAAACCAAAACTCAATGAGTCATTAGTTCAACATATACTTGGGTCCCTACTATGTGCCAGACACCCTGTTAGGCACTGAGACTTCAGTGTGATTCAGCACACACAGTACTCCTCTAAACCAGTTTACCCAAAGTGGACACACTTCCCGGCACTTATCAATTTATTTCATTCAAAAACCAAAAAATGATATGCTCTCTAGGAACTCATAATATACACAAGTTTCTATTTAAAAAAGTACCTTCCTAAGGAAGGCAATAAAAACAGAAAACAGCCTTTAAATCAGGACAAATAATTGCATATCCTTGGATATAAATCAGTTTTACCACTTACTCCTAACATGTGAACAAATTTAGAGTACCAACTAAAACTGGCTATCGGTGTATTTTTTTTTTAAGAAATTGTGAAATGTGAAAGACTTCTTTGCTGTAGACTACAACTTGTCAGTAGTTATCTAGGCATTCTGGGCCAAGGAGAAGTAATTCTTGTCCAGTACAATAGCATTATAGCAGCTGGTAAATATACTGAGCTAGGATTAATAACAACACTATTCCCTAGAGGGTAATTTCTTCCAATAATAGAAATAAGTAAACAAATGCCTCTTAGGAACGCCCCCGTCCCTTTTTTTTTTTTTTAAGGAAAACAGATGAATCAATGTTGTTTGTGGAAATCTATAACATCTGATACATAAAGTTTTCATTAATGGTGAGGACAGAGTCTGAAAATAGTACACAAATTTCCCTGTGGCTAAACACTCCTTTGTGTTCTTAAGGAAGTTAAACAGCACTAACATACTATATGAAGCCTAACTACAAAATACAGTACACAACAGCTTACCGTCAAAGCCACTTCAAAAACCTGTTATTAAATAGTAAATGCCAATTTTCTGTAAGAAAAAGACTATAAATGAATTAGCTTAATTCTTCTACACCTTCTATATATAGGAACTTTGCCACATCCTCATTCCCATTTTAGCTTCTTTGCCAAGTAACTACATGGAGTTTCAAAAATATGTTTATACAGAGCTTTGATACACATACACCAATAAGCAGTGTATATTAAAACACCAGCTTACTGTGTTTAGGCTCCTCTAGTTAACCAACTCTCCTGAACAGGCTGCTTTTAAACATGGCCCCCGCCCATTAAATCAACAGCACACAGGCTACAAGAAATGCATTGAACATGGCAGGGAAGAAAAAGTAATCCATCAGTAAACTTTTAAGTGATCACCTTAGTGATAGGAACAACTAACAGTATCAAAATGGCAATTTTTAAGTGTTGCCTTTAAATGAAACATTAAGCAGAACAAATCAGATAACCAGTACACCAATTATCTTCACTAAATTATACCTCATTAGTTCCAGATATTTGTGTCCTTCTTATGTCACACACTGTGTTAGGCACTGAGGTTACAACCAGAACAAGCATGTGAAGGCCCTAGTCTGAAGGTTTATATGTAATCCAGTGAGATATCTTCAGGAAGTAGCAAAAACAGCAAGTACTCAATGACTTAGACAGGTAAAGATTTTCCTAAAGTTAACAAAACACACACACACACACACACACACAGAGGAACTTTTCCATCTATCCTAAACTTTTCTAATGATATTCTTCTTTCTATATGGACATATTTTTACTGAACTTGGTTTCTGGTACATCTGCCGTAACAGACTAAAGAAATGAAAGTGGAAAAGAGTGCATATAGGTTTATTAAAGATTATTTCCCTATTTCTTTAAAAAAAAAAAAGCAGGCATGGCCACATAGGCAAACACAGACCTGTTGATGTGGTATCGATATTCCTGGGAACCCTTTAGGGCACCCACACCAGTGAATGTTCTAAAGGTTAAACAATCACATATAGCAAATAATCAGAGAGAGCAAATAAAGTATTTTCACTTGGAACTAGCACAAGTGTTCACAAAGGTGTAACAAATAAGAACTCTCCTCTTTAGGGGTTTCTAAACCTTTCCCAGCGGCTCCTTCTCCCCGCACTGATCTCTTTAGTCACAAGCAAGTCTTTTTCTTTTTTTCTTTGGCAGAGGGAGTGACGTGGCAGGAGAGGCAGAAAATGACCCTGGAGAAGCCGTGACTGGGGCTAAGCTCAGCACCTCCTCCCTCTGCTCCACGTTGTGCCCAGCACACCCCCACTCCCATCGGGTTCCAGAATTCCTGTCTTCTCACGCGGAAAAGGCGATGTGTTTAGGCGGGGATGTGACTGGAAGTGGGAGCTTGGGGACCAGTCCCCAGCTGCGTGTGCACAGCGGGCACGGATTCTGTTCAGACTCGGGAGGCGATGATGGCACCGACGGGTGCTCCAGCCGCGGTCCCCAGGCACCCCGGGCGCCGCCAGCCTCTCCCTTCCACACTCTCAGCTTGGGGCTGGGCGTCAGAGTCGAGCCTTGCTGCCTGGAAGAGCACTGGGGCCCAAAGCGGTGCCGGAGCCCCAAGGAGCGCTTCATCAACAGGTCGGGCGTCAGCGCGGCGGGGAAGCCCAGCACACGGCCCCCCCACCCCTCTCGGCTCCCAAGCCGCGGACGCCCTCCCCCACCCCCCACCCCCCACCCCCCCAGCCTGACGCCGAGAGCTACCAAGTGAACCGGCGGCTTCCAAGGAGAGCCCCGGTCACAAAGCAGGGCTGGGGAGTCCGGGACACGTCAGGAACAACAACGCCGCCACGAACCTCAGTCCGCCCCCAACATCGTCCCGCCCCTCCCCCTTTCCCGCTCAGTCCCCCCAAAAGGCTGCGCTCGGGGAAGCCAGGCCCGGGGCGGTGAGGCGCAGGAGAGCTAACGGAAGAAGGCGGCCGAGAGGAGCACAGGAAGCCGAGACGGCGCCCCCCGCCCTCCCCGCCCCACTCACTCACCTCCGGGGTCGAGGGTCGGCGCCTGGAGCCGGGGCTGGGCGGAGGGAGCGGGCCGCACCGAGCGGGGCTGCGGGCGCCTGAGCGACGGGCACGGCCGCGGGCAGCCGCGGGCTCCGGAGGCGCCTCCTCAAGCTCTGGAACCCGAAGACTCCGCGGGCGACGGCGGCTCTAGCGGCCTCTGGATGCGGACGTGGCGCCGGACGCGACCCGCCCCCTCCGCCGCCTCCTCCGCTCCCGCCTCCTCCCGCGCCTCGGCTCCGACGCGCACGCGCGCCCCAGGCCCCTCCCGCGCCCACCCGGCACACGCCCACCCGCTTCTCGGCCCGCCCCGCCCTCCCAGCGGCCCCCCGCCGGCCGCCTCTGAGCGTGCGCACGCGCGGCGCCCCCGCGGCCTGCTCCCGCCTCCCGCCCCCCGCCCTCCGGGAGCCTCCGCGGGCGCCCCGGGCCCGCCTGCGCGCGCCTGGGCCTGGGCCTGGGCCCGGGCCGCCCGCCCCCTTCCCTCCGCCGTCCGATCAGCTCGGCCGGGGGGCGCCGAGCCGCGGGAGCTCAGGCCTCCAGCCTCGGCCCGCGGCTTCGCGAAGCTCTCGTTCCGCCGCGAGTAACGGTCGGTGGGAGCTCAGAACCTTTGCCCTGGGGGCGGGGGGGACGGTCGCCAGTCTGTCGGGCTCTCCGTGGCCCGGGGGCTTCAGAACCTTCTCCCCTTCCCTGCTGCCCCTCGGGGAGAGGCGGGCTGGGCCCTCGCGGCGACGCCGCCCGCTTACCCCTGTGGCGGTTACTGTACAGCTGCCCGGCCCCGGCCCCGGCCCCGGCCCGGCCCCGGCGGGAGAACCGCTGTGGCTGGTGGTCGCCCGGCGCCCTGCAGGGCTCAGGGCTCAGGGCTCGCGGCTCGCCAGGCACTCGAAATGGGCCCCGGGGAGTGGGCTTGGTAGTAGGACTCAGGAGAGTCGGGAGCGAGACGCCTGGCGCGGCGCGGCGCCCCTCCCTCGGCTCCTGCTGACCCGCTGGGTGCCGCGGCCCGCTCCCCGCCCCCCGCCCCCCGCGGTGGCGGAGGCTCTGCCTGCGGTTCTGGACGGTGTGGACAAGCGAGCCGTGCGGGGAGGATGCTGCGCGCACCTGAGCCCTGTGCAGGTGTGGGGATGGAGGCGATGAGGGGCGAGAGGCTGATGCTCGACTAGGTAAACGCGACCCGCTGACCTTTCTCTGCCTCTCCTTTCGCACCTTAACAGGAGGAGGACTGTAAGCCCATCACAGGTTTGTTTTTGAATCAAGAGATGGTGTGAAAGGGCTTTCCGAAAGGTGAATTCCTATACAAGTGTGAGATCTTCCTTCACGGTCCAGGCAGCAAGACAAAACATGCGAAGTAACCAGTCAGGAAACTCAAAAAATGTCCCTCCCCCCCCCCCCCCCGCCCCAATGAAAAATAATCCGGGTGATGCAACCCAATCTTTTTTTTTTTTTTTTTTTGATGCAACCGAATCTTAACTGTTGACCAGGCGCAGACAAGGACACGCTAACCGAGGAGAGCATCCCTGAAGAAGCTAACTTTGATCCACGTCACAAATGTAGTGGACTAAATATAGTTTATGGTTTCAGCCCAGCCATTGATTTATCAAAGCAGCAAATCAGATCCACTTAAACTATGGATTTGAAACTATCAAGATATTTTAGTTTTCCAGATCTTAAAGGAGAAATTAAATAATATTGTCACTTTAAAATATAATTCGGATGGGGGTGCCTGGGTGGCTCAGTGGCTTAAATGTGGGACTCTTTGTTTTTGATCAGGTCATGATCTCATGATGGAGCCCACCTCTGGTTCTGCACTGGGTCTGAAGCCTGCTTAGAATTCTTTCTCTCCCTCTATGTCCTTCCCCCGCCCCTCTAAAAATAAATAAATAAAATGTAACATGATTTGGATGATTAGCAGGCTCTACAGATTGTGTGTTTATCACATGTGAAGAGTTGGGTACGTACTCTATCTTCTTATCACAGAAGCCTCTGTCCTTAATACATGACTTTTTAAAAAAGATTTTATTTGACATAGAGGACACAAGAAGGAGGAGTGGTAGGGAGAGGGAGAAGAAGGCTCCCTGCTGAGCAGAGAGCCTGATGGAGGACTCCATCCCAGGACCCTGAGATCATGACCTGAGCTGAAGACAGATGCTTAACTGAGCCACCCAGGTGCCCCAATACATGACTTCTAGGGTGAACACTAAGCAGAATTACAAAGTACAAAATTGCACTGTTCTTCCCTTGCACTTTTTTCTCTCCACAGGAGAATTTAATCATTATTAAAGTATAAATGATTAATAAAATTGAGGCCACTCCTGGGAGACTGTACATTTTTAGTTATTACAGTCATAATCTACAGCAGTGGTTAAAAACCATCACATAAACCAACCAAAATGTAGGGGAGCTCTTTGGAAGTTTGTGAGTTCACCAGACCTTTATAAAACTGCCAGTATTTCTTAAAAGGTTGACGCTATCATTTTTTATTACCACAGTATTCAAACCTATAAAAATGAATATCACCACTCAGTGCCCACCCACCCCTAGATCTAAAATGAAAATAAATATTATAATCATGATGGAATGGTTTCTACAGAAGGATGCTGTCTTGATTTGATGTACATTGGTGCAGCAGAAGGAGCCTCAAGGAAGTCAGGCCCTCTTCATTTTATAGACTGAATCCACTCAGGTCTTGATTCCTGTTCCATGAAATCTCATTCTCAGATTATTAAAAATGAAACTATTTCTAGATGTTATTTTGAAAGACTGTATAATGTCTTAAAATGGTGAGTCCACGGAGCCTTCAGGCAATAACGGTCTTTTAATGCAACAAATTCTTAATGCACCTATATTAATTATCCAGTCTCTTAAATCACCAAGTTTTCCTCTAGTTGGTTACACACAGAGAGCTTTCTGCATTATTGAAAAATTAGAAATTAGATGTGATATCACATGCTTAACAGGATGGGGCATCCAAAAAGTAGGTGCCAGAAGGAAGCAAGCTGTACACCAGAAACATGAAAGCAAGAAATAAGTTCTTTATAGGCATTGAAGTTGAAAGAGATCCCAATCCAAGTCTATCCATCACACGAGTCTACCTCCTAGCATAGGCACAATAATAGTTTTCATTGTTGAACTGTTGACCACTTAGTGTTTGTTTCTATGTGAACTCATTTAAATGACAAATCATTTGGTGTAAGGTCCACATATTTTCCAATGTTCCATCATGTCTTTATGAATGTAGTGCATCATCTTGGCGTTTTGAAATGAGCTGGACAGTTAACAGCTTTATATAGATTATCACATAATGTAAATTATTTTGCTTTTCTTTTTTTTTTTTTTTTTTATTTATTATAGTCACAGAGAGAGAGAGAGAGAGGCAGAGACACAGGCAGAGGGAGAAGCAGGCTCCATGCACCGGGAGCCCGATGTGGGATTCGATCCCGGGTCTCCAGGATCGCGCCTTGGGCCAAAGGCAAGCGCCAAACCACTGCGCCACCCAGGGATCCTTATTTTGCTTTTCTATTCTCACTTTCTTACTCTTTTTTGACTTCCTGGCACAATTACCTGGACTATTCTTGGTTTTCCTTCTTAACTTTTTCTGTGATATAACTAAGGTTTATTTACACAATTTTTTGGCACATATCTCATTCCTCCCAATAATCCAGTGAGGCAATATTCATATGAGGAAACACGTAGTGAAGTTAGATAATTTATCCAAGAGCCTACAGTCAGTAAAGAGCAGATCCTGGAGTCAAACACTTTTTTTTCTGACATCAAGAAGCTGACTTGGTGCTATCAGCTAGGGCTTGGTGTTCCTAGGAGCTGGCCTAGCGTAGTAAGGCCTTGATGTCTCCTGTGGAACATAAACAGTTTCAGAAAACATCAGCATCAGAAAAGGCCACCACATGATCATGATGGATCAGGACAAAAATAAGACTACTCCATAACCATGTCTGAATGTAGACAGAAACATAAATCTGTCCTGTATTCCCAAATGTTATACACAAACTGAAAATATAAAATAATGAGACTGTTACTTCTTTACCAATTACACCTTAAGCCTCATGCTAGTCTCTCTTTTTACATAAGATTTATTAAGATACCCAATCATAGACTTATCCCTGCTCCCTAATAGCATCCACTTTAAAGCAAAATTCCTCAAATCACCTAACACAAATTCATATCTTAATGTAAGTCCTTTCCAACATCCTTTTACTGAGATGCCTCACTGTTACCCGTGGTGTGTCCTTCCCCTTGTTGAAATGAGTTATAAGGTCACCTTGTTCAACTACTGGTGTTCCTGGTGATGTCTGGCTAGAAAGCATTGACAATTCTTTCTAGACTGTCCAATACAATGCATATCTGTGGAGCAGAAAGCACACTACTTATGCATTTTGTGCCAAAGAAAGTGGGAACCATCCCCTTATCTCTAGCCATAGGATTGTCACACCAAAGCTAGAGAATGTTGTCCTTTTTGTAGATTCTATATAGAGTGTCTGATAGATGGAGTCTCCAAAAGATAGTGAAAAGAAAAAAAATGTTGGAATAATTGAACATTATTTTGCAAGAAAAAAAAGAGAACAACCTGTCAACCCATACCTTGCCCCACATACAAAATAACTCAAAATGGATCATAAATCTAAAATTATAAAACTTTTAGAAGAAAACATAGGAGAAAGTCTTTGTGATTCTGAGTTAGGCAAAACATTTCTTACAACACTCAAAGCATGATCCATTAAAAAATTAATTTATAAAAACTTCTCTTTGACAGTGTTTAGAAAATGAAAAAACAAGTAACAGACTGAGAGAAAATATTTGCAAAATATGTATCTGATAAATGCCTGTATTCAGAATACATGAAGAACCACAACTCAATAAAAAAGACAAGTAAACCAGTTTTTAACTGCCAACTGATTATCAATCACAAATTAAGATAAATCTTTTAAAAAAAAAGAAATGTTTTTGTACAAACTACTTGGTTTATAGTGGAGTAACTTCAAACTGGAGTTGAAAGTCACTGCCAACTGATAATCACAAGATAAAGGTAGTTAGGGTGCCTGAGTGGCTCAGTTAAGTGTCTGACTTAAGCTCAGGTCATGATCTCAGGGTCCCTGGATTGAGCCCTGTGTCGAGCTTCCCACAGCAGGGAGTCTGATTGTCCCTCTCCCTCTGCTTCCCTAACTCATTCATATTCTCTCTCTCTCTCTCTCTCTCTCTCTCTCACACATAAATAAAATCTTAAACAAAGCCAAAAAACATTGGGGGTAGTTGAATGATCACCACAGGAGATATATCGGTGGCAAAAGAAATGATATCATCATTAATCATTAGGGGAATGCAAATCAAAACCACAATGAAATACCACCCCTTGGCCAAAATAAAAATAATTCCAACTGCTGTTGAGGATGTTTGAGCAACTAGAACTCCCAGACATTGTGGGTGGAACTGCAGAATAGTAGAGAGACGCTTGAGTAAACAGTTTGGCAGTCTCTTATAAAGCTAAGTGTAACTGTACCATGTGACCCGGCAATACCATTCCTAGATATTTACCCAAGAGAAATGAAAACGTGTTTACACAAAAACCTGGACACCCATTTTATAATAGCCAAATACTGGAAACAATCTAAGTTCCTTTTAACTGGTGAATAGATAAGCAAATAGTGGTACATATATACAATGGAATCTAGTCATCAGTAAAAGGAACAAACTAGTGATATAACAACATAAATCTCAAATGTATTCTTCTAAGTGAAAGATGCAAATTCAAAAATCTGTATACTGATGTTTCCAGGTATGTGACATTCTGTAAAAGCCAAAACTATAGGAAAAGAAGAAAACAGATTAGTGGTTGCATGGGAGTTGGAAGTGTTGACTAAGGGACTTTTTGGGGTGATGTAACAGTTCTATAGCTTGAGTGTGATGTGGGTTACACATTGCATCTTTCAAAGCTCAAAATTTTGAAGCAATTTCAGGAGCAGTTTTATTGCATGTCAATTACATCTCAATAAACCTGATTGAGAAAAATGTTGAAATGGAAAAAAAATTGAGGTAGGGCCACAGGGCACCATGAATATACAAAGACAACAACAGTAGCCCTCCTGATAATTCTAAATCTTAAAAAGATAAATTTTTAGTGCATAATCCATATTATAAAAAAATTTCTCCATTTTTTTCTTTCTTGTAGAGTAAGTTCATAGTACATTGAAATGTTTTTGTGCCAGGGTGCCTGGGCAGCTCAGCCAGTTAAGCATCTGACTTTTAGTTCAATTCAGGTCGTGATCTCAAGATCCTGGGATTGAGTCTGTGTTGGGCTCCTCACTCAGTGGGGAGTCTGCTTGTCTTCCTCTCCCTCTCCCTATGCCCCTCCCCTGTGCTTAAGCGCAAGTGCACTCTCATACACACTCTCTCTCAAATAAATAAATATTTTAAAAAAGAAATGTTTTGGTACAAACGAACTACTTGGTTTTAGTGGAGTAACTTAAAATTGGAGTTGAAAGTCACTGCCAACTGATTATCAGTCACAAATTAAGATAAAACATGTCTGAAACTAAGAACTTTGGGAAAATATATTTGGATTTCAAAAACTCTATTTACAGCTTTGTGGGAACATGTTTATTGTACAGATGAGTACTAATGCTGTACTGTAGAGGTAAAGGCATTTGAGAGCCTACCAGTAGCCAATAGTGGTCAAATAGGCAAAAGTAGGTTAAAAACATAGAAATTGAGCATCTTCAAACTCAGGTTGTATTACTGGTGGGATGCTTATGAAATGGGCATGCCATGAAGTGCTACCCTATAGGAGCATAAGTGGCTGCTCTCCTTTGGACCTAGGGAAAAGGAATGAAGATGAGAATATTTGCTTATTCGTTAATTAAACGGCACTTAGATTATTTCCAGTTTGGGGCCATTATAAAATATGTGTCCAGGTTTTTGTGTAAACATGCTGTAATTTCTCTTGGGTAAATACCTAATTTAAGAGTGATTTAAAATGGTCCAATACTTTTATAACCTCTATCATGTGATATAGAGATCTAGCAGAGATATAGATGGATTAATTGGAGATTAATTTCACAGTCCATGGTAATGGCCCATCCTGGATGTCACCCACTAGTGCTCAGAAGGCCTCCTTTTGATGGACTTTCTCTTTTCCCATTTCTTTATGGCAGTGGTGGCCAGAGTTTCCATTCTGCTTTAAGTGCTACAGACCCCTTCTAAGTAGCAGTTAGAGAAGACTGCACTGCACGGTACCTGGAAACCTTCTAGTTTCACTTGCAGAATTCAGTCTCACTCATAGTTCCCTGGGTGAGCATGAAACTTCATCAGACTGCTGTAGAGCTCTTTGCTTAAAGTGTCTCAATGCACCAGATTGGTTTATCTACCAACTCTTCAAATATCAGTAGCTACAATTGTCTTTGTTTTCCTGAACTTTCCAGACAGGGATTCAAGACATTTTTTTTTCTAATGGAGAAAAATTTTGGAGTTAAGCATTTCATATCTGGTATATCTTTGGGGTCAACCACTTGTACTTTCATATCTTTCAGAAAATCATCTTTGTGTATTCCTAGTTAGGGAGTACATATCATCAGATTTCCCTAGTATCTCTTCCTTCTGCTCAGCAATCATGAATTTTAAAGAAAAATCTCCATCTGACTTTCGCCCATTTCTAGTCCTGAATGCAAATTCCTCTTTGGCATTTGTGAGTTTTTTTTTCCAGTTCTGCAATTCTCTCCAAGTCTCCTAATCTAGACCTAGGACAGAGATTTTAAAGATTTTTAAGATTTAATTTTAAGATTTTAAAGATTCGGGATCCCTGGGTGGCGCAGCGGTTTGGCGCCTGCCTTTGGCCCAGGGCGCGATCCTGGAGACCCGGGATCGAATCCCACATCGGGCTCCCGGTGCATGGAGCCTGCTTCTCCCTCTGCCTGTGTCTCTGCCTCTCTCTTTCTCTCTGTGACTATCATAAATAAATAATAAAAAAATATATATTAAAAAAAAAGATTTTAAAGATTGTTTAAAGATTCTTATTTCTTCTGTCAATTGGCAATTTGATCTTCTTCTTTTAGCCATTGAAGGTTTGTCTGGCTCATCTCTCCCTATGACTTAGAATTTTCTCAAGTCCAATGTAGTCTGCAATTTTTAGTCTCTTCCCTAACCCCTCCATGGTCAGAAGAGACAGCACAGGCTACAATGTGTACACTGAAGGTAATGTTCTCTCTTCCCAATATTTCCCAAAAGGAGGGAATTCGATTATTGAAAAGAAAACAGTTTTTAAAAAAGATTTTATGTATTTTAGAGAGAGCTTGAAAACAAGTGGGGAGGGGCAGAGGGGATGGGAGAGGAAGAAAATCTGAAGCAGACTCTACACTGAGCACAGAGGCCAATGCGGGGCTGGATCTCAAGACTCTGAGATCATGACCTGAGCCAAAACCATGAGTTGGATGGATGCTTGACTGACTAAGCCACCCAGGCACCCCAGAAAACAATTTTAATAAAATTTGTGGTAAGGTTGAAATAATGTAGGTCCTTTCATAGACTACTGCTATATTGGGATCTTAGGAACCATTTTATTGTAGGAAATTGGTTTCCAGAAAGGGATCATTTTGTTGTGAGAAAGAAAAACCCACTTGAGCTAGAGTTAAAAAAAAAAAAAAAAGGAGGTGGAATTGGGAAGATGATTGTGTAGACATCTCTTGGAAGGCAAGAACAGTAAGTGTAACCAGACCTCACGAAGGTCTTTAACCATGAGCTGGTGGACTATGATTGAGGAAGCCGCTATTATCTTTCCATATCTCTTACCAGATTTGCTTCACACCAGCTTTCCCACTATAATTATTTGGACTCAAGTCTATCTGCCTAGGGCAAACAGCCTATGTACCCCTGTTTGAATCTGGTTCCTACTCCTGGCTCTGCCTCCTAGAATGATAGAATGCTAAGTATCCTATAGTCTGACTCTGCTGCAGGCCTACTCTTCCTATGGGCTGTTTGGCTTTGGTTTCTCTTTGGTTTGGTTTGGTTTGGTTTGGTTTCTCTTTGAATAGTTTCTCTCATTATTTGAGGGAACTGCTGTAGCCTTTGTTTCTTGTAGCCTGGAGAATCTAACCAAAGCATCGGGCATTTCTTACATATCATCCATATATCTAGCACTAGAAGATCGGTGACATAAACCTTACCCCTAGATAGTTCACTCTTAAGGCAAGACATATGGACATTAACCATTTATAAAGCATTGAAGAAGAATACAAATGTCAAAATGAGTGGTCAGGCAATGAGGACTGAATGAATACAGAAACAATAGATATGGATGTGGCCTGCAGAGAGCTTCTAGGATAGAGAGGGGGAAGGAAGGTATCTTTTAATAAGTATTAAGTGCCTACTTTTAAGGACTGGGGCTGGATACTTATAAATAGGCAGAGTGGAATAATTACTATTTTCCACCCACATCCAGTATAGATATTAGACCCATGAAGGGAACTAGTAATAAAAACTTCATCTTGGGACAAAGCACCCAAAGTGGTAGCAGAGTTTACCTGATAGAAAGTTTTTCAAGGATAAAGAGTTTAGTAGCAATTGGTGAGAATGGGCAAAGTGGAGCTTTAAAAAATATACACATGTCCATCGAAAGATGAATGGATAAAGAAGATGTGGTTTATGTATACAATGGAATATTACTCAGCAATTAGAAACGACAAATACCCACCATTTGCTTCAACGTGGATGGAACTGGAGGGTATTATGCTGAGTGAAGTAAGTCAATCGGAGGACAAACATTATATGTTCTCATTCATTTGGGGAATATAAACAATAGTGAAAGGGAATATAAGGGAAGGGAGAAGAAATGTGTGGGAAATATCAGAAAGGGAGACAGAATATAAAGACTCCTAACTCTGGGAAACGAACTAGGGGTGGTGGAAGGGGAGGAGGGTGGGGGGTGGGGATGAATGGGTGATGGGCACTGAGGGGGCACTTGACGGGATGAGCACTGGGTGTTATTCTGTATGTTGGCAAATTGAACACCAATAAAAAATAAATTTATTAGGAATCCCTGGGTGGCGCAGCGGTTTGGCGCCTGCCTTTGGCCCAGGGCGTGATCCTGGAGACCCAGGATCGAATCCCACATCAGGCTCCCGATGCATGGAGCCTGCTTCGCCCTCTGCCTATGTCTCTGCCTCTCTTTCTCTCTGTGACTATCATAAATAAATAAAATTAAATTAAATTAAAAAAATAAATTTATTATATAAATAAATAAATAATATACACAGTAGAGCTGCAATAGTCACATTGAAAGAACATGTATGTTCGCCCTGAGGTGGGAGACTTACTAAGTTAACATTTTCCATGTGACCCCAGAACACAGCATGATTTTTCTGGGATTTGTGTGAACCACAGTAAGAAAGCCTCTCAGTTTGGGAACAATTTCCCATCTATGATTTAGGCAATACTATGTGAATTTAAAGGGTACGGTCTTTCCTTTACAGGTGAAGGAAAAACTGAGGATTTCTAGCATCTTAAGTCCTCTGTTAACCAGGGAAGATGGATTTCTCATACCATGAAATACTAATATCAAACAATATGTGAAGGCAAATGAGTTCCAGGAGAAGAGACCCTGTTTTAGAACAACTTTCGAAATCTGTCATGTATATGCAACATAGAATTTGAGAGAAATAACCACAAATCCTTCACCAAAGTGTGAAGGAGCCAACATTAATCTCTCCCTAGATCTAAAACTGCCAAGCTAAAATTTGTTATCACTGACTCCTTGACCTACTTTCCTGCATTGCTTTGAGGGCACATCCTTACATGGGGTCTAATCATTTATTTGCCAAGAGATTAATTAGCTTTTCAGAGCCTCTGTGCTAGTTAATAGTCCCAAAATAGACCACTAGTCCCACAGCCCATTGCTTTTTAGGAAGATAGATTATAGGAGTGACAAAATTTGAGCAAGATATATCTGTCGGTGCCTCTCCGCTTATGAAAGACATGACCTCCAACCTCCTCAACTCAGTTGGTCTCTAGTGGGTTGCCTTAATAATGCCCCCCCACTTCCCTCAAGATTCCTAGAGCCTTGAATAGATAAATCTAAGTTTCAAGGTGATGTGACTAGGCAATATAATATGGAAAATCAAAGTCCAGGTGCTGCAACCAGACTTGGGTTTTAATCGTGACTCTGCTGCGTTGGTCAGGTTACTTGTCTGGGCTTCTTTTCCTGATCTTTAAAATGTAGACTGATAGTCCTCATCTCCTAAGATTGTGATGATGATCAAGTAACAGCGTATTAAACTGCTTACTCACAGAGTAAGTTCTCAGTATATATTAGCTGTTTGTATTGTGATAGAATTGAAGGCACAACATCTTCTGCCTTCAAGCTGTTGAAGTTTGGGAGTAAATTGGATCCACTGGGGCTATCAGAGCTTCAGAGGAGCTAAGACACATGGATGTCTTTGAATTGTTGATCAATATAGCAGAATCTAAATTCCCAACTTAGTTGAGGACAACTGCATCCTTCTAGTTGCTCAGTTCAAACACCTTGGAGTCATCTTGAGCACTTGTTTATAGCTCACATTCAGTCTCTGGGGAAATTGTTATCTATACCTTCAAAACATATCCTGAATCCAATCATTTCCCTCTTCCATTGCTACCACTGTGGTCCAGATTTCCATCATTTCTTGCCTGAATTATTGCATAGTCTTCTAACCAGTCTCCCTATTCTCACACTTCCACCTATAAAGTCAGCTCTCAACAGAGTATTCAGAGTGATCCTTTTGCAATGTCAATCATATTATGTCAGCTTTTCGCTCAGAATTTCCCAGTGGCTTTCTATCTTATTCAGAGTAAAAGCCAAAATTCTTTCACTTCCTACAAAGGCCTTGTGGGAGCTGTACTCTTTCCCCCATCCTGACCTTGACTTCATCTTCTGTTCTTACCCCTTAAACACTCTACTCCAGCCAGCTTTGCCCAAACCTGTCAAATATTCTCCTTCCTCATGGACTTCATACTTGCTATTCTCTCCCCTAGAATGCTTGGGATTCTGGCTTCCACCTTACTTCCTTCAGATCTGCTCTAATGTCACTTTATTAGGGAGGTTTTTTTGTGTGTTTGTGACAAATCTATTTTGTAATGCAAAACCTAGAAGTTGCCCTCATCTAACTTCCTTAGAAATATATAACTAATAAATCTTTAAATCAAATATAACTTTAGAAAAATATTGTTACAACAATACTGTAAAAAAAAATGATAACAAAGGGCAACAAAATTTCCCTGCAGGACAAAGAAACTTAACAGAAAAATGTTCACCCAAAGCAAAAGAAAATAATTACCAAATATCCCAATGTGATCTTTCAGAAACTGTTGATTCTAAGAAGGGAAAAACACATGGTGGAGGTAAAAGAGCTCACAAAAGAAATGGCCAGATTATAGGAGGTACTAGCTAGATAATAGGAGGGGGTGAAGCATTAAGTGGTAGGTATCAAAGGAGAAACAAGAGAAAACAAAACCATTACAAAAAAAGACTAAGTTATCACAAGCACAAGCAAGACAAAATTTTAAAATATATTTTTTCTGAAACAAATTAAAATCTACATTTTGACTGATACCTGACAATTTACAAAAAAATTCCTCAACAATGGCCCACACAATATTCTACTAAAATCATTGGATATTAAAAGATAAAGAATATAACTTCTAGAAGAAAACATAGCATAAAATCCTCATGATCTTGGGTTACACAAAGTACAACACCAAAATCACTTCCAGAAAAGATAAAATTGATAAACTAGACTTAATCAAAATTTAAAACTTTCGTACTTCATGAAACACCATTGAAATAAAAAGACAAACCACAGAGAAAATATTTGTATAAATGTATAAAAATCATACATTTTATAAAGGACCTGTACCCAGAATATAGAAAGACCTTAACAATAAAAAGACAATCCAATGAAAAAACCAAGGCAGCCCAGATGGCTCAGCGGTTTAGCGCTGCCTTTGGCCCACGGCGTAATCCTGGAGACACGGGATTGAGTCCCACATTGGGCTCCCTGCGTGGAGCCTGCTTCTCCTTCTGCCTGTGTCTCTGCCTCTCTCTCTCCTCTCTGTGTTTCTCAATAATAAATAAATAAAATCTTAAAAAATAAAAAACCACCAAGCAAAATAATAAGCATTTTTACCTATAAAAGATATATGAATGACTAATAAGTACCTGAGAAGATGCACAATATCATTAGTCATTAAGGAAGTGTAAATCAAAACCACAATGAAATACCACTTCATACCCACGAAAATGGCTATAATCAAAAGATAGGCTACAACCTATGGTGATTTTACTATAGCCATATAGAAACTAGAACTCAGACATTGCTGGTGAGGGTATAAAATGGTACAACCACTTTGGAAAACAGTTTGATAGTTTCTTAAAAAGGTAAACACACATGACCTAGCAATTCCACTCCTAGAGAGAAAAAAAAAGGAAAATATTTTTACAAAGGCTTTTTTGCAAATGTTCATAGCAGTATTATTTACAAGAGCCTAAATGTAGAAATAAAATGCTCACCAACTGGTGAATAGATAAAATATAGTAGTCAGTTCTCATTGTTCAGGGATTCCACATTTGCAAATTTGCCTACTTGCTAAAACTTATTTGTAACCTCAGAATCAATAGGAATTTCCTGGCCATTCTTGGATATACACATGTGCAGCAGCAGATTTGAGTCACCCAATAAATGTGTTTCCAGCTGAGGTCACTCAGGGCAGCACTCTCTGCCTTCTTGTTTCAGCTCTCTTTCTGTACAGAACTGTCCTTTTGCAATCCATTTAGTGTCATGTTTTTCACATTGTTTGTGCTTTTTGTTGGTGATTTTGTTTAAAATATCATCCAAGCTTGGGGCTGAAGTGCCATCTAGCATTCCTCAGCACAAGAAGGTTGTGATGTCCCTTGTGGAAAAAATACACGTGCTAGAGAAGCTTCATTCAGGCATGAGTTATAGTGCTGTTTGCCATGAGTTCAATGTTAACAAATCAGCAATATATAGTAAATATATATTTACTGTCTTTAAACAGAAACACACACAAAACAAAGTTTTATATATAAATATATATGTTGATGAATATATATATAACATATATGTTGAATATATATATATTTACTTATATATATAAAAAGGTAAACACACACATATAAATATATATATATTTCATATATATTTTTCGTATATATATTTAATATTTATATATATATATGAAAATGACATGTTGCAGGCACGTTACCATGCATTTCCCTTAGGACCAGTAATTCAATATTCAGTAAATTCAGTGTTTGAAGTGATTTTATAGAACATAACTACCAGGAATAATGAGAATAGACTGTAGTAAAAAGGAACAAACCACTGATAGACGTGACAACATACATAAACACACTGTGGATGTAAGAGAAATGAGAAATTGAGACCCAAAGGAACATGCCAGTTCATAAGTATACAATTAGATAATTTTATTTTATTATTATTATTATTTTTATTTATTTATGATAGTCACAGAGAGAGAGAGAGGCAGAGACACAGATGGAGGAAGAAGCAGGCTCCATGCACTGGGAGCCTGATGTGGGATTCGATCCCGGGTCTCCAGGATCGCGCCCTGGGGCAAAGGCAGGCGCCAAACCACTGCGCCACCCAGGGATCCCAGATAATTTTATTATTAAGCAAAAAAAAAAAAAAAAAAAAACAGCAGAGAAGGACAAAGGACAAACATTATATGGTCTCATTCATTTGGGCAATATGAAAATTAATGAAAGGGCGTAAAGGGAAAGGAGAGAAAATGAGTGAAAATATCAGTGAGGGTGGCAAAACATGAGAGACACCTAACTCTGGGAAATGAACAAGGGGTTGTGGAAAGGGAGCTGGGGGGGGGGGGTGACTGGTTGATGGGCACTTGGCAGGATGAGCACTGGGTGTTATGCTATATGTTGGCAAATTGAACTCCAGTTAAAAAAAAAGAAACCCAGAATGCATGCAAGTTACTCACAAGTGGCTACAAAGCTACAGTGGATTTTTAGTTTTATTTATCTGGAACTAAAGCTATAGTTGTGATACATCATCCTACTTTTGATAGAAGCAACTTTTCAATTTGTGTTACTAGGTACACTGAGCTTACTCTGACATCATCTATTTTGTAATTTTTTATCAGGCTTACTCTGATTTTCATAATTTATCAGGCTTACTTTCATATTCTGTTCTTCATAATTTTTATCAGTACCCCCTATGGTTGCCTCTGCCAGTGAAGCTAGTACACATGATTAGTTACATGTTTCAACATTCCTCAGTAATGCTTCCCACTTGTGAAAGAATACAGATGCAAAAGACTACATTTTACATGATCTCATTTTTGTGACATTTCCAGAAAGAGCAATTCCCTTTTAATTTTTTTATTTTTTCAGAGATTTTATTTTTAAGTAATCTATATACCCAACATTGGGCTCAAACAACCCCAAGATCAAGAGTCACACACTTGACTGATCCAGCCAGGCACCCTGGCAAATCCTTTTTTAAATTGAGACATAGGGGTGCCTGGGTGGCTCGTCAGTTAAGAGTCTGTCTTTAGCTCAGGCCATGATCTTAGGGTCCTGGGACCATGCCCAGCATCTCTCTCTCCCTCTGTCACTCCCGCAGCTTGTTCTCTCTCTCTCTCTCTCATTGTCTCTCTGTCAAATAAATAAAATCTTTAAAAAATAAAAAGCAATAAAATTGAGATATAATTGACATGTACTGTTGTATTAGTTTTAGGTGTACAACATAATGTTTCAATATATATGTATATTGTGAAGTGATTCCTACAGTAAGTTTAGTTAATATCCATTACCACAGTTACATTTTTTTTCTTGTGAGATCTTTTAAGATCTACTCTCTTAGCAACTTTCCAGTATGTGATACAGTATTGTTAACCATGGTCACCGTGCTGTATGTCACACCCCAGGGCTCACTTGTAACTGGAAGTTTGTGCCTTTTGACCACTTTCACCTATTTTGCCTGCCCCCATACCTCCCACCTCTGGCAACCATTAATCTGTTCTCTGTATCTATGAGTTGCTTTCCTTTAAATGTTTGTTTGTTTCTTTAGATTTCACATTTAAGTGAGATCATGTGGTATTTGTCTTTTTCTTTGTGACTTATTTCACTTATTGTAATGCCCTCAAGTTCTGTCCACATTGTTCCAAATGACAGAATTTCCCTTTTTATGGGTGAATGGTATTCCATTGTGTATGTATACAATATTTTTTTAATCCACTGATGGACACTTAGGTTGTTTCCATGTCTTGGCTATTGTAAATAATGCTATACTGAATACAGTGGTGTATTTACTTATTTGATTAATCCCATTCTATGTAATCAATCTCTCATCACCAGCATGGCCCCATCTTCCATGTTGGCACTTTCCTCTTCCACTTGGGCTTCTGTACCACAAGAATGGCCACTCTCCTACACTAACATCTTCTTAACTCCACAGGGGCTGTAAAATCCCATACAGCTCCTACCCCACATCAACATCTTCCCCCAGCCCTGTGTCCCTACCCTGCTGTGAAAGCCCCCCTGGCATCTAATGGTCTTGGACTGAATTGTCACATGGGGAAGGAAAAGAGAAAGAATAGGGAGAAGGGGAAGAGAAAGAAAGAAAGAAAGAAAAAACAGAAAGGGGGAACTTACCTTTTTTAAAGTTACAGAAATACATTTAAAAAAAGTTTTTAAGTATAATACGCAAGAGCAAGCAAGCTTATCTTTAAGGAATCAAGTATCACATCCATAGCCAATTACAATTATATCTTAGAGCAACATTTGTCTTTGTTTACAAATACAGCAGCGGGTGATAAAACCTAAAATCTCAAACAGATTGCTTACTGTTTATAATACAAACAAATGGATGTGTCTCAATTTGTATTTTAGGCATTTGAACTTAAAATGCATAAAGAATTGCATACATTAAGTTTCTCATTAAAAAGTTAATTAAAATCACAATTTTAAGGAAAAATCAGATTTGTAGAAGTCAAGTTTCAAAAAAAAATAAAAGAAGTCAAGTTTCACTTGCAAAAAATTGATTTTTTTCAGAAGTCTTTATCACTGAAACTATATAAGTGTACAAGTAATGAAATGTTTTCATCTCACTGTTTTCCTGGATAAAGCCGCTGTCATTGCCTGTCACTGAAGAGCACATAGTGATTTGTTGCCAGTAAGTAAACTTGATGCAACAATATTGCATCTCAAGGCCGAGTTGACAACTTATCACAATATAGGACAACCATGACTTACATATGTATTGGCCTGGACTTATTTATTATTATTTTTTTTAAGATATTTTTAAATTTTTATTTATTTATGATAGTCACAGAGAGAGAGAGAGAGAGAGAGAGAGAGAGAAGCAGAGACATAGGCAGAGGGAGAAGCAGGCTCCATGCACCAGGAGCCCGACGTGGGACTTGATCCCGGTTCTCCAGGATCGCGCCCTGGGCCAAAGGCAGGCGCCAAACCGCTGCGCCACCCAGGGATCCCCCTATTTTTTAAGATTTTATTTATTCATGATAGACGCAGAGAAAGAGAGGCAGAGACACAGGCAGAGGGAGAAGCAGGCTCCATGCAGGGAGCCCGACGTGGGACTCAATTCCAGGTCTCCAGGATCATGCCCTGAGCTGAAGGTGGTGCTAAACCGCTGAGCCACTCAGGGGTCCCTGGCCTGGATTATTTTATTTATTTTTTTATTGGAGTTCAATTTGCCAACATATAGCGTATCACCCAGTGCTCATCCCGTCAAGTGCCCCCCTCAGTGCTCATCACCCAGTCACCCTAACCCCTGCCCACCTCCCCTTCCACTACCCCTTGTTCATTTCCCAGAGTTAGGAGTCTCTCATGTTCTGTCTCCCTCACTGATATTTTCACTCATTTTCTCTCTTTTCCCCTTTATTCCCTTTCACTATTTTTTATATTCCGCAAATGAATGAGACCATATGTTTGTCCTTCTCTGATTGACTTACTTCACTCAGCATAATACCCTCTACTTCCATCCACTTGAAGCAAATGGTGGGTGTTCATCGTTTCTAATGGCTGAGTAATATTCCATTGTATACATAGACCACATCTTCTTTATCCATTCATCTTTCGATGGACACCGAGGCTCCTTCCACAGTTTGGCTATTGTGGACATTGCTGCTAGAAACATCGGGGTGCAGGTGTCCCGGCGTTTCAATGCATCTGAATCTTTGGGGTAAATCCCCAACAGTGCAATTGCTGGGTCGTAGGGCAGGTCTAATTTTAGCTCTTTGAGGAACCTCCACACAGTTTTCCACAGTGGCTGTACCAGGATTTTTTAAAATATAGTTTCTATAAATAGTAGGTTTCAGAGCTGTGTGACCCATTTGGCTAAAAACAATACAAATCAGGTAGAACTCAAAAAAGAGTATACTAAGTCAAAAAAAAGTTTACTGATCAAAGCTCAAGAATAAAAACAAACACTGGCTAAAGAGCTCAATACCTGACAGCAGTTACTGACAATTTCAGCTACTGATAAATACTCCAAAACATAACCTCAAGAGGACCACATTTATTTTTCTATACTTAGAGCAACCATTTATTTATTTATTATTATTTTTTAATCATTTATTTAAATTATGGCAATGTGATTGTTTTCAAAAGCGTTTATTTAGGGAAATAGTGATTATAGAAAAATGGTTGAATTGAATTGCCAATGAAGTTGCAAATTCCTTTTTTTTTTTTAAGATTTATTTATTTGACATAGAGAGAGAGCAAGTGCAAGCAGGAGGGGCAGGAGTGGGAACTGAGAGAGAGAGAGAGAGAGAAAGAGAGACAGAGACAGAGAGACAGAGAGAAGCAGACTCCTCACTGAGCAGGGACCGCCCCCCCCACCCCACAGTGGGAGACTGAGCCTCATGTCAGCTCCCTGCCCAGGAGGGAGTCTGCTTCTTTCTCTCCCTCCTGTATGCACATGTGCTCTCTCTCCCAAATGAATAGAATCTTTTAAAAAGCATTCATCAGACATTTTTCTTAACAGGAGCTTAACTCCTCATCACACTTGAGGGGGTAACTTGGTTTCTAAAAAGTAGGGTATCAAAAGGGGAGAAAAACTGTAACTTTATAGTGGAGCAACCTAGCAAACTCTATGTCAACCAGATGATCAAGGTTAACATCATCAATGATAAGTCATGTTGATATCTTGTACCCTTAATATGATGTGATGAGAATGACACTCCACTTATGTGGTCTTCCAGTAGCCCCAACACCCCAGTCTACAATGAGAAAAACACCAGACAAACCCCAATGGAGGGATATTCCTCCCAATACGTGAACAGTACTTCTGGGATCAAGGTCATCAAAAATAAGGAAAGGCTGAGAAAATGTCATAGTCCGGAGGTACCTGAAGAGGCACAACAAGTTAAATGTAATGTGCTGTCCTGGATGAGATCCTGAAACAGAAGAAGAAACATCAGAAGAAATCTAATGAAATCCAAACAGAGTGTGAAGTTTAATAGCACTGTGTCAACATTGGTTCCTTGGTTTTGACAAATATGCTATGGTAATATACGATTGTAGCAGCAGGGTAAACTGTGTGAGGGTTATACAAGACTGCTTTCTGCTATCTTCGCAACTTTCCTTTAAACCCAAAACTTCTAAAATCAAACACTTATGGGCAAATTGAAATGATCAAATATTAGAAAAAAAGGCGAGGGTGAATTTCTCTATTGGGAGTGCAAGACATTTACTAACTGCCTCAAGACTTAGACACACTGGGAGGCGTGGGTGGCTCCGTGGTTGAGTGCTGCCCAGGGCATGATCCTGGAGTCCCGGGACATGTCTCACATCGGGCTCCCTGCATGGAACCTGCTTCTCTCTCTGCCTATGTCTCTGCCTCTTTCTCTGTGTCTCTCATGAATAAATAAATCTTAAAAAAAAAAAAAAAAAAGACTTCGACACCCTAAAGAAAAGACTGATAAATCTGGCAAGGTTTTAGAAAACTCTTGTGTATTTGTGTTTGCTAGAGTTGCCATAACAGAGTTCAACTTGGTGGTTTAAACAACAGAAACTTAACTCCTCACAATTATGCAGTCTAGAGGTAAGAGATCAACCTGTCAGCAAGGCTGGTTTCTTCTGAGGTCTTGCTCCTTAGTTTATAGATTACCATCTTCTCTCTGTCTTCACATGTCTTCCCCAGTGTCTATGTTCCAATCTCCTTACAAGGACATTAGTCAAAATGAATTAGGGCCCATCAATACGACCTCATTTTACCTTAATAACCACTTTACAGGACCTATATCTGCAGATAGTCACATTCTCAGGTAAATGTTTGCAACTGATATCACAAAGGGTTAATGTCCTTAATATATAATTTCTAGAAAAGATAAAGACCAAGAATTATATAAATAAACAAGAGATATTGAGTAGTTTCTTCACAGGAAAAGAAATACAAAGGCATTTGAAAATATCTCAACCTGGCTCAAAATAAAATCCCATTGTCCACCTCTCAGACTGGCAAAAATGCAAGAGTTTGACAATTAGATTATATTGCTGGAGTCTGTTTAATAGGCACTTTCATATATTGCCACTAGGAATGCAAAGATAGCACAAGCATCATGGAGGAGAATTTAGCAATATCTAGCAAAATTACCTATGCAAATGCTCTTTGACCCAGAAATCCAACTTCTAGGAATTTATCCCAAGAATTCACTGGCAAAAACATGAAAAGATGTATGTACAAGTTTGTACACTGCAGCACTATTTGCAATAGAAAAAGACTGGAAACAATCCAAATAACCACCAATAGAAGACTAGTGGAATAAACTTTGGTACATCCACACGTTAGAATCACAGGCACCTGTGCAAAGGAATGAGGACAATCCCATACACTTCAG
Source organism: Vulpes vulpes (assembly GCF_048418805.1). Lineage (NCBI taxonomy): Eukaryota > Metazoa > Chordata > Mammalia > Carnivora > Canidae > Vulpes > Vulpes vulpes. The sequence continues at coordinate 60,353,560 of NC_132795.1, forward strand.
TGGAGAGATTTCTAGAATATACTATCAAATGAAAAAGCAAGGTAGAGGGATCCCTGGGTGGCGCAGCGGTTTGGCGCCTGCCTTTGGCCCAGGGCGCGATCCTGGAGACCCGGGATCGAATCCCACGTCAGGCTCCCGGTGCATGGAGCCTGCTTCTCCCTCTGCCTGTATCTCTGCCTCTCTCTCTCTCTCTGTGTGACTATCATAAATAAATTAAAAATTAAAAAAAAAAAGAAAAAGCAATGTAGAGAAAAGTGTGCACTTCAGTATGTGCTATTTAAGAGAGGAATAAGATCAGACATTTACTAAAGACTGCTAGAGCCTTATCAGAAGGAACTCAAGCACCAGACTGATGAGTTTTTCACTGATTAAAGATGGGACTGTTTAAACCGATAAAAATGATAACTGCAGAGGAGTAAAACATAAAATATCATTAAATCCATGAGTTTATGATGTTATTCAAACTAAAAAAAAAAAAACCCTCATAGTCATTGTTGAAGGTTGCTAGAGAGAGAGCCCACTAATCTTTCTGAAAATTAATAAAGGGAAATAAGCCCTTTATTATATGAACTGTGACTCAGGACAAACCAAATGGTGAAAGAAAGCTTCTGTTATAAAAGTATCCTGGCTAAGTAAAAGAAGAATTAATAAAATTAGAATATCACCATTCTGCAAAATAATGAGTCTACTAATGATTGTCATCACTAGCTACTAACATCATATATATATATATATATAAAAAGGCAAGTAAGCATTAAATGCCTATACACCTCCACCTATGAAGGATTTTTTTCTCATATAATCAAGTTGGGAATCTGATCCAACCTAGGTTTTCCCAGAGATTTTCAAGAACAAGGACAGAGAAAGATGTTAAATAGCAGCACATGGATGCAATCAACAAATTCAGACTAAGTAGTTCTGTGGGAAAAATTATCCATTTCATCAACAAATAAATTGCAAGGGGAAAAAAAAGAAACCAAGGGAGGACCTCTAGATTAGGAGACTTAAGAGATATATCAATCAAATGAAGTTATGGACTTTGGGTCCCATTTTAAACTAACCACTATTTTTAAAAAATGGTAAGACAGTGACTGGATATTTAGTAACACTAAGGAATTATTGTTGATTTTTAGTTGTGATAGTGACATTACAGCTACCTTTTTGAAAAAAGAGCTCTTGGGGCACCTGGGTGGCTAAATTGGTTAAGCATCTGTCTTCAGCTCAGGTCATGATCCTGGGGTCCTAGGATTGAGCCCTCCAACACACTCCCTGCTCAGTGGGGAGTCTGCTTCTCCCTCTCCCTCTGCACCCCCCCACCCCGGCTCATGCTCTCTCTTTCAAATAAATAAATAAAATATTTAAAATAAATAAAAACTAAAAAGGAGTTCTTAATAATTTCTCATATATATGTGTATCAAATAATCACATTGTGCACCTTTAAACTTATACAATGTTATATAATAATTATATCTCAAAAGCTGGGGGAAAAGAGTCCTTATAATTTAGTACCTACCATCATATTTTATGAATTATCTAATATATATAATGTCTGGGATTTGCCTCAAAGTGATCTGTGTGTGGGGGAGTGAGGAGGATCATAGAAGATACAAGACTGGCCTTCAATTGATAATAGTTAAACCTGGAGGATGTGTACATAAGGGGATTTAAAAAAATTTTTTTTTGTTTTTAAAATTTTTATAACCATTTTTATTTAATTAAAAAAACACTTGAAGCCAAATTAAAATGATTTTCACTGGTAAAGATAGGACAATTTGGACAGCAAAAAAGTTATAACTGTTCATCTATTCATTTAACCTGATTCCAAAAAAATAGAAACCATTTTTAAAAATCTAGGCAAGTTGAATCTGAAGTTAATACAAAAAAAGAAGCAATAGTTGCCAGTAAAACTTTAAAAAATAAAACAATAAGAAGAAACTAATCCTATCAAGTATTAAACATCCTATGAGAGGATACCTGGGTGGCTCAGCCGTTAAGTGTCTGCCTCGGCTCAGGGCGTGATCCTGGCGTCCTGGGATCAAGTCCCTCATGGGGCTCTCCTCAGGGAGCCTGCTTCTCCCTCTGCCTGTGTCTCTGGGACTCTCTCTGTGTTGCTTGTGAATAAATCTGTTTTTTTTTTTTTTAAATAATTAGTTATATAGAATTTAAACTTTCTTTAGAGTTCTTGAGCATACTGTATCAAATTTGCGGATACAAGTTAACATAAAGAAAGAAGAAAAAAAGTTAGAAGACTACTGAATTACAGTTGAATTAAAGAACAAGAAAAGCAACTAGCCAGAAATCATAAAGCTCTAACAAGCTGATGTGTTCACTGGAGGAGTTTTTGTATTATCCATATAGCTGGGCCTCTTTTTGTTTTGTTATTAACAACACATGCTGTTAGATGATATTCAGAAGCATGAATATAGTAAATTGTGTGCAGTCATTTTATCTAAGAGGCAAAACTAGATGTCACCAATTCATTGATTCAGAATTAAATCTTTCCTGATTATTCATCATAACACCATAGATATTCTTCTCCAGTTCTCAAACATGTCTTGGATTCTTTGTTTGTTGGCTAAATTGGTTGATTCATGTAAAGAAAGATTCCTACATCTTTCTTGTAGGGGTTCTGATTTTTAACATAAATAATATTCTAGATGTTATTTTTGTGTTGGGGGGGTGATCTTTGAAGGCCTGCTGTCAGAACTACTTTCATCTAGTAGTAGGTGTAGACATGGTTGATTTCTACATGTGACCTTTACTTGCTATTCTGTGTCTTTTTCCTTGCTTATGCACAATGTTTCTCAAATTCAACAGTCTAGAGAAATGTAAAAGGTCCTTGCTCCATTAGAAAATAGTTCATATTTCACCATGACAAGATTGGCCATATGGACCACTGCTGAGGCTCTTAAGATGGGTACGCAACCATTCCTGTTAAGGTCTTGCTGCTCCAGAGGCTTCTATCCGAAGGATCTTGGGTTCCTTTGCTTCCCATAGAGCTAAAGACCCATAGTTTCATAGTGATTCCAGAATATACTGTTAAGTGAAAAGCAAAATGGAGAAAGGTAAGTATAATGTTGGACCATTGTAAAACAAAGAAGTTGAAAATAAGAACATATACTTGTATTTTCATAATGAAATGCTAGAATGATACACAAGAAACTGACAAGTAATGGGGTGTAAATGGGTAGACAGGAGCAAAGGCGGAACAAGATCTCAGTGTGTACCATTTGCTATAATTTTGAATTCTGAACCATGCACCTGAATTATATACTCCAAAGAATTCAAAATCTAAAATGTAGCATTTTCATCCCATTGAGTCTACATAGCAGTTGAAATAATTAACTAGATCTATACATATGAACAAGGGAGACCTCAAAAGCAAGGTGAAGAAAGCAACTTGCAGAAAAATACAAACAGTGGGATATCATTTATGTAAAAAAAAATCTTAAACATATCCAAAATATTTATGTATTTCTGTGGGAAATACATAAATTCATGCACTCAAAAGGTCACACAAAATTTTTGGTGAGGCTATCCCTGGGAAGGAAGTGAAGAAATTGGAATTGAAGAAAACAAAGGGAAGTTATTAGTGAGTGTTAATTGTTTTACAAAATATTACTGAAGCAACTCTTTAGGGATATGCTGAATGTTTCTGAACAAGATAATAGTATTATTTGGGCTGTCTTTGAAGACTGATTGCAAGCCCACTTTTGGATATATTAAGTGAGGAGAAACTAAGAGAGACCAGTTAGGAAGCTAACATCCATAATTTAGATGCGAAAAATTGAAGGATTGCATTAGAATAAAAGCAATGGGAGTGTCTGTGTGGTTCAGTCGGGTTAAATGTCTGACTCTTGATTTTAGTTCAGGTCATGGTCTCAGGATTATGAGATGGAGCCCAGAGTGGAGCCTGCTTAAGATTCTGTCTCCATGGGATCCCTGGGTGGCGCAGCGGTTTAGCGCCTGCCTTTGGCCCAGGGCACGATCCTGGGGACCCGGGATCGAATCCCACGTCCGGCTCCCGGTGCATGGAGCCTGCTTCTCCCTCTGCCTGTGTCTCTGCCTCTCTCTCTCTGTGACTATCATAAATAAATAAAAATAAATCTTTAAAAAAAAAAAAAGATTCTGTCTCCTTCTGCTCCCCCTCCCCACCAAAAATTGAATGAAAGCAATAATGCTGGGAAGTAGTGAAGAGACAACTATGGTAGGCAAAACAAGGCCTCCAAATACGTCCACATCCCAAACCTCAGAAACGGAATATTCTGTTACATGACCGGGGGAGTTAAAGTTGCAGATGGAATTGACATACTAATCAGCTGACCTTAAAGGGGTTTTCCTGGATTACGTGGGTGGGACCAATGTAATCACATGGATCCTTAAATGGGGAAGAGGGAAGCAGAAGATTCCACAGGCCGTTGCTAGCTTTCGATGCAAGGAAGCCAAAAGCCAAGGAGTGTAACAGGCTCTAGGAACTAGACAAGGAAAGAAAATGAATCCTCTCCTAAAGCCTCTGCAAGGAATGCGGCTGCCCTACTGACATATCTTAATTTTGACTCAGTGAGACCAGTTTTAACCTCCTGACCACAGACCACTGTAAGATAACAAATTTATACTGTTTTAGGCAAAAATTTATGGTTGTTTGTTATATCAGTGTTGGGAAACTAAAATGTGGCAAAGACATTTAATAGAAGTAATGATTCTTTTTTTTTTTTTTCCTTTTAATTCTTGAGCCACACAGAGAGAAAGGCAGAGACACAGGCAGAGGGAAAGCAGGCTCCCTGCAGGCAGCTCAATGGGGGACTCAATCCCAGGACCCCAGGATCCTTGAGCCACACAGAGAGAAAGGCAGAGACACAGGCAGAGGGAAAGCAGGCTCCCTGCAGGCAGCTCAATGGGGGACTCAATCCCAGGACCCCATGACCTGAGCCAAAGGTAGACGCTTCACCGTAGAGCCACCCAGGCATCCCAGAAGTAATGATTCTGTAGGTCTTATCAGATGTCCAGGTATCAATGTTGAGGATGAAAATATAATGTAAGTGAGTTTAGGGAAAGAAACTGGAACTAGAAAGAGCTGAAGCTCTGGAAGTTTATGTGATGCCAAATAAACAAATGTAAAAATAGAGGTGAAGGAAATAAACACAAGAACACCTACATTTGGGGGCCAAGAGGAGAAAGGAGCCATCAAAGTACAAAAATGTGGAGTGGTCAGGGAAGTGTCAATTAGAACCATACCACATACCACATTTAAGAATGTGGGAGAAGGAAGTAGAGAGCAATTTTAAATGTTCCAGAAATACCAAAAAAATTACACAGTTGTCTGCTTACTTTGCACACTGATAGCTTAAAAACAAAAAACAAAAAACAAACAAACAAAAAAAACAGAAAGAAAAAGCCCACCAGAGACCCAGGCACTGCCCCCAGAACACTTAAATCAATCTCCAAGGCCAAGGACCACAGCTCAGGGGATTTTAATGTGCAATTAGGACTGGGAACCAGTGGGGTAACTGTGAAGGGAGCCTTTTCCTGTCACCCAGGAATGGACATGAGGATCTCAGCTGCAGACTGTAGACTCTAGCTCTCCAAGAGAGGCACCAACCACGGGCGCTAGATACCTAGATCCCATCAGTGGTGGAGGTAGAAGTGAGGAGTTGGTGGGAGAAGCGTTTCTTTCCCTGAAGCCAAGAGAGGGAAGGTCCCCCCAAAATCACTTGTAAATATCGGAGTACCTGGAGGAAGAAAATAATACCTTATTCCCACTCTTTCATCTGCTTAGAGAAGGGCTTACCTGTCTGTCCCTGTGCTTACCTGAGCAGTGGGAAGAGAATGGAGAGGCCAGGTTTTCCCTCTGTGAAGCCAAGAATTGCTTGGGAAGTTGGTTGTGGGAGTGTGTGTGTGGTGGGGGGCAAGGGCAGGGGGATGAAGGTGGTTAAAAAGTATGTGAACTGTCCATATCTTTCTTTTTTTTTTAAAGGATTTTTATTTATATATTTGACAGAGAGCACAAGCAGAGGGAGTGGCAGGCAGAGGGAGAGGAAGAAGCAGACTCTCCACTGAGCAGGGATCCTGATGTGGGGCTCCATCCCAGGACCCCGGGATTATGACTTGAGCCGAAGGCAGATGTTTAACCGACTGAGCCACCCAGGTGCCCAAGTCTATATTTTTCTAAACACCTCCTCAAAAAAGCTTTTTGTGCTCTCGCAGTGTAGTCTAGCTTCCCTTGTCACCTATTCTCCTGGGACAGTTTTCAGAATGGAATACTCTGAAGTATTTATTTTATTGTGATTATCTGCCCACTTCTTTGAGACTGTTAGCTTCACAAGGGTGGTGGTCATATTTTTTTTTTCATCTTATCCATTGTACCTCCACCTGGCACAAAGTAAGCATTTGCTAAATTCAATTGGATAAGTGAATGGATTTTTAAAAGGAGAAGGAGATCTTTTGACAAAAATGATATATTAAAGTACAAATATATACACAATATAAGCATTACAAATACCGGATAGAGAGGTGCCTGGCTGGCTCAGTCAGAAGAGCATGTGACTCTTGCTCTCGGGGTCATGAGTTCGAGTTCCATGTTGGGTATGGAGATTATTTTAAAATAAATAAAAAAAATACTGCGTAGATATACACAAAATGTTAACATTGATTTCATTTTAGTCATAGGATTTCAAGTTATTTTCTTTGCAATTTATAAAATTTCCACAAAGATGTTACTTTTCTAATCAGCAGCAAGGAAATCATAATGTAAAATATACCTGCTGGGGGTATACGTTAATGTCTGGCCCGAGGCCTTGTCAGAAGGGACTGGGCTTGAGTTCTGCCTCTGATATTTACCACCCTTGTGAATTGGGGCAGGTTATTATCTACATCTTTTTCCTCATCTGTAAAGTGGAGATAATCCAAGAATCTCTGCATTAGATGGGGATGAGGAGTTAAGTGGGAAAATACATGTAGCATTTGGTACTGGATGCTTCTTAAGTGTTAACTATTAACTGGAGGGCACTCCTTCCCTTGGCACTGTAGTGAGTTTCTACTGTAAATATGTGTGTAAATTCAGGTTGTAGCTAATAATGTTTAAATGCTAAACTTCAACGTGGACAAAAAAATTAAAAATAATCCAATGTATCACCAACAGGTGGCAGCATGTCACAGGCTTTCCACAACATTGGGCCTGCTATGGTGTCCTTGCTGGACCACTGTCCCTGTTACAATCTATTTTAAAAGGAAGAGGCTATAGAATTCACTTAATTTATCTCCTTCAATTGATAAATAAGGAAACCTGCAAATAAAGTAAAAGCAAAGAGAACAACCTATTCATTTGCCAGGAAAGAGTGAGGGGTTGGGAGAAGAGATGGGAAGAACAATCTGTACTTCACACTGAATTTGGGTTATTTCCACAATATTCCTTTTAGCTAATCAAGTAAACTTAGAAAATATGGCAGAAAATGTTTTCTAGTTCTCAAATGGAAGTATAGCTTTGGGGAATAAGGAATATATTTCTTATTTATGCAAAGTAAATGGTTGGTGAGCCTTAAAATGTAGAGATTCCCTTTCCCCTCTTTTTTTTATATTTTCCAGTTGACAAAAACATCACCCTTTGTTATATCAATAGATCCTCACAATCAGGGCTAAGGGTTATTTTTTCTATTTTACAGACCAGGAAATAGAAGTTCAGAGAAGAAAATACCCTTTTAACGCAGGGAACACAAATTCAAATCCAAGCCATTCATTCATTGCTTTGTTCATTCATTGAAAGCAAGAATTTACGAAGTTCCTGGTATGTGCTAGTGCTATGCCAGCTGCTAGAGATCAGAAATATATTTCCTAATAGGAATATATTTCATCCTAACAGGGCTACAGTGTCTAAAATGCAAAGAACCAAATTCCTGCTTTTCCCCGCCACATCTGCACAGTGGTCTACACACATAGTACCCAACAGTTACACGGAGCAGCTTGGGAACATCCCCAAAAGCCCTTGAGACCACTGAACTGCAATGAGGGTTTTATTGTTGGTCAAATATTACAGGCTCAGAATTATTTTTTAATTTGTATTCTGTTTAGACTTAAAAAAAAAGTTTCACTCATTTCTCCCATCTCTTACCCCCCATCTCTGGTAATCACCAGTTTGTATTTATGAGCTTGGTGTTTTGTTTTGTATTTTAGATTCCACGTATAAGAGAAATCATATGGTATTTGTTCTTTCTCTACCTGACTTATTTCACTTAGCATAATGTCCTCCAGGTCTATCCATGTTACCACAAATGGCAAGATTTCATTCCTTTTTGTGGCTGAGTAATATTCTGTTGTAGACATATTACAATTCCCTTGTCCATTCATCCATCTATGGACAGTTAGTTTGTTGTGACATACATCTCGGTTATTGGAAATAGTGCTACCATGGACATAAATTACTGTCTCCATTTTCTTTGGATAAATACCCAGAAGTAGAATTGCTGAATCACCTGGTAGCTCTATTTTTAATTTTTTGAGGAGCCTCTATACTGTTTTCCACAGTGGTTTCACCAATTTATATTCCCACCATCAGTGCATGAGGGTTCCCTTCTCTCCACATCCTTACCAACACTTGCTACTTTTTGTTTTCTTGATAACAGCCATACTAAGAGGTATAAGGTGATATCTCATTGTTGTTTTGATTTGCATTTCCCTGATAATAAGTGATGTTGAGCATCTTTTCAGGTACCTTTTGGACACCTGTATGTCTTCTTTATATAAATGTCTATTCAGATATTCTGCCCATTTTTAAATCAGATTGAGTTTTTTTTTGCTATTGAGTTGTATGAATTCTTGATTTATTTTGGCTATTAGCCCCTTCTCAGTATATGATTTGCAATTATTTCCCCCCATTTAATTCAGCCTTTTCATTCTGCTGAATAGTCTCCTTGGCTGTGCGGCAGCTTTCTAGTTTTATCTAGTCCCTTTTGCTTATTTTTGCTTTTGGAATCAAATTTTAAGAATTATCAGCAAGACCTAGGTTGAGGAGCTTACTGCTTATATTTCTTCTAGTGATTTTATGGTTTCAGGTCTTATGTTATTTAATCTAATTCAAGTTAATTTTTATGTACGGTGTGAGATAGTGATCCAGTTTCATTCTTTTACGTGTGGCTGTCTAATTTTTCCCAGCACCACTTATTTAAGATACTATCCTTTCCCCATTGTATATTCTTGGCTCTTTTATAGTAAATTAATGGACTATACATGTGTAGGCTTATTTCTGAGCTTTCTATTCTGTTCCATTTATCTATGTGGCTGTATTTATGACAGTACCTTACTGTTTTAATTTCTATAGCTTTGTAATGTATTTTAAATTGGGGCATGTGATGCCTCCAGTTTTGTTCCTTTTTTTTTCCAGATTGCTTTGGCTATTCGGGTCCTTTGTGGTTGTGTACAAATTTTAGGATTGTTCTATTTCTGTGAAAAACACCATTGGAATTTTGATAAGGATTGCATTGAATTTGTAGATTGCTTTGGGTGGTATGAACATTTTAACAATATTCTTCTAATTAATGAGCATGGAATATATTTCCATTTATTTGCATCTTTTTCAATTTCGTTCACCAGTGTCTTATAGCTCTCAGTGTACAGGTCTTTCACCTCCTTGGTTAAATATATTCCTAGTTATTTTATTCTCTTTTCTTCAATTGTAAATGGGATTATTTTCTAATTTCTTTTTCTGATAGTTTGTTATTAGTGTATAGAAACAACAGACTTTTGTGTATTGATTTTTTATCTTGCAATTTTATTGAATTCATATGTTAGTTCTAATAGTTTTTTGATGGGCAATTACTTTTTAAATGTCTAAGGATTTGTTTATGTATTTATGCTTTCTCATGCTCCAGAAAGCACTTAGGGGCTGCAAGATGTCTGCATAGCCAATGAAGTCTTTGTGTTTTGCATAATAGCCCACAGATCTCTTTTTAAAACGCCAAAGAAAATCTGAACCCACATGGTCCCAGCTGGACTGCTAGATGGCAGTAGTAGCACACGCTGTTTTTAGATTCTGGTTAATAAATCTCACAGAAAGGAAGAGGCCTTCAGGAATAGCTGGTCCATTCTCTCCCATTGTATAGCTACTTTGGAGAGCTGAGGCCTCCAAAGAGAAAGATATCTATCTACAAGGCTAGGTAGGTAGTTCGCCAAATAATCAAAATTGTATACAGATTGCTGACTTCTGTGATTTAGTATTTGCAGGAAAAGTTTCCTTGTGAATTCATTGAAGAACTATTTTAAATTATTTGCTATAAAAATGTTTTTTGGGAAAAAAAGCCATAATACATAGGAATAGGTTAAAAGTTAGTCTGTCTCTCACTCCAACCCCTTACTCTCCTAGATGTTCACTCCAGAAACACCACTATTACAAAGTTCTTGGACAACCATCCAGAGATATGTTTAATTAAACGCATGTACACATACACATACATGCACCCACCGCACGTCTATTGTGCATTTATAATATGTAATTTGCGTGTGTGTGCTTGTGTGTGTTCAGATGGATATAAGATGTGTATGGAATATAAAATAATATGAACAAAAGTGGGAGAGCTGTGGACCTCAGGAAGATGTCTCCTTCACCCTCCCAACCTTAAATAAATAAATAAATAAATAAATAAATAAATAAATAAATAAATAAAGGCAGCAGAGGTGGAAGTCCATGAAGTGGTTTCCAAACTCTGGAGTGGCTCTATTTTTACCATTCCTCCGTTAGTTTAACAGATTAAAACTCTGCCAGCGACACGTATAGATCTCTATAAACCCTGCCTTCTGAAGCTCTCCCTGCTGTAATTAAATTACTGTAAATACAATTAGAAGACCCCTCTAGGTGGTCTGGTCAACACCAGCCCAGAAAGAATTGTCTTGAGATATTTGAAACAAAGGTAAAGAGCAAAGTGGTGGAATCTCCTTAATCTTGGGGGACAATCCTCTGAGGATTCGTGGCCATGATCTAACAGGCAGTGGGTATTAGACATTGCAAGCCGCTCTTTCAGGAGCTGTTTTCAGTCATCCCCAGACTTTAGGGTCCCTGTGGGAGCTCCAGCCAGTTACCAACTTCCGCCCCCCCCCCCCCCCCCCCCCGCCCCGCTTTGAAGCCCTCTCCCAGTCTCTACTGGTGATTTGCAATTTTCCAAACTAGAAGTGGAGAGTCTGGGTAGTTAGTACTTTGCATCAACACCTTTTGCATGGGATTGGGAGCTGTTGCTATGTGGCCCACGTGTGTTGCTCAACAAGCTTAAACTTTGCATAGCCCGTGCTAAACTAATTTGCGTCAATTTGTCTACATCATGCCAACAATCGTTCTGAGAGCCTTGAATAGAACATACAAGACTGCTGATAAAGGCCCTAGGAGCAGATGCCACTGGCCATTCTGTGGGGCCTCCCTGTCGCTAGTTCTTCACCATGGTTTCTTCATATCCTAGTGACAATGTTAGTTTTTCCACCCTGGGGTTAAAACTTTTTTTTTTTTAAACAATGGACAGCCCCATACAACTGGCACTCCAACTGACTCTTTTTTTTTTTTTTAAGAAAGACATGGCTGGGACTGAATTATAGCCCGTGTTTCCTAACCACTTCCCCCTCCCCCCCAACTTTCAGAGAAAGCAAGTGGAGCTAAGTTTTTGGGAAAGGGTTTCTGCGACTGTGGAAAAGTGTTTTTCTGATCTGTCAATTGTGTTGGACTAAAATTTTAAGCCTAAAAGCCCATCGCTTTTTATGGAAAGATATATTTCTGGTAAATAAGAAATTAACATTCAGAGTAGGGTCTGTAGAAGCAGCATAAGACAACCAAAGTAATTTGTGCCACATGATCTCTAGGAAACATTTTCACATTTAGGAGAAAAGTTTTTTTTTTTTTATTCAAAGCCAGATCTGGAAATACATTGATTCGGTCAGTCTGGGAAAGACACCAGAGACCCCGGGGAGCTAACTGAATTTCTACAGGGAAATCTACTCAGTTCATAGTTTATTCCCCTGTTTGTGAGTTTTGTCATTCTATAATGGCTCTTCCTACATTAACCCATTAGATATGGGTTATATGCAACTAATAAGAATTTTTTTCAATTCACTGGGTGATCACTGACTGCCTACTGTGTGCCAGGCCCCCTTCCAGGCACTTGGGATATGGCAGTGACATGGCCTTTGCTATTGGGGCACCTCAGAAACAGACACTAAATAAAGAGACCCGTAAGTATAGACTAACAGGCAATGGGAATGCCAGGTGGTGGAGGATACTAAGAAGAAAACTGAAGGGAGGGGGGCACCTGGCGGGGCCATTTGGAAGAACATGCGACTCTTGCTCTCAGGGTTGTAAGTTCAAATCCCATGTTGGGTGTAGAGATCACTTAAACTTTTAAAAAGTTAAAAAAAAAAAACTTAAGGAGAGAAAGTATTCAAAGAGCTACTTTTTTAGATACAAAGGACAGAGAAGCTGTCAACAATGTGTTGACATTTGGATAGAAGCTTATGGGAAGGAGGTCAACAAGCCTTGAAAATGTCCAGGCAGGGATCCCTGGGTGGTGCAGCGGTTTGGCGCCTGCCTTTGGCCCAGGGCGCGATCCTGGAGACCTGGGATCGAATCCCACATCAGGCTCCCGGGCATGGAGCCTGCTTCTCCCTCTGCCTGTGTCTCTGCCTCTCTCTCTCTCTCTGTCTATCATGAATAAATAAATAAAACCTTAAAAAAAAAAAGGAATATTAAAAAAAAGAAAAGAAAAGAAAATGTCCAGGCAGAGGGAATAGGGGAGCCAAAGTGTCTGAGGTGGGAATGGCTTTGCATGTTCCTGGCCAGTGCATCCGGAAACCAGGGAGCTAGGAGGGCAAGAAGGGAGATGATGAAGTTCCTGAAAGTTGAGAATAAACAGGAATGGCAAATGCTACAGCATCATGGGCATCTCCATTAATTAGTGTCTCAGTGAATCTAGATGTCAGTAGACTGGTTCCTGGCCTCTCAAGCTACTTTTGCACAGAACCCTAGAGAAAGGTGACTGGCTGAAAAGTCAGTGGGAGTATTTGCAGCTGATTGAAGCTAACAAGCATATGATAAGCTACTCAAATTCATTAGTAATTGCTATAGGTTGAAATATGTCCCTTCAAAATTCCTACATTGAAAGCCTAACTTCCAGTGTGATGATTTTAGGAGAGGTGAGACCTTTGGGAGGTATTTTAATCATGAAGGTAGAGCCTTTATGAATGGAATTAGTGCCCTTATAAAACGGGCCCCAGAGAGCTTTCTGGTGTCTCGGCCATGTGAAGGAAGACACAGTAAGAAAATGGCCATTTGCCACACAGAACCCCACCAGGCTGGCACCATGATCTCAGACTTCCAGACTGCAGAACTGAGAAATTTGTATTGTGTATAAACCACCCAGTCTATGGAATTCTGTTACCGCAGCCCGAACAGACCAAGACAGCAATTTTTTAAGTTTGCAGATTAGAGCAACAGTGAGGTATAACTTTTCTGCCAACCACCTGGCAAAACTTAGAAAGCTGAATAATGTCAAGTGTTGGCAGAGACACAGGGCCAGTGGAAGCCTCATATACAGCCAGCTGGGGTGATGGTAGGCAGATGCAGCCATTCTAAGAACAATCTGGAATTCCTTAGGCAATTTAATTTCTGAAATATCCTCTGACCGAGCAGTCTTGTTCCTAGTATTTATATGCTCCCTGGAAATTCTATTGTGGATAAAAGGTCACAACCTAGGAATTTAAAGGCAGGACTTTATAAGAACTACACTACAGGAAGAAAGGGAGGAATTACTCATCAGCGAGGGCCAAGAGGACCCCACAATCCAGATCCAGGAACTGCCAGTGCAAATCTCATACCTACTGAAGGGCTGGGCCACTTACCTTCCGCAGTGAGGCTGACCATCCTCAGGAATCAGCCGCCCTCCCTAGCACATATAGCATCAGGCCGAAGGTACACATGGAGGCCTACACACAATGTCCAATGTTTAAAATTTACAAATCAAACCATGTAACATGTTCTACCCTCCTACCTCAACAAATGTACCTTTGTGACAGTCTATAAGGCAACATTTGAAATTCGAATTCTTGGCTTCCTCAGAGTCCAAAGGAGCCAGCTCTTGGCCTAAAAACGTCCCCCTCTGCTCTTCTCACTCTGGACTCCAGCCTGTATCTGGAGGAGACTTGAATGTACATGTGTGGGCACTCACCCTGCATGTCCAAGTCCCAATGAGCAGCTGCTGTGGGGCCATCCCTCAGACCCAGCAGTACTTAACTTACGCAGAGACCTACACAGGTCCTGTCAATGAACTTGGGCTATCTGAGGCCCAGAGTACTTGGGTGATTATGTGTCCTTGACCACACGGACTGTGTTCCATTTTGTGTGACACAGCCAGAAAAAGGCTGGAGTGGAGCTCTCCAGAGTGAAGGAAGCAGGGCAGAGGCCCCTCTTGCTTGAGAACGAAGGTGATACCTTTAGAGAGGTAAGCAGGGCCAAGTTGTGAAGGGGCCCTGAATGCCATGCTGTGGAAAGCGGACTTTATTTCAGGAGCTGTAGGGAACGAACATGAGTTTAAAGTAGAATTTATGATAGTAAAACTAGACATGATAGAAAAGTAGAAGCATTTTGAGACCGTTAAAAGTTAGGCTGCCAAAATACTAAAATACCACTTACTAGCTATGGAGCCTTGGATGATTCTACTTAAGCTTTCTGGTCATCAGTTTCCCCATTTGTAAAACAAGTGGATTAGACAACAGTCTCAAAAATCCCTTCTGTCAAAACCTCAGTTTTTCTTGTCTGTATTGTCTGTAAAACAAGTGGGTTAAGCCAGATGAGGGATTCTTAGTATTCTCAGGGCTCTACTCCTACCCCCACTCCAGACCATCTAAGTCAGGATCTTGTTTCTTTTTTTTTTTTTTTTAATTTTTATTTATTCATGATAGACAGAGAGAGAGAGAGAGAGGCAGAGACACAGGCAGAGGGAGAAGCAGGCTGCATGCCCGGGAGCCTGATGTGGGATTCGATCCCGGGTCTCCAGGATCGCGCCCTGGGCCAAAGGCAGGCGCCAAACCGCTGCGCCACCCAGGGATCCCAGGATCTTGTTTCTTAAAGCTCCTCCAGGCGATTCTAACTGCAGCCAGGGTTGAGAACCCTTGGACCTGATGATACTCTCCAGCGTCCCTCTCCTGCCTCCACCTGAATGTCTCCATCTGTCAAAAGCACCCAGGGCAATATTATCAGTCTCCTGATTTCATCTCTCATTTCATTCCAGGACTTGAGACCCTCTTGAGCCTCAGTGATTCAAACAATCAGGGTGTTGTTGGGGGAGGAGCCACAGCTCTGAGGGAGGCCTTGGTCACGAGGTCACCTGAGTTTGTGGAAAGCAAGCAGGCCGGAGCTGGAGTTTGTGGTGTGGGGCAGATAGGACAGGTGCTGCTGGTGAGAATAGACCCTGTGGACAGAGCTGCCAAGGTTGGGACTTGGCAGAAAGGAAGCCACTTCTCAGCCCTTGTGAATGGCCTGACACTTCCTGGCAGCTCCTCAGTGCCACCAGGCACCTGCAGGCCAGGGCTTCTTGGCAGGTGAGGAAGAACGAGGAGAATAGGGCTTTTCTCAAGCTGTTCCCCAGAACAACATCTCTTGACATCTGGGGAGGCGAGGAGTGGAAAAGGCAAGCCACTGCGTGTTCCTCCCGGCCTGTGAAAGCCTTGTGGGTGGGGAGGCAGGAAAACGCATTTGTGCTGAAGTGCCACTCTCCAGCCCTACGTCCGGAGCTTAGCATGTTCCAGGCACCGTGAATGAACCCGGCTGACGCTTTGTATCCAATGTAGAGTGGCCTCTTTTCACACGGCTGGCACTGGAGGCCGATGACCACTCGGGTTGGATCCAGAGCTCCCCGGGAGCTTGGCAGGGCTGAATCGCGGCTCTGTGGGGCAGCAGGGACAATACCATCACCGTAGAGCAGGATTCTCAGGCCTCAAAGGAATAACGTCCTTCTGTTAGGGACCAGCAAGCTGCCACTGCCCCTGTCCACCCCTCCTGGAGCCCACATCTCTCTCAAATGCAAGGACCACAAATGTCACACAAGATTCTGGGATGTGAGGGCTCAGTTCTGGAGACTGGATGCCAAGATATCAGAATGTCCAGGATAATCCGATGGTTTCTGGGAACAACAGGAGTGAATACTGTAATAAGGATCATCCCTGAGACTTTGAGGTTCGAGTTAAAGTGATATTTACCACTTTTTAAAAATGAATTAAGCAGGAATTTTATTTCCAAACTCTTCAAAAACTATTACAAATATAAAGTATCCTTTTAAAAAGTGTCCCAGATGAAATCAAAGGCATATCATCAAACATTTGTGATGTGGAGAGTTCTTTTAGGTTGTAATATTTTCACATTACTTTGTTTTTAACCACCTGCAATGTTCTCTAGGTCATATTTTAAGCAGTTTTTAAAGGCATGAAGTACTGTATTGTTTTTAAAAAGGACAACCACAAATATAAAGGAAAGGAACTTAAGACAAAGATCAAATCTATTTAATATACTGGATGGGGCAATCTAATACACAATACAGCATTAATCTTTCCAAACAAGTCTGCTAAGAAACAGCTCCCATAGTTAGTGTTTAAAAATAAATCATCTCATTTAGAAAAAGCAAGATATAATTTGATTACTAAAGCCTATTCTTCCTCTAATTTTATACTCGTCTGCATTTATAAATTATAAATCCATGAGAAAAGAACAAATTTTGTTGCAGTATATCTTAGGGCCACAAATTGCAAATATTCAATTAAAAAAATTTAAAATGTTTTCCTTCCTAAAATGTAAACATGCAGTAAATAAAACATATATAATATTCCAGGTATAGAAACACCACTAGTTGACTTATGAAAGAAATGTATTTTGATATGTTTGGTGATAAGACTTTGTCAAGTATAAAGCCCTTCACCAAAAGAACCAGGCCGTTATTCTTTAAAAGTTTACTCCTCTGCCCAATTTCCCTATTTAAATTGACTCACCCAATTTCTGCAGAATTTTGGCTGTAATACCAGGGCACAAGAAAGATCTGAAATATCTTAAAGTTATTTGGCTAGAGAAAAGTGTTTTCTTGAGTCATGGAGGCATTCATCACTTTGTGCTTCAAAGTATTCTTTGGTGGACTTCTTCACAGTCCCCAAAGCAAAGCTCAAGATCTAGGCTCCTAGAATGTGTTGCTTCTTGCTGCACTTCTCACCAGCAGGGCACCCTTGCAGGCATTCTGCATGCAGCACTGACTGGTGCAGCTCTGCAGCTGCCGAGACCCAGAACCTCTCCACCCTGGCCTCCGGTTTGAGCTGTTCCACCAGGTGGTTGCTGAGCTCCCAGGGTGAGTGCGCAAGGCTGGGCTAGGCCTTGAAGCCTTCACCCTTGATACCTTCTCTGTGCTGGTTCATCTTCTAAGACTCTTAAACAATAGCCTGCAATGGTGTTATGGGCTGAATTGTGTGCCCCCCAATTTTTTAAGCCCTAACCCCCCATATCTCAGGATGTGTCTGTATTTGGAAATAGGGCCTTTCAAGAGGTAATTAAGTTAAAATGAAGTCATTAGAGTGGGCCCTAATCTAATATAACTGGTGTCCTAAGGAGACAAGATTAGGACATAGACCACACAGACAGAGGGGTAACCGCGTGAAGACACATGGAGAAGACAGCCATTTATAAGAGGAGAAGAGAGGCCTCAGAAGGAACCAACCTGCCTGACACCTGCCCTTGGACCTCTAGCCTCCAGAGGCATGAGAAAATACATTTCTGTTGCTTAAGCTGCATAGTCTGCAGTATCCATTACAACAGCCCTGACAATCATAGATGGAGATGTTTCCATTTCATGGCTGAGGTTTGGGGAAGTGAAGCTGCTTGTTCAAATCTGTAGAGCCATGATTCAAACTCTGCTCTAATACCAAACCCAACCTTCTCCCACTAAGCTATGCCTCCTGTAAACCCAGGGAGCAGCTGGGAAGAAGTGTGGTGTGCACACAGAGAGCTTGATACTAAAGGGAAACAAAGTAGAAGAACTTGTTTGTGCTCCTCACCTTGACCAGCTCTGGAGACATTTTTGGTGTCTGAGACTTCATAAATATTGTTGAGGCTTCCTGGAAAGGTTTTGAAAAGGGAGAGGTAAAAGGACTAGATGGTTTTATTTCTATCCTAATCAGGGTGCACATGACTACTAGAAACAAAAACCTATTCTCCCAGCTTAGTGAAAAAAAAAAAAAGTCAGTGTAAGGGAAGGATATGGGGGGCATCTCACAGTTTCCAAGGGCAAAAAATGTAGTCAAGTCTCAGAAAGGACCAAAACTAGAAACTGCGTTAGCCCCTCTCCTACCCTGCGTTTGATAGATGCACAGAGTTTTCATGGGAAGATCTTCCAATTCACGACTGACTGAGGACTTTGTGAAATTTCCTTTGTAGAGAACCCTGGTCTGGTAAAACAGAATCAAGAAGTGTGGTTCCAACACCAAGCTGGCGGGGAAGGTGCATGGCTCCTGGAGCCAGAGCAGACTCAGGTTTGCCATCAGAATCTGCAGCCTACTTCCTGGCTAAGTTATCTTGGGAAAACTTTGTTGCTCTGAGGCTCCATTTCCCCCATTGGAAAATAAGGATAGTCGAGTTCGTTTCACATGTGTCAAAGAGGCCCGGTGCCTGGCTTGGTATCAAATATACTTTGCTTCCTCACCATCACTTAACAAGGTGGAGGGGGCACCTGCTAGAGAACCCCTGGGGTTTATATCACATAGAAGCCCTCAATGTGTGACACTGCAGAGGTGACCTGGAGATTGAAACTAGGGAGTTCCAACTGTTCATTGCGAGTGGTGATGACAACTACTTTTCTTTGAATATTAACTCTTGCCTGGGGTGGGAGTCTATATTATCTCCTCTTCATCAACTGGCTTTCTTCCCATGCTTGAAGCCCCAAAGGCCCTAGAGAGGCTTTCAGAAGAACTATGAAGTAGAACATCCATCACACAATTTTTATATATAGGAAACAAGGGGAAGAGGTGGTTTTGTATGGTACTCTAATCGGCAAAATCAAGAAGCAATGAACACTGCAATCTTTTCTGATGACCTTCTGCTCTATCATTTTGTGATGTCCAGAAGTGTCCTTATCTGAGCAAGTGTTAGTGGGTTTTTCCTCCCGAGGAAGAAATGGGTGCACAGAGAGTCTAATGGGTAGTTCAAGAACAGAACTAATTAATGGACTTGCAGAGAGAGGATACCGATGTCCTAAATGCTGGTCCGGTTTCCTGAGTCCGCCAATCCTATCTTCCCCTTCCCTCACTCCCTCCATGAGAGCCTGAGCTCTCCAGACAGCTCCCTTCATGCTCAGTCTTCAGGAAGGTTCTGATGCTTGTTAGGAAAGCAGAGTTACGGAGCTCACAGTCCTGTGGGCACTAAAAGAGTCAGCAAGAGCACAAGGGTTTGGCCCAAGCAGCTGCCCGCTTTCTGCATCATCTGAAATGAGGTCCAGATACCTCAATGACCCTAACTGGAAGCTCTGGAAAACAGAAGAGAGGATAGGAACAATAAGAACTTGCAGATACCACTGTAAGGAGTATGTGTAATGCATCCACTTTGGAAAACCATTTGCCATATGTCCTCTGTAGGAAACCTTCACATGCTATGGTTCAGCATGTTCACTCAGGTGTGTGACCTAAGAAGTAAGCCCAGAACTATCAGGAGATCTTGTACAAGAGCATTATTAAAAGCATTATTTGTAATAATCTGGAAAGAATTCAAATGTCCATTAACAATGGAAGGGATAAATTGTCGTAGTCATGGAATGGACTTCTATACCCCACAGGTACATGGAACAGTGAGGATAAATGTCACAGCATTAAAGGAAAGAGGTCAGAACCAAAAGAATTCCTAAACTTCCATTTATATGAAGTTCAAAAATAAGCAAACAGGAAGTCACTCTGTTTAGGGATGCACACTGGGATAGTAAAATAATAGAGAAGAACATGGAGAAAATTATGGTCAAGGTCAGTGATTACCCTTGGGTGAGGGGTGGAATGGGGATGATTTACAACTGGAAAAAAGTAGGGGAGTGTCTGGAGTGCTGGCAATGTTCTCATCTTCTGACTTGGAGCTTCACAGGCATGCATTTAAGGACACTTCATGCAGCTGTACCTTTGGGTTTTATGACTGCATGCTGCTAGGCCCCCGTCCCTGCCCTGCCGCCCCCTCACACCCCCGGGACACACACGTTCTTGTACGTGACTATTACCAGGACTAGAATTAGAGTCTAAATCTCCCTGATTCTTCCACCACTCTAGCATTCAGCCATGGGCTTGGGACCCTCTGTCTAGCCTTCTTGGCCTAAATTTCCTGGCCTCTAGTCTAGGGTTTCTTAACCTGAGGCCCCCATCCATTTCGGGAGTCTGCAACTCCCCTGATGCTGTTTGTCAAATTGTGTGTACATGTGACTTTTTTCTAGGGGTGGTTCTAACATCTTTGGATTCCTAGAGTGATCTGTGACCCACAAAAGGTTAAAAACCACTGCTAGAACCCTCTTGACTGGCTTAAACAAACAAATGGATAGAAGTGCCCCAGGCCTGAGCAAGGTCCTGGAAAGTCCAGGGCTTTGGGGTGACTCCCTGTGGCATTCTAGAGCCACAGGATCTTTGCTGTCTGTACCATACTGTGACTGCACTTTACCTGGGCCTGTGCCACCAGGTTGGGCCAGGGCTGGCAGGCACAGGGTAATGGAAAAGGCTCTGCGGGTGGGTGGGTGGGAGCAGCTCGCAGGGAAGCAAGTGGTGGGAGGGCTGGGCAGGTACCCAGAAAAGTGTCAGCTACAGCTACAAGTGGGAGGAATTATGAAGAGTCCAGAAGGCCTGGGGTTGGAGGAGATTGATCTTTGAGCTGGGGTCTTCCCAATCAATCCCCAGGTCTCCCTCTACACTCATTTCAGTTTCTTAATGAGTCAAACAAGGACTCATTGGATCACCGATCCAGAAGCCCACGGTGATCGGTTATCAGTGTTAGAGCTCCCATACCCCAGGAACACTCAGGCCATTCCCATGGGCACCCTCCCCAACCCCACTCCAGGGCTCATTTACATATGACTTTGCAGCTTCTTTTCCCCTTGGTTCTATCTCACTGAGGGCTGGATGGCTGTTTTCCCAACACACACAGCCCACTTTTCCAGGGCACATTCCCCCACTCCTTCTACTTAAATATGGCTCTCTGGTTGATTCACACTCACTCTCCTGAGAGCCTCATCATTAGAGTCTGAACTCAAAATTTAGAAGTGGAGTTTTTACTAGCTGGTCTCTCAATGTGAGCTTGTCAGAGAGCACCAGAGTTGTGGTAGCCCCTGAGGCCTAGGACATTGGTTGCTTCTCATTTGAGTTCTTGTGTTGGTTTTTCTGTAGTGGTTACAGGCAGATCACCTCTCTGTCACAGGGCTGGCTCTCTGAGATGTTCCAGTTTTATTCTCCCCACTTCTGCTGCTTTTCTGGAACTCAGTAGATGGTAGTTTGACTACGCTATGTAGTTTTCTTGGAGAGGCAGCCCAGGATTATAGGTTCACAGTAACGGGGGGCAGAGGGGAGAGGCCCCGTTGGACCTCAGAGCCATGTAGAACCACGGACTTCTGCTTATCAACACACTTTGCCCATCCCTGCCTCTCTCTCATTTTCTCAGATCAGCTTTCTCCAGTGGACTGGACCCATGGCTGTTAGCAATCTGCGTGGCTTCTGTCTTTTTCGTCAGAGAAAAATTGAGTCTCTCTCCCTATTTCCACTCAAAAAGTTTTAGGGGTGTATCAGTTGGACCAAACTAGGATATGCTGCAGAAACAAACATCCTCTACAATCTCAGTGCCTTAAAACATCGAGGTTTATCTCAACATCTGTTCCAAGTCTCTTGTGATACTTGTGATCATGTGGCAAAGGTGAATCAGTGAGCCTGCTCTTACATGGCAGCCTGCCTGGAGCTGCTCAGATGGAGGTGAGCACAAGATGCTATGTGGAAAGTGACACCTACCTTAGCCTAGAAGAGTAAGAAGAGACTGATAGGGTGCTTTCTTAGAGGAGCTGGTGCTTGAACTGAGCTTTATGAGACAGCAGCAATGAGCCAGGTGGGGGTGAGAGGGAGGATCCTGGCTCAGGTAAAGGAAAAGGCACCTGCAAAGGTTTGCATGCAAGACAGACAGAATTTCCTGGGGAGAGTAAATAATTCACTGAGGCTTCCCCAGGCCCTCTGCCGAGGTGATTTGCTATTTTGGACAGGTCTTAGTTTCCCCTTCTATAAGTTAGGGACAGTAATAGGCCTATCTCCTTGGATTGTTATGAGGATTCAATAGTAATGTCTATATGTCTCTAGCACCGTTAGTCATAAGCTCTTGATTTATGGTATAGATGTGACCAGTGTTGAGAGGCAGTCAAGTGTCATGGTTAGGACTGTGGATGTTGGAACCTGATTACTTGAGTTCAAATCCCTGCTTTGTCATTAGTCCCTTGGGGTAGGAATACAAATAGTACCTAGGGTTTGTGTGAAGATTCCTTGAGGTGACATATGTGCAGTGCTGGTGCTCAGAGGACTCTGGGTTTGTCCATGTGGTTGGGGGCAAGTGAGTGCTGGGTACAAGGGTCAGCAGAGGCCAAGGCATGTCCCTCAGCTGCATAGATAGAGACAGATCCAAGTTTGTGAGGGCTCATGATTAGACAGTTCTTGTCGCTCATTCTAAGGAAAGGATGCAAAGTTATATGAATACAAAGTTAGACATGAAAGTAAATGTTTGGTCAGAATGATGAAAAGAATCACAACAACAACAACAACAACAACAAAAAAAAAAGAATCACAACAAATACAAAATGTTAATAGCTTGCAAATATCACAAAATTCAGAAAAATACATAATGTTTTTTATTAGTTACTTGATATCCTCTATTATAATTATTGTCCTACATTAGCTGCATATTCTTGATCACCTCTTCATGTTGAAAATGATTTTTGTTATATTTTCTGTAGACAAATTAGACAGAAAAATAATCTAGCCTCTCCTGTAGTGTGGCTGATCAAAATTTTTAATATGGATAGTTTGGAAGTATTTATTTCAATCCCACAACAAAACTTATATACCAGCAATGTCTTACAAGTGTTTTAGAACTGTTGTCAAATTGGGAGAAATATAAAATTCCTGTCATGAAGGAATTATAAGATTTCAAGGCATTTAAAGTTTTCTGGCACAGTGACTGCTATTAGATACTCATTGAATTGATGATGCCAATGAGTGTATCAATTACTTATTGAAATGATGCTGCCAAAATGTCTTTTTTTTAAAAAAAAAGATTTTATTTATTTATTCATGAGACAGAGAGAGAGACACACATACACAGGCAGAGGGAGAAGCATGCTCCTTGCAGGGAGCCTGATGTGGAACAGTCCCTGGACTGAGTCGGCCAATAGCAGAATTCTGAGCCACCCAGTTGTCTGAAGCCAAAATGTCTTTAATGGTCTCGTGGTAGTCTGTATCATATTCTCTTCATAGTTGAGAGTATTTCCTGACACATCTGTAAGAAATTCAAATCTATTCCTGATATATTTCCATGATTCACTCTTCTTCATTAACTAGATCTGTAATCCAAAATCCCAATTTTTATTTCTACTTGATATGTGTCTCTTCTTCTCAATAAGCAAGGGTATATCAAATCTTATCTGAAATTGATTTTGTTATTTTCAGTGTCAGAATAATTTCCATTTAATTTCATTGCTCATCTTTATTTCTTTTTGTTCCATTTGCTGTATTTTACATGAATTTCCTCTAGAGGAAATATGTTGTAAATATATTTAAAGTTGCATCCCCTTCAGGAGTCTGGAAATTTCTCATTTTTTCTTAAGTTCTCAAAGCATCTTTCATATTGTGGTTAGAACAGAACATGCCCACCTCAGCCTACTCTTAGCAAGACCCCCAGAATGCCCTCAGCCAGGACAATGCCACCTGATGGAGGGAAATGTGATAAAAGACGGAGTAAAAAGAAACAGTGATTTTAAGTCGTAATCTTTAATTTTTATAGATTCAAGATCTGTGGCCCTTTGCTGGGGTTTTCCCAGAGCCTTAAAGGGGCTCAGAAACTTAATCTTCATTGAATTCAAGGCAAGCTCACCTCTCTCTCTGGTATCAGCTACATCTCCACCTCCTCCAAGAAGCCCTCTCTGAATGGTCTCAGTGAATCCATTTTCCCCTCTCCCACTGCATTAGTCACATGGTGCAATATTTGTGGATTTACTCCTCTGTGTCCTCTTGCCAGGTCCCTGAAGGTAAGGACCCTTGCTTCCCTAGAGCCCAACGCTGTCTTTATTAAGTTAGGTGCTGTAGTGTGGCCTGGAAATTCACTGACATTCATTTGTACCATGTACAAAGTCCTGGTCTAATTACTATCTACTATCATCATTGCAAGAATTACTTAGACCTGATTCTTGTCTTTAAGCACCTTTCAAGGGACACAAGTCATACATAAAAATACTCTTAAAAAAATAGTGTATTACAAACCATTTCCTGTTACATATCCAATCGGTTGCTTTAAAAAAACAACAACTTTATTTTGAAGCAATTGTAGATTCACATGAAGTTATAAGAAACAAAACATCTTGCCTAACTATAATATCACAATCAAGAAATTGATATTGATAGGATCCATTGAGTTTACAGAGTTCACACTTTTACAGACACTTGTGTGTGTTTAACTCTATGCAATTTTGTCACATATATGGAAGTTGCTTTTTTAAAAAAATATTTTATTTATTCGTGAGAGACACAGAGAAAGAGAGAGAGGCAGAGACACAGGCAGAGGGAAGAAGCAGGCTCCATGCAGGGAGCCCGACGTGGGACCCGATCCCGGGACTCCAGGATCACGCCCTGGGCCGAAGGCAGACAGCTCAACAGCTGCGCCATCCAGGCGTCCCGGGAGTTGCTTTTTAAAGTTTCTTAATTGTTTAATTATTTTTAGAAAATACTACAAAGTAACCATAAATTGATTTGAAACAACACTGAATAAAGGTGCTTATAATCTCACGTTTAAGATTCGGATTTCACTCTGAAGGCAGCAAAGGGTCACGGCAACGGTTAGATGTGCATCTTGGAAAGCTCTGGGTCCATCGGGTGGAAGGTGGGCCGGTTAAAGGGGGGCCTGTCGGAGTGGGACTGTTCAGCCGCAGGGTCTTACCCGCGCGCCCTGAAGCCGTGAGCCCACCTGCCCACACCCGCACGCCCAGGCCCCCTCACAGCCCCGGCCCGCCAGACTAGGCGGATTTCTGGAAAGCAGCAACTAGCAGCTAAGGAAGCCGAGCTCCGTGGTCCTCGGAGGGCTGCCTCCGGCCCCTGCTGTCTGATGGGCCCTTTCGCTTGGGAGCTGCTTCCAGGGTGGCCGTTGCCTCATTTTGCCCGGGAGTGGGTTTCTCTCTCTGCTCTGAAGGGGGGTGAGCCCCGGGGAGCCGCCTGGGGTCAGACGTTTGCAAGGGGTGACCGAGATCCCAGGCCGGCCCTCCCCGACCTCCCGCTCTTCCCGGAGCGCATGCGCCAGGCCTGGGCCTCCGCGGCCAGCAGGTGGCAGAGGGGGCCGGTCAGGGACGCGACGGGGACGGACCGGGGACTACGAGGGCGGGGGGCGGGGCCTGGACGGGGGGCGGAGTCGGGCCGGGGCGGGGCCTGGACGGGCCGGGGGCGGGGCCTGTGCGGGGGCGGGGCCTGGACGGGCCGGGGGCGGGGCCTGGAAGGGCCGGGGGCGGGGCCTGGACGGGCCGGGGGCGGGGCCTGGGCGGGGGCGGGGCGTCGCTGAGGCTCCCTTGACCCGGGGCCCGCGAACTCCGGCGTGAGCAAGACGCTGACCGCCCAGGAGACAGACGGTAAACACACACTCACAAGCATATAATCATGTAATTACAAGTTGTGAGAAGAGTTGTGAAAGGAGAAAACAGGGACTGTGGGTCTCCCCGGGACCTGGGTAGACTCCCTTCCGGAAGCTTCCCACATCTAGACCCGAATTCTGTCTGCGTGGCCGCTGACAGGCTGGGTGGGCGAGCTGGGCCGTGGGCTCCTGGGTCAGCAGTGAGGCTTGGCTGTAAAGCCTTGTGTAAGCCGCCCTCGGGAACTTAGGAAGAGTAGTCCAGAAAGGTTGGGAGCCCTGGCAGCTTCTCAGAACGTGTATGTATTTATAGAGCTCCATTCTGGGCCCCCAGTGCTACGGTCTGAATGCGAGTCCCCACCCCCCACATCCAGAAGTTGAAATCCTAATGCCCAATGTGGTGGTCCTGGAGGTCTTAGCAGGTGGGCCTTGGGAGGTGATTACGTCATGAGGGTAGAACTCTCACCAGCGAGATTAGCGCCCTTGTCCCTCCCGCCAGGGGAGGATACAGGAAGTAAGTGTGCAGCCTGGAAGAGGGGGTCACCTACCCGTGCCGCCACCTGATTCTGGACTTTCAGCCTCCATACCTGGGAGAAATAAATTTCTGTTGTTCATAAGCCATCCAGTCTGTGGTGTTTTGTTCTTTTTTTTTTTTTTTTTTAAGATTTCATTTAATTATTCATTCATGAAAGACAGAGAGAGAGAGAGGCAGAGACACAGGCAGAGGGAGAAGCAGGCTCCATGCAGGGAGCCGGATGTGGGACTCGATCCCGGGACTCCAGGATCACACCTGGGCTGAAGGCAGGTGCTAAACCGCTGAGCCACCCACGGATCCCCTGTTCTAGCAGCCTGAACAGACTCAGACTTCATCCTCGGAGGTATTTTTTCACCTCTCCCAGGGGTTGGAATGCTGAAGGCGACCCCACAGCGCCGCCCTGTGCATTAGTACAAAGTACTTGTTAGACCCGTTCCTAATTTCTTGTGGGCCTCTCTCAGAAACTTTAGGCTTCTTCTTCTTCTTCTTCTTCTTTTAAAGATTTTATTTATTTATACATGAGAGAGAAACTCTAGGCTTCTTGAGTGGTGGATTGTGGTTTCATCTCTGTCATCCAGCAGCAGCTGCATCTTTACCACCATCATCATCACCATCATCACAGCTAACGCTGGGGCAGTTTTTTCAGTGTGCTCTGCACGGTTCTGACCTCTCGACATACATTCATTTCTGGCTCATTGTAACCCCTATACACACAAGCATCAAGTGAATAAGCACAATGAAAGGAAAAAAGTCTTGGAAAGCTTCACAGAGGAGGTGACTTCGAGATGGATTTTTTTAAAGATGTTATTTATTCATGAGAGACAGAGACAGAGACACAGGCAGAGGGAGAAGCAGGCTCCCGCATTGGAAGCCGGATGTGGGACCTGACCCTGGAACCCTGGGATCACGCCCTGAGCCAAGGCAGACTTTTGACCACTGAGCCACCTAGGGGCCCCTCCAGATGGATTGTGAAGGCCTGAGTTCACCAAGCAGAGAAGTGGGGATTCATCATTCCAAGGTGGCCTGGGCAGATATGAAGGAGCACCTCAGGCATTCAAGGAATGCTAATTAGATCAATGTGGCTGGATGTGTGGGAGGTGAGGACGGGACAGAAATATTAGGATTGGAACACTTCTTGGATATAAGGCATTCTTGTTAAGAAGGCAGTTTTGGGGTTTTGTTTTTTGCTTTTGTTTTTTAATCCACTCTATACATCAGGCATCTAGAGCAGTGATCTCTCAGGAAGAGGGTGGTTTGCGTGCCTCCCAGGGATGTGCTAGATGATCTCAG
This sequence comes from Vulpes vulpes, assembly GCF_048418805.1. NCBI lineage: Eukaryota > Metazoa > Chordata > Mammalia > Carnivora > Canidae > Vulpes > Vulpes vulpes. The sequence continues at coordinate 60,381,249 of NC_132795.1, forward strand.
GAGGTGTGGGAAGAAAATATTGGAATTTCTATTTTAATTTTTTATCTTACCCTTTAAACATTTCTATTTTGGTAAAAAGTTGAGAACAGCACTGTCCAATAGAACTCTGCGTGATGATGGAGATGTGTTATATCAGCACTTGAAGTGTATACGACCAAGGAACTGAACTTTTAATTTTTTAAAAATTTAAAGTACCCTAAGGGTAAGTAGCCACATGTAGTCAGTGACGACTATGTCGAATGGTGAGGGTTCTAGTGTGCATTAATACTGGGGTTTATGTGCCTAATTTGATACATAAATGAGAAAACATAAAGGTACCACTTGTTACTGGTGGCACATGCAATCAAAACCGTGTACAGACCATTGGTCCAGAGAGCAGAATTAAATATAGAGCTGGAACCAAAGTACTGAAAAACCGCAAAGTTGGTGTAGCTCTAAGGGATTAGGCAGAGATGTCTCAGAATTTAAAACATCTGAAAATCAAAAGGGATCTTATAGCTCTCTAATTTTCTTGAAGAAAATAAGCCTTGGGCCAAGAGGGTAGGGACTGAAATTCATAGCTTTGGTCTTACTTCTGCATGTGACAGGCTGTCCCATACCAGCCTTTCTACTTCTACTTCCTACCCCTCCGCCCGATTCTTCTCTCCCTGGTGCTGTTCCAATCTGTGATGATGCAGTTGTTCACTTGCAAGTACTGTCTGTCTCCTCCCGACAGCTAGACTGTCAGCTCCATGGAGACAGCACCATATCTCTTGTTTACCACTCTATGCCCAGGACCTGGCATACAGTAAGTGCTCAAAATGCATTTGCTTGATAAATGGTTTAGGAGGTGGATTGGATGGAGTGGGATCCACACTGGGAGTAATGAGAGATCAGGCTAAACAGATATTGGGAGATGGGGACAGAGACACTCTGAGCGGTCAGTGCCCCAGGGCCCCCCTGGCAGCCACACATGCGGTCGGTAACTGTTGGCTAATGGTGAAAAGTCCGATGGACCTGGGTTTGAAGTCCAGTTCTATCACTTACAGTAGTAGGACCTTAGATAATATCCTCAGCTTCTCTAAGTATTTAGTTTCCTCAGCTATAAAGTGAGGAAAAGAACAATACTGTTTCGTAAAGTTGTTAGTTGGATTAAAGAATACACGTATATCCATATATTAGACACTAGTACCTAGACTATCTAGTGCATAGTACAGACACTATGGAGTTTTTATTCAATGTCAATCCAATGCATGTATGACCTGAATGATACCATGTATAGACACAGGAGAAAGACACAGTAGGGAAATGGCCATGGGATCAAAGGACTGGTATTTTTTGATGAAATGAATTGTCAGAGCCTCAAATGTAGTCACATAGAAATGTGATGCACCAAACTGTCCCTTAGAAAATATAGGGTTACTTACTGGAAAGCAGTTTGGCTGGATGTAACAAAAGCCTTAAGAATGCTTATTCCTCATTTCCAGTAAGTAACTCCACTTCTAGGAATCCACACTAAGTAAGTAATAAGAGTTACAAAGATTTTCTTACAGATGCCATGACTATAAGGCCCAAATAATAAAAACTTAAATAGTAAGCAACCTAATCAGCCAGCAATGGAGGAATGCTTAAGGGCAGTACGACCATGTGAAGCAATACAATGCAAATAACTAAAAAACCAAGTGTTTCAGAATATAGTATCACAGAGAAGAGGCTCATGTTATTAGTAATAAGTGAAAAAAGTAGATAAAATTCTATGTAATATCACAATTGTAAAATATGTGTTTAAAAAAAAAAGACGAGGAAGACACTAAACTCTTAGCTGTGATTATCTTTGGTGGGTAGGTCAGTGACACTCAGGTCAGCCCACCGATGTTCCCATCCCTGGTCTTGGCTCCATGGTGTAGTTCAGGCGGCCCAGGGTAGCTGGTGTGTCAGCTCTCAGATGCACTCTTGAGACTGGAAGGGACTTCCGCCAAACCTCAGTGTGATTCTTCGAGAAGAAGGCTCATGCTAAGGATGGCAGCCTGGGGGAGAGGGCACAGCACTTGGGAGTTAGAGAATCTAAATTTAATCCCTGGCTTGTCCACAAAATAGCAGTGGGATCTGGGCAACTTCCTGTAGCTCTCTTCACCTTGGTTTCATCATCTGTAAAATAAAGGGAGTGGACTGAGGTGGTCTCCAAGGTACCTTTAGGCTTTGACACTCTGCTCGCCTTTTTTTAAAAAAAGGTGTTCAATTCACCTTTTAAAAAGGTGAATTGGTGTTCAATTTGTCAACATACAGAATAACACCCAGTGCTCATCCTTTCAAGTGCCAACCTCAGTGCCTGCCACCCAGTCACCCCCACCCCCTGCCCAGCTCCCCTTTCATTTAACAAGTACTCATTGAGCACTTTCTCTGTGCCAAACACTATTCCGGAGACTGGGGATAAATAGGGAACAAGGCAAAAGTCTGTCCTCTTTCTAGTAAACTCTAAACCATAATAAAATCGAAGTAGGATGTTTTGACTCATCACTTCTTAAAATGAGTTTTTAAGTGATCCCGCCTTCCCTTCATCTCTTTTCTCCTCACTTCCACGTTTCAAATTTTATTTTTATATTGTCAAGATTGATACATCTAAATTCTGTTGGGTAATGACACATCTTCTCTACTTTGTCTATGTGTTGATTCTAAAAATTTAGGATCAATAACTATTCCTCATCTGAGTCAAGTCATTGCCTGTGATTACATTTCCTTTTTTTTTTGTGATTACATTTCCTTTTGTGCATGGCTGTTCATTTCCTGAAGTTTCTAATTGCCTTCTTTTCTTAGACAATTTGCCTGTCTCATATATTCAATTTAAAAAGAAAACAAAACAAAACAAAAAAGAAGACACTTCCTCATGGCAGATATGGCAGTTAGAGTTGAATGGGGGAGCAGAAGCACTGGGTACGTCACACGAGACAGGATTTATTATAGAAGCTGCGCCACATTATAACTCTAGATCTGTCCCCGCCCCATGTGGGAAAACTACCTCCCGTGCACAGCCCCCCCCCTCCCCCCCACCGCCATGTCTCTCACATTCCTCCAACTCTTGCATTCTCCAAGACCTAGAGCTTTGCTACTCAAAGTTGGTCTGTGGACCAGTATCATTGATTGGCTTCACCTGGGACTTTGTTAGAAATGCACACTATCAGTTCACCCAGTCCCGCTGAATCAGAATCTGCATTTTAGCTGGGTTCCTAGGGCATTTGTATGTCCAGTAACATTTGAAAAGCACCGGTCTGGGTTACTTTGTGGAGCTTGATGTTTCTTTTCTGCCTGCTCCGATTCATTGCAATGAATTCCTATCACTAAATGGCCCTAAAACTGTTCACTTTACCGCTGAGCCCCTTCAGAGTCAATACTGTGCCTGAGGAGGCCCCATCTTTGTTGTTATTAATGATGATGATAATAAGAATAGATACTATCTATTGATTACTATGTGCCTGGTATTGTGCTATGCATTTTATTTTTTAAAGTAGGCTCCATGCTGGGCCCCAACACAGGGCTTGAACTCATGACCCTGAGATCAAGATCTGAGCTAGGATCAAGACTCAGGTGCCCAAGCAACTGAGCCCCCCAGGCACCCCAGTGCTATGCATTTTATATGCACAGCCTCATTTCATGTTCTCAAGCCCCATGGCATGAGTATCATAATTATCTCCATATACTAGGTGAAAAATGAGGTTCAAGACGTGAAGGCACTTGCCCAAAGTCACACTGAGAATAACTGATGCATCAAGGATTCAGTTCCAAGCTTGTATGACTCTAGAGTCTTTATCTTTTTTTTTAAGATTTTATTTATTTATTCATGAGAGACAGAGAGAGAGAGAGAGAGAGAGGTAGAGACACAGGCAGAGGGAGAAGCAGGCTCCATGCAAGGAGCCCAACGTGGGACTTGATCCTAGGCCTCCAGGATCACACCTGGGCTGAAGGCAGTGCCAAACTGCTGAGGAGCCACCCGGGCTGCCCTAGAGTCTTTATCTTGAAATCATGAGAATACAATGTACACACAGGCAGGCGCACATCTCATCATTGTACAACTGCTCCTCCAGCCCTTTTCATGCTCCCTTCCATTCACTAACCCTGCAAGAGTAATTTCTAGCCTCACTGCTTCATGTCTACATGGAGAGATTAGTTGTCTGGGTTTGTACTTTATATAAAGGGAATATAACACAAGATATTCTCTTTGTCATAGTACAACTGCTGAATCAAGCCTCTTGGACTTCCCATTTTTATGATGTGCTACCTTCCCTGGCTTCTCTTGTTCCACATTATGTTGTGAGATTCATGCATATGGTTGCGTGTGGTGTAGATTGTTCTGATTGCTGTGTGAATATACCACAATTACTTACCTGATCTAGTGTGGATGGGCATTTGGGTACCTTCCCAGTTTCAGGCGCTTAAGAATACGTGAACATTCTAGCACACATCTTAGGGTGAACATATGGGTACATTCCTAGGAGTAGCATTAGTAGATAACACAGAGCATGTATATTCAGCTTCCGTAGATCCCGGAGTGGATTAGCTCTTTAGCTCGAATCAGCTGCGTATGAGAGCTCTGGTGGCTTTACTTCTTTGCCAACTCACTTGGTCACAATTTGGCACAGTTCATCTTTTTTCATTTTAGTCATTCTTGTGGCTTTATAGCCAAAGTCCATGTATTTCTTACACCTCTTTAGTGGATGCATTTGTTTCGTGGTCACTCCTTGTTGCCTACTCAGAATTCACATTTATCCCCTTCTTTCCAACAGAATCTGATTTTTTCCCCCTCATGTCTCCCCTTCTTACCCTGGACTTCAGGGGAAGCTGATTTCAGCCCTGGTTACATGTGTAGGCTTTATTTAATGAAGGGTAATTATTCTCCCCTTAATAATGTCAGTTCAGGGATGCACAGGTGATCCAATTCCATTCAAAGAATCTTCAGGTTTATTAGGAGGATTTGGGAAGTCCCCTTACCCTTAAGAGGGAGGCACAGGGATAGATGATCTTAGATACTGTCGGGTCTGGGTGTGACATCTGCGACTTCTGTCATCTTGCTACTAACTTTGAGGTGAAGCGATGTGCTTTTTAACATCATGGAGCTGTTGAATCACAGGTTTTGGGCCTCAGTTTGGGTGCGAGAAAATATTCCCTTTGTGAAAATAAAGGAAACCTCATTTAAAATGGAGCCGGAGCCCTGAAGGGGGCGCTCGCAGGCAGATACTCCCCGCAGAACCTGCATCACCAGCTGGAAGAAGGAAGATGAGAATTTTGACAAGGGAGGACATTTTTCACATAGGGATTTCATCTTCTGCTTTTTTTTTTTTTTTTAAAGATTTTATTTATTTATTTATTTATTTATTTATTTATTTATTCATTCATTCATTCATTCATTCACTCATTCATGAGAGAGAGAGAGAGCACAAGCAAGAGGAGCAGGAGCAGAAGAGGGAGAAGCTGACTCCCTGCTGAGGAGGGAACCCATTTCAGGGGCTCCATCCTAGGACCCTGAGATCACGACCTGAGCTGAAGGCAGACGCTTAACAGACAGAGCCCCCAGGCGCCCCCACCTTGTGCTTTTAAGAAAAAGAAGGAAGATGCCTCCCTGCACAGGAACAGTACATCACCCACCGGCTGGCAGCCAGTGAGAAATCACAACCTCCGACTCTTCTCCCACGAACTTTTATTCAACGTCTCCCCCCAACCAGGTTTCCTCCTACCTAATAAAAGCTGACCTTCTCTCCCTCTCTTCAGAATAGCCTGTGGGTCACTGTCGCTTGCTTGTCCCAAAAGCAATTCCTCCGCTTTTCTCAAATAAACTTGTTTTGTTAGTAAAGTAACTGGCTAATTTATTTTTAAGGTTGATCCCTTCTTATTCAAGCCAGATTGGTTAAAAGTTTCTGTACATTGAATCAATACAACTTATTTTCAGGTTAGTGCCCACCGACATCTGTGCAGAGCTGGGGCTGAGAACCCTGCTCCTTCTTCTGGGAGGCCGTCCGTAGGAATTCCCTCGAGGGAAAGTGTCTGCAGCCACTGAAGCAAGTGGCTCCGGAGGGATGGGGGCAGAGGAAGGGACACAGGACCCGCTGAGCTGCGGAGGCCCAGAGCTGAAGCTCCTTCCACTTGCTGGAGCGGCACCCTCCGCCAGGCCTTCACCCCCATGAACCTAAGTTTCTGGGTTTTTTTTGTTTTCTTTTCTTTTCTTTCTTTTCTCTTTTCTTTTCTTTTCTTTTCTTTTTTTCTTTTCTTTTCTTCTTTTTTTCTTTTCTCTTCTTTTCTTTCTTTTCTTTTCTTTTCTTTTTTTCTTTTCTTTTCTTTCTTTTCTTTTTTTTGTCCGTAAATCAGGAACTGGGAATCCCAGCTTGCCTCCCAGGGTGTGGGTTGAAAGGAGCTTCTTGAAGGGAAAGCTGTCCTAGGCAGTCAGGGGCTGCACAGGCCAGGGCTGCCACTCCGGGTAGACCTGCCCCTGGCTGAAGCTAGCTGGGGCGCCAGAGGGGGGCGCCAGGGGGGGCGCCGGCAGGCCTCCGGACCCCGGTGCAGTGGAGGGAGGCCTCAGTGACTCAGCCTCTCCCTTCCCCGAGGGGGCGCCTCATGCGTTTTGCCTCTTCCCTAAAGGCAAGGCCTAAGAGGGTCCTGGAGTAGAACTGGGTCATTGTTTCCTGGGGCATTTCTCTCAACTAGCCTCCCCCCAACCCCTCCACCTCTCCCCCCCAACCCCTCCACCTCTCCCGTCACCCCCACCTCTCCCCCCACCCCCCCACCCCGCCCCCCTCCCCTCCCGGAGCCCAGCTCCCCTGGCCCTGTGCAGGGCGGAGGCGGTGGCGCCCGGGGCCTTTGTTGGGTCGCACAGCACCGTCGCCTCCGGCCACTCTTGCTCATGTCTCTGGGCGCTGTGCTGAGAAGGCCTTTGGAGCCTCTCTCTCTCCAGCCGGCCTTTATTGAATTTCACCTCCATTTTGTTTCCTTTCCAAACAGGAACATCATTTATCTTGGACTTCACGTCGCGGAGGGCTCCAAGAGCTCTCTCTTTCCCAGCGACGATTGTTGACACACACTCAATCTGCTTCTGGCCTCCCGCCCCTCCCCCCAAACGGGCCCTAGAGAGTCCCCAGCTGCGCCCCGGCGCCCCGCCCTCTCGGTGCCCGCCGCGGGACGGGCTGACCTGCAGCAAAAAGGGGGCAAGTTTCAGACATTTTTGCTTCAAGTCAGGCAAGCCGATGGCACAAAGAAAGTGCATCATTTTATTCTAAATGCTTTTTAAATAAGTGTCACTTGGCCATAATCAGCCCTAGAGGATGGAGAGGTTCAAAGCCCCTAAGCCGTCCACAGATGTGCGGGGGTTTTCTCCCTCTTAGATTATGTGACTTGACCCCAAGAAAACCGGGGCGGGGCGGGGCGGGCGGGGTGTGTGTGCCCCCCGCCCCACCCGCACCCCCCTCCTCTCCCGGGCGGGGAGCGTGGAAGTGTTTGCCGGGCCGGGGGTGGCGGCGCACGGGCGGGGAGCGCCTCTCCACGTTTTGCTGCTGTTTGGGGAGGTACTAGGATGGGGGGGGCGGGGAGCCCTCGCGGAGGTGCGCGCGCAGGGCTGCGGCGCGGGGGGGGGCGTGCAGGGCGGCGGGCGCGGGCGCGGGTGCAGCCCCGGAGGCGCGGCCCTGCGGGGACGGCGGGCGGGAGCTGGGGCGCCCGGGGCGCCGCGCGCGGGGGCCGAGGGGGCGCAGGGGGGCGCAGGGGGCGCAGGGGGCGCCTCGCCAGTCCCCGCGGGCACGCGTCGCCGACACCCCACGTGGCGCCCGGGTCCCCGCCCGGCCCGGGGTGGGCTGCGCACGATGGCTGGGCGGTTGCCCAAGACCTTCGGAAACCGGGGAGCTCAGGAAGCGCCCCCGGTGAGATGCGGCGTAGGGAGAGGCCGCCCCGCGGGGCGCGTGGCCCGGGTCCGCGCCGCCCGCTGCCAACCGGCCACGGGACTAACCGTCTGATCCCCGTTTCCTGTCTGTAAATTAGGAAAAATAACAGCGGCTATGCGATGGGTGCCCCGAGGGCCGCAGGGAGAATGACTGAAGTCAGCTCCGTCTTGGTCAGCTCAGATGAATGAACACTAGAGGTCATGTGCCCCCCCGCCAATTCTGGACCAACGGAGGACCCTGTAGGATGCAACCCCACTAGCTTGCAAGTGAAGATATTTTTCAGATTCCAAGCGTCTTGAGGTGGAAAAGACCTCTGGGGGACCAGACCAAGTGGCATCAGAGCGCCTGGCCTCCAGTCAAGGGCAGACCCCTGCCCCAAATTTTGCCCTTAAAAGCCCTCCTTTGCAAGCCATCAGGGAGTTGGGGACTTTTGAGCATTAGCACCCCGTGTTCTCCTGGGCGCGCCCACCAGGGAATAGCCTGTCTTTCTTCACTGCAAAAGCTGGGTGTCTGTTCTGGTTGGCTTGCTGCACACGGGGTGTGCAAAGTCTCGTTTGGTTCGTTGACGTGATCATACAAAGCCCTTAGTATCATCAAGTGAGTACTTACTACACTTAGTCTAATTATTCCTGAGCATTTTGAGGGGACAAGCGGAGCCTGGTAAATGATGGCTTCCCCTCCCTCTCTTCTTTGCTTCCTTCCTGCCTCCCAGACCCGGGGAAGAGAGCCAGTGTTCCGCGCAGGTTTCGGGGTCACCTGTGCGGCAGTTGTGGTGTAGTAATGTAAAACATGACCTGGGGCTCACACACATACACACGAAATCCCTGGGGTGCCAATTGCAGCTTTGTGACATTGGCCACGTTGCCTCATCTTTCAGAGCCTCATTTTTCTCATCAGCGAAAAGGTGTGCGAATCCCGACTTGCTGGTATGTTGAGGTGAAGCGTGTAATGTGCACTTCTGCCTTCGTTCCGGGGGCCTTGGGGCCTTCCTGCCTTGCATTTCACCCTGGAGAACGTGTCTGTGGAGAAAATAGGGGGATTCTGAGGGGAGGTAGGGGTGAGGGCAGGGAAGGCCTGGAATGTAAGACGCTGGGGAGGGGGGGCTCCCCGGAGGAGGGCCCGCTGAAGAGCCTGAGGGCTGTGCCGGGTCTGACCTTCCCGTGTTTCTCACACGGTGGTTCCTGCTGTTACCACTTTGCTTGATGATAAGGATGCGGAGGACAATGGCAGCTGTGATATTATAATCTATGATAAATATATATTTGGCCTTTGTCCCAGTTCCTGGCTCACAGAGCTCCTAAAACCCTTGGAATTTCCTAAGGGATGAGAGTTGGGGGTGTCTCTTGTTATGTTAAGGGGGTGACTGGTGGACAGAGGAGGCTCCGTCCTGGTGATTAGAGGGTTGGAGCTTTCAGACCCATCACCTCCCTGACCTCCAGGGAGGGGCCTCAGGTTGAATTGGTCACCCACGGCCACCGATGGAATCCTGCCTGTGGCCTGAAGCCTCCATAAACCCCACCAGGATGGGGTTGGTGACCACATGGAGGCTGGGGGAGCGTGGAAGCTCGGGGCCCCACACCTTGCCCCGCATCGCCTCCCCCTGGCTGGTGGTGACTTGTGTCCTCTCCCAGCAGGCCGGTGATCTAGTAAGTAAAACAGATCTCGGTTCTGGGAGCTGCTCAAGGGTCTTCCTAGCACCCGAGGGGACAGGGTCATCGGAGGGCCTGGGAGGTCGCACGGGTGACAACTCAGCATTGTGACGAAGTGGGGGTGGGGCAGCCTGAGGTCGGAGCCCTTCCCCTGCGGGTGGCCTCGCCTGCAGAGCACAGACTGTGGGGCCCGGCCAGGGTGTCGCAGGGGGAGGGCTGGGCTTTCCTGCTCACCCGAATTTTTACACAAGCTTTGGAAATCCCCTTCCTGAGATCCCCTAGTACAGTGAAGACTGGTGAGAAGTTAAAAAACAACAACAACAACAACAACCACGTATTGAAAAACCAGGGAAAAGCACGTGTAAACAGGCCCGGGAAGTGCGGGAAGCCCAAAGGCCAGGGCTTCCTCCTCGGGCTCCCGCAGGATTTGTCATATTTATACCCTGGGTCCGATACCGTGTGTCCTTGGCTTTTGAGTAACCCATGTATACTTAAAAACAAAGCGTCTGGTGACCAAGCTTCCCGCCATCAGGTGGTTTTACTGCATTGTATTGTTCTGCTCTGGATGGATTTCTTTTAGGTTCTTGCTTCCTCTCTATTCTCATTAAGGAGTTGAAGTCTGTAATTCAGCGCAGTTTTGTAGGCCATTTCTTTGGCTCTTTGCTTCTCTGTTCGTTTTGGATTGTGGTTTTCATGTGTGGGTTTCCTCAAATATCTATTGACCCTGGAGTGTCTCTTCCTATTTCGGAGCGAGTCAGTGACCCCCCTCCCCCAAACTGCAAGCTCTGTGGGAGCTGCTTGTGTATGGTGTAGGGCCTGGTGGCCCCTCTGACCTCCCGCACGCCACTCTGTCCCGTCTCCTCCCTACCTGCCAGACTCTACCACCCCCGGGGCTCTCCGGGTCTGTTGTTTCCCCGCTTTGCACTTGCGTTTCCCACTTCCCGTGGCCGGGAGAGAATCCGCCCCGGGGATTCCCTTTGCTCCTTCACCTCTTTCATGTCTCTGCTCAAATAACACTTGGCCATGGAGGCCTCCCTGGTGCCCTCGATAAAGCTTCTCCCCAGCCCACCTCGGCTTCAGTGCCTGTGGGTCCCCTGACAGGCGTCTCGCAGGGCATGCTGTCACGTCCACCGCTGTGCTGTGCGTGTGTCTGTCTTTATCCAGACCAGTCCCAGCGCCATGTGAGCAGGGTCTTTATTTTGCTCACTATGCGCCTGCTGTACCTGAGGCCTGGCACGTTAGTGTTAAATGCAAGCTCGATGAAGGAAGGGAGAAAGGAGCGGTGGCTTCACTGGGCGGGGAAGGGCCAGCATCTGGCCTCTTCATTGGCAGATCCCCTAACCTTCAGCCTGTCTAGATCCTTCGTTTGGGTTAGTTGCCTCAACCACGGAGTCCTGGCTGCCAGTGTTCTTGGAATTCACTGGGAGAAGGGATTTTATCTGATTCTCTTGGATGCAGCAAAGTAGCCCTGTCTTCTGTGCCTCAGACCTTTGGATGAACTCATCCCGGGAGTAGACCAGCAATCGCCTGGTTGTGGAGGCAGAGCAGGCTGGGGAGACCAGGTGACTGCCAGTCACCCCACCCACAGGCTTATGCTCAGAAGGACCCTGCACCTCTGACTCCTGAGCCCTCTGGGGTTCTGCGGGGTTTATCACAAGGATGTGCTGGTAACTGTTTAATTGGCTCGCCAGGGAGAGAAGCGCTGATTTGCAGTGTTGGCTCATTCCCGGGGTGGAAGTCCTCCCACCGGAGCCGAGCTTAAGCTGTCGTCATGACGTCTCTGAACAGGACTTGGGAAGAAATGAGCAGGAGGCCCCTGGTATTCCACCTTCCAGACGCAATAGACGTGACTGACTTCAAGAGCACAGATAATAAGACCTACTTACATAATAGGGAGGTGAAGACTTTTGAACAGGTATTAGCTTTATTAAATATAAGTTAATTGAGGTTTACCTAATTTTTCAATTAGCAATAATCGTACCTCAGATAAACCTCATTGGCTATGATATTGCCACTGCGCAAAGCTTACCTAATTTTTAATAGTGGTTCTTTTTAACCAGCTTGGAATTTTCCTAAAAATTTGACCGTCAGCTCTTATGGGCTGCTATCAGCCGGTTCTAGCATGTGTCCTCTCGCTGTTGGATTCCCTCACTCTTGCAGGCTTTCATTTTTAGGCATCTGGTATTTTCTTTCTACGTTCAGTTATCCCTGCTTCATCTAATTTCCAGTTTCTAAAGTTTTGTTGATGGCTCTTTCCCGCTTGTCCTCTTAATTCTCACTGTCCTATTAGGCTTAAGCCTTCTTGAAAAACATCCATTTACTTGCATTTTGATGGGTTTCCAGAAGATGGTCAAGGTAAATGCAGGTGTGCAAAGTGTTCTGTTTAACTAGAAGTGTCTGCAGTTACAATCACTTTGACCTTCTTGGACACACATACTTAATTAAAAATGTACCTTTTGACTATATTCTTTGGCTTATATGGTTTCTCTCTTTTTTTGTTGACTGTTAAACAGTTGGAATCTCATATGGCTCATGTAAACTTTTAGTATGAAATTTAATTAATTAATTTCCATTGCTTTACTGTGGTTTTGGTGTGAGAATGTTTTCATTTTAACACCACAGGAGTAACTCTTTTCTTTTAGCCGCCTAGAAGCCAGACCTTAAACCATTGTCAGGTTTTAGTTTCAAGGGTCTGTGTTTTAGGTAAAATGAGGTAGTGGTTTTTAAAATCTATCCGTATGTGTTTTATTTTCCTGAGTTTGTCTTTATTCCCAGTGAGTTTATTTGTCTTGAGGCAGAGGGTAGAGGAGGAGGGAATTAGAATTGTTACAGCAGCAAAGAAGGAAATTCGTGTTGAGGTTTTTTTCACTTTGAAGACAAAATAATAGGCTTAAAAGTCACTTACTGTGAAAAAAGGATTTCATCAATTCCTTTATCTCCTTCTGCACTATAACAAGACTTGGACTTCGATTGTAATTGAGACCCTATTACATCTCCATCCTCTCCACAGCTTGGTTGTTCATGTCCTGTTTCCTTTAACAGAAAAATACCCATGTTCTTCCACTACTAAACTAGTTTGACTTTTCTTATTATTTATTTATTTTTTATCTTTTAAAGATTTTATTTATTTATTCATGACAGACACACACAGAGGGAGAGAGAGAGAGGCAGAGACACAGGCAGAGGGAGAAGCAGGCTCCATGCAGGGAGTCCGACATGGGACTTGATCCCATCCCAGGTCTCCAGGATCTGGCCCTGGGCTGAAGGCGGCGCTAAACCGCTGAGCTACCAGGGCTGCCCAAGTATTTTTTTTTTTTTTAATTCAATTTGCCAATAGATAGTATAACACCCAGTGCTCATCCCATCACGTACCCTCCTTCGTGCCCGTCACCCAGCTACTCCATCCCCCGCCTACCTCCCCTCCAGCGACCCTCAGTTTGTTTTCCAGAATTAAGAGTCTAGTTTGAATTTGTTACTTGTTTCTAAGAGTTCTAAGTCTTTTCAGTTATGATAATTTTTTAAAAGCCTAAACGTTGTGGGTCTCCGTTCCACAGGATAGCTGTTTTATTAGCAGTATCTTGACTGAGAAAAATCTAGCTAATAGCTAGATGGGCAAAAAGATATAATGAATTCAGTAATGCTTATGAATGAACTTTATTCATTGCATCAAGATGTATATATACAGTATTTGTAAAATAGGAGTGCCTGCATGATTAAGCCACTGTTTACTCAGTATATAAATGATGCTTGGGGACCATACAAATTTTTAGATTCCTTGAAATAACTCCGAGCTTCACCTGCCTGTTGCCAGACCCAAAGATGCTTCGTTCGTGGGTTGGCAACCACTGCTTTAGATTACCTTCTCCCCAAAACCCTTCCCATTGGAGCCGAAATGAGCTCCTTCTTGCCTTTCTCCAAGACCACATTAAATTTATTCCAGCTTCTAAGGACCTCTTAACTCCATCCTGCTCTTCTACACCTACTGCCACGGCACCTGTCCAGGCCCTGCTTGCCCTCCCGGGCCCCAATGCAACAGACGGTCTGTCTGGTCTCTTCTACTGTCTGTTCCCCTCCAATATGTACTTCGTAGGGCAGGTTTTTCATATTGTGTCCTTCCCTTGCCAGCAGGTTGCCACTCCTGTGTCCCGTCATAACAGCTGGGATACCTTTGTTTCAGTCCTACTTACCTGTTCGTGTCCTGCAAACATGTCCTGTGCCTTTTGCTTATGAGCTTTTGTTTGAACCAGTTCTTTTGGCTTTCCCTATACATGGCAAGCTCGTGCTCCACTCAGAGATTACCTACGAGATTTTAAGCAATCCCCACAAGCCTCCTGCTCAGTGGTAGCTGCACCTGTTCCTGGTCTTCTGTAAGCACTTTGATGCAGACGTTGGTGATGGACATCACACTGTGGACACCATGGGGAAAGGAACGTTTGTATTTCTCCAAGCACCTTAGACAGGGCCTGGTACATGCTAGAGGCCCAATCAATGTCTACTGAACAGATTGATGTGGATTGGTCTGTTTATGAGTAGTCTTGAAGACTAGTTCCTGAGTAGGATTCAAAGTATTTTATTATAAAGCCATGGAAATGGAACAAGAAAAATATGTGAAAATTATTTTCCTGATTTTTTTCCCATTTTAGTCTTGACATTTTTTTTCTCCCAAATAAGTGAGACTTTATTTCCTCTGATTGCAAAAGCAACACATGGCCTAAGATTTACATGTATGTCACACAGGCTTGAGGTCAGATTTTGCTACTCAGTGGCTGTGTTGCTTGTACACAGTACTTGCTCTCTGTATACCTTAGTTCTCTCACCTGAATATGGAGATCATTGGAATAGTTCTCCCTAAGAGTATCATGAAGAGGACATTAGAAAGTGTATGTAAAGTGGTTAGCACAGTATCCGGCACACAGTTGCTCCATAAATGTGCACAGCTGAAATTATGGTCCATGCAGAAAAGGTAAAGTTCTGTGAGAACAGGGATACAGCTGGAGCCTTGGGCTCAGGACCTTCACTGTGTTGCATTAGAAGAAAACTTAAATCTGACTCCAGAAGCCATGGATAAGAATCTCAATCTTTTTTTCAGGACAGCCTTTCTCAACTGTGGCTCACGTGAACCACACAACTCACAAAATGACCACAGTGACTCTTTTTTGCCCCTGAGGATCCTACATAACTAGCACTATTCTAGATGCACAGGAGGGTTGACGGACTACATGCAGTGCTTGATTGAGGACGCTGAGGCTTCGGCCTCTCCCCACCCCAACCCCTCTTGGAAGACCTGGGGCTGGGCTTGGCACAATGCTGCCTGTCTTCCCTGGAAAGCTCATTTCCCCCAGCCTTCTAAGGACAGCTGATAAAAATCTCTCGCTCCCTCACCCATATTTGTTCCTGGAACACCATTCATCTGTTCCTACTCCACATTGTGCCGACACACACCCAGTAGTTCTGACAGGTGTCATCTTCTCTTGAACGGATAGCTCGTGTCTCCTGAAACTTGTGTGCCCGTTTCCTCTGGGATCTCTGTGAAGTGCATCGCCAAGAAACACAGGTCCCTAACAGGATTCTATAGCAGTAAACCTTGACATTTTTTCTTTCACATGCAGACCTCTAAAAGTCCTCTGGGTCCCTGGCAACTGCCAAATGCCTCTCCTTGACAAAAACCCTAGAATTATCTGGGCACTTAATCTAAGCATGTCATGATTTGTGCTGCTGAGGCTTCTATAAACGGGTGCTGTAGGGCTGAGCAAATCTGCCTCACTTGGAGTCCTTCCTATTTCCTGTTGACAGGGCTCATGCTATCTCCCAGGAAGGCACCATGCACCTTTTTGGGGGGTGAGGGCCACGATATCTTGAGTGTTAGCAAGGAGGAATAATATTGGGTAGGCAATTAGCAGTGTCTACCACAATTCATATAATGGAATATCATATAGCCATTGCTTTTTGAAGAATATTTATTGACATGGGAATGCTCACAATATGTTAAAGAAGAAAGCAGGATACAAATCTGTAAATACAGTATGATCCCAGTCTTGTAATAAAATAAATTATATATGCATAGAAAATATACAGGACAGAAATACACTAAAACATTAACAGTGATTATCTTGGTGGTGGGATTTGGGTGAATTAACTTTAATTTTCTGCATTTTCCAAACTTTTCATAATGAACATATATTACTTTCATAATGGGAGAGGTGGTGGTGGGGAGAAGTCCATACAGGTGACACCTTACACCTAGTACTGGGAGGCAGTGAGACTGATGTGGTAAGGGGATACACTGTACTTGTACCGCCTCGGGCAGTGTCACTGTTTATAAAGGAGGGAAGTAGACACCTGTCTCCCCCCTCCCAGGGCCACTGGGTATGGGAAAGGGGCCCCAAGCATCTGGCAGTTGTTACTCTACAGCAGCAGCTCTAGTAGCTTATTTTAGTACATGCTCGCATGCCCCGGAGCAGCAGGGCTGTGGACGTGAGGGACCAGAGCACAGATGGCCACTGTACCCTCCTCATCCCTACTGTGGGTCACCTCGGCAAGCTTCGGTCTGGGGGAAGTCTGCAGTCCTGGTCTCTCACCTAAAGAATTCCAGGTCCTTGTTTGAAATCCAGCCCTGAGCAACTATTCCACTCACAGATCAATTCCAGGTTACCTCCCTGCTTACAAAGTTCCTTAATCTGGTTCTTCTGACATGGTTATTGCTTAAAATGGCCTGAGAATGCCTGCCCTCCAGCACTCCAGGGGCCTAGGAGGCACGGTGAGGACCCAGGTGGTCAGGGTGGTGAGGGGAGGGAGGGAGGTGCCAGACTTGGACTCCTGTTTGCTAGGACACTGGGAAACTGAGGCCTGCCAGAGAAGGTCTCTAACAAGAGATGAGATGAGGTTACATGTCATAAGAGACCTGAAAAGCCCAGCAGGTAGAAAGCACTTAGCAGATGTTTGTTCTCTTTCCAGGGGCAAAATGAGGTCCTTCCACTCCCCCTGCAAATGCTCTCTTCAAAAACAAAGCTTAGTGCTTAGTACCCAGTGCAGGGGAAACTCAAAGTGAAACAAACTCCTTGAAAGCACAAGAGCACAGCTACTTAACCAGGACTGTTCAAACACTTAGCCTGCATAAGATGGCAAGATGCTATTCCAGTAAACAGATCTTCATTTAGGGAAGCTGACACTTATGAGAAAGCTATTGGACTGTAGAAATTATAAAAATACTTTAAAAATGCATTTGTAGAATGAAGTAACAAAAATACTTTGTCTAAACTTTTTTCACATAATCTAAATTTATGAATTGCCAAATTTCATTTTATTTACTGTTAAAAATGGGCCACCTACCACTTTTCCAACTATCTGGATGAAGATCCTAAAGGGAGTGTATTGTATTCTTTCTAGCCTTTTATTCTGGAGTATTTGGGATTTACTTAGGTTTTTAAAAATAAACTCTGGGTCCTCTCTGTGAGAATTTGTCAATGGGCCATATTGTAGGTACAGATCCTTCTGGGCCAACCAGTGTCCTCTGGGAACCAGGCTGTCCCAGACTTGCGATGCCTGGTGTAGATCTCCGCCTCCTCCCTACCTTCCTATCTGGTTTTCAGCTGGCCTTCAGTGGCTCTTGGTAGACCTGCCTTCAATCAAGCAGCCGTCTCCTCTGCCATTTTTTTTTTTAATGGGCTTGAAAGCCAGATAACCTGCTAGAAACATGCAAATTTTAGTAAAGAGGTGAAAAGAGAGATTCTTGAGGATCTCTCCTATGAGCAAGAGACTCTGGTGATCTCTTTTGGCAGCTCAAAGGCCTTTAAAAAGTCCATCTTTGAACTGTTGTTTTGTCAGAGAAGGGATCTCTGAATAAATGACATTTTCCACTAATACTCTGTGTATGTTACCTATCCTTAAAAGGGCTACTGTGGTAAGGGAGGTAATGGATGTGAAAGCACTTTAGAAAAGCATAAACTCTGAAATATTGTTTACCCCATGTATCTATAAAGAAACACACACAGATGGCTAAATTGAATCAACCCCAATGTTTTATTTAATTTAAAGTTTTAAAAGGCAGTGGTTAAGCACATTATCTATGTGTATATATGTATATATGTATGTATATGTATACATACATACATATATAAGAGGAAACCAACCCCTTTCAGCTTTAGCCACTGATTAGCTAGGCCCACTGTCTATTGCAGGATTCATATTCTACTTCTTCATATGACCAATTCTAAAAGTAAAAATAAACAGCCTTAATCAGTTTAACAGTAACTATCTGTGTTTCTTTTTTTTTAAATAAATAAAGTTACCATTAAACTGATCACATACGGTAGAAAGTAGAACACACACACAAGCGCACACACAGTCCCCAATTTAAAACCTGTGACATATGAATGACCTATATGTACAAATGGGTGCTGCTGACTTCCTCCATCCCTGGCGGAGGCCACGAGAGAACTCCCAGTGTGCCGGGAGGCCCCATCCCCTCTGCTGGGTTGGAGGATGTGTGTTCCTGGCACCCCGAGTTAGACCTCAGAATGCATGCTCCCATGCAATGATACAGATGGGGGTTCAGTTCTATGCTACTAGTGTTAAGGTACATAAGGGAATAAATAGGCATCTGTAGCTGCCTCAGAACTAAACCATCATTTATAACCCTTTATAGGGAGAAATGTATTCTGAAGTTCTTGATAAGGGACCTACAAACTTTTAGAATGTAATCTGTTTGTAAGTCTGGGGCTGTGTGTGTGCATGTTGTGTGTGCATTTCCACATATTTGTACAAAATTGAAATGAAGAGTGGGGCTAGGTTTATGGAGCAGCTGCTTGGCTTCCATGTAGTCGGTCCTGATCTAACAGGTCACTTGCCTCAGCCCTTAGCAGCTCGCTCTGCCGCCGACGTGCCTCCGTCTGCTGGAGAGATTCAGAAGGGGCAGCTTTCACAAGCGAGAGGAAGGCCACGACTCAATCTTCTAAGAACCTTGGCAAACAGAACGGCCAGATTCAACTGGGGCTGCTTTACAGGATGAAGTCCTGCAGTTCCATCCTGATGAAACGGAATTCCTCTTTCCTGTGGTTAGCCCCTGCCACTCCATCTACCTGCAGCTCTGGACGAATGCCTCAGTATCGCAAAAACACAGGATCACCTCTTAAATATGCTGGATTCTCAACGAGTAAACCAGTTAATGTGTTCTAGCCAAAGCAAGGGCATAAATGTTTTAGAGAAAAGACTCCCCTGGAGCTACAGAGAAAAGATGCTAATAAAAGCAGTACTGAGTGCTGGGCAAGTGACGTTCTCAGTCTGTGTCCGAGCTGGTCTCTTCGATGACAGAGTACTGGCTGAGGGCCTCCTCCAAAGGCGTGATTGTCCCGTCGGGCTTCAGTCCCATTGGTTTAAGCAACTCCTCTCTGGAAAAACGAGAGAAAAGAGAGAAAAAAAAAAGTATTCACCAGCATCACACACACACCCCTTCCCTCCACCCCAATCCACATCCTTTTAAAAAGAAGAGTCTTTAAAAACCAAAGTATTTTTCCTCAAGCTCTCTGTGTGTTTGTAACAGGAAAGATGAAAGGGGCATGGAAAGAAAAAGAGGGAGATAAAAGACTTCATTCACACAGGCCAAACCTACTAAGCCAATTAAAAGTATGAAAAGTCAAGGTCTAAACGGGCTCAGGACAAGGAGCAGGTCTCTTCTGTTTTTAATAATTAACTTTTTTTCCTTTTGTGGATTCATTGTTTTAGTGAAGTTGAAGCTGCCAAAATTTCATGGGTCCCGGTGGGCCAGGCAGACAATCAAGTGGATGATTTGATACGTATGGATTTCATTCAACGGAATAAATCTGTCACATTTGATTTTGCCTCTCCAATCTCTAGCGAGACATAAGTACTTCTTGATTCAATCCAAGTCAACTGGCCTTCCCCAACTTTCTCCCTCCCTTTTATTTCCTTCTCTCTCTCTTTCCTCTTTTTTTTTTTTTTAAACACCATTGCTTTTGTTTGTGGCAGTTTAATTATGGGATTGACAGCCATTTTAATCTCTTCAAAGCTCCCCAACTGCCTCTTTTCAGCTAATCCAATTATATCTACTCCACAAGTTACAGCCTCATCTAAAGATGATTAATTATTGATTAAGTCAATCAAAAAGCATTAGGAAAGATTTATTTAATCTTTTCATAGGCTCTTATTTATTACATGGAGATTATGGCAAATGTACCTGTTGAGTTACTAACTCTAGCCCTCCTCCCACCCCAAAAATGTCAGCAGTGCACTTTAAGAGTAGCCTCAAAGAGGCACATGAGAAATAAAATTTATTTCTCAAGGAAATGGGCATCACCCCCTGAAAACATGTCTATAATCAAGAACCCACATGGCAGCAGCTGCAATGTTGGCAGGATCTGGAGTGAAGGGGAACAATAAAAGCTGCTTTCCCTCTGCCTCCTTGCTGTTGTCCTTGAGGACAGCACAAAGAAGGGCTCCCTCCTGGGGAGGGCCAGCCACACAGCACTGTGAGGTGTTAGAGGCACAGTGAAACTCCTGGGGAGAGGTAAGAACAGCTCAGTGTTCCCTGGATCAGACAATAGGAGCCTAATCAAGCAGCTCTGGCTAGCGCCAGAAGATGATCCGAGTAATGGGGGGCTGCAAGGCTATGCCGAGGCTCCTGAGTTATAAAGGAGATGTTCCTAGTCCAAGAAATGGGGTCAGAATCATAGAACTTATAATTGAAGGGGCCTCAGAGATCATTTAGTCCAACCCCCTTGTTTATTAAATGAGACTGAGTGACTTACCCAAGGTCACACACCTTGCCAATCTGCCAAGCTCGACCTGGGACACAGGTCTTCTGAACCTTGGGCTTGTGCTCTTTGCAGTATACCACATCTGGATTAACTGCCCTAATGGCACTGCAGGAGCGCACTAAGTTCAGCTGTTTAACGTCTGTTCAACACCTACAGGCCAGGAGCTAGGTCATAGGCCAGGCAGGGAAAGGAAGAGTGGGCACAACAGTCCTTAAGGAGCAGGTGAAACACATATGAAAAATAATTCTGTACATAATGGGGTAAATGCTGTCACAGAATCTGACAGCATGGTAGCTCCTAAGATGAAGCACAGACTGTATTGCCTGGGGAAGGTAGGCATGGCATCACAAGTAAGTTACCTAATGCCAGGCAAAGAAGGCATAGGAGACTGTGTAAAGGGCTCTGTATGGTCCCATCTACTTGTGTGTTTTGTATCCCTCTCTGGATTGTGTCCATTTCTTTTCTATCTCTTTGCTTCCATGAAGCTCGGAAGGGCCCAGTGTTTGGAGAGTGTTGAGGGTCAATGAAGGAGTAGCAGGAGGAAAGGCTCAAAGGTAGTCTGAGGTCGAGTGGGTAAGTGTCTAAAATATTATGGTAAGAAGCTTAGGTTTTGCCCTGTAAGGGACATCCCGTCTGTTGCATAGGGCAGTGTCTCTGGCAGCAATGTGGAAGGCGCACTGGACCAGGGGGATCCTGACGGCAGAGAGACCAGTCATTAGGATGTTACTGTACAGTGTATGTGGGCTGTGGCCTGTGGAAGGGGAGAGGGCTGGTAAAGGATAGAGTAGGGAATAGACCGTCCCTATGGCTTCCAGCTCAGATGACTAAGAGGATGGTGATAGAATTCACTGGAGCAAGAACACAGCAGATGAAGCAGATTTTGGAGGGGAGATGCTGACACCTTTCAGGACATGAAGAGCTTGAGGCCTTTGCATGAAAACCAGCTAGACAACCTGGTTCCATGAAAACTTCCCTCTAGCACTGATATAGTCCACATATCTATAGTTTTACAACCTAGTTCCCTAGTTCTAACTGCTCATGTTAAAGGATTTTGTGACACTGGACTACTTACTAATGACATAAAAGGAAAAAGGGATAATCGGCTGGGACTAAAACATTGAGGGTAAGAAAGTTGAAAGGTCTAAAGGAACCCAGTGGATGAGGGTAGTCAGATGGGCTAGGGAATCAAGGATCGGGATAGGTAGAAGCAGGACCCTGGATGGGACTAAAGGAATTCTACTGAGATTGGTGATAAGACGCTGGGTAGATAGGCCCCTGCCCACCCCGTCTGCCCCCACTATCAACATGACTCTACTTCTGTGACAACAGGATGATGCTGGGCAAGCTACTGGCTGTAACAGAGCAGTTAGCACCTTCTCCAAATCTAGGAGTAATATTTTCAAATCAAGTCCATCAGTTTCATCCCTATTCCAATTTCATGATGGAAATAATTAACATTAGTTTCATGGCCTGATTATAGGAACTTGTCTATGAGATAATGGGCCCCATATTTTAATTCTCACTTGTGAAGTATGCTTCTCAAGCATTTATTTTTTAGGTCTTTTTTATCACCCTTCCGCTAACATGAAAGCTCCTCTGAGGGCTCCATGGAATGCCTGGTCTTATTAAGGACACCTCGGTTGGAGAGATGCCAGTGGTAACTGGCCATAAATCATGCATTTATACAAATTAATTAAGGTATCAATGTGATACAGTGTAAAAAACAAAAATATCTGGAGTTAGGAAGTCTTTTTGGAGCCTTGGCTCTTGCACTTACCAGTTGTGTGATCTTGGGCAAGTCTGAGTCTCAGTTTCCCTATCTGTGAAATGGGGATAATGCTAATACTAGCTCTACCTACTTCCTAGTGATGATGTAAGGAGTAACTATGACAGAACCAGTGGTGGTAGCAATAACAACAATGATGTAGATCAAAGAGTTCTATGAACTGCAAAGGTCCTAAATATTAGTTATTATTGTGGTACAGTGAAAAGCACATACAGGTTTTGGAGTCAGACAGACCTAGGTTCTAACCCTGAGTCCACCAGTCACTAACAGTAAGACCTTGAACTCTCTGAATTTCAATTTCCTTATCTGTAGAATTGGGATAGAAATACCTACCTCATCGAGTTGTCATGAAGGCAAAAGGCCACTATACACATAAACTGTAGTGTAATGGCTGGAATGAAGCTGGAACCACAAGTTGCATTTCCTGTCTTTATGTGCTTATGGGAGGCCTCCCCAAGCTTGATAGGGCACTCTGGGAGTAAGTGGGGGGATGAAAATGCAGAAGCAAATAAAAGACATGGTCCCTGTCCTCAAGAAGCTTTTAGTCAGTTCAGAAGATAAAACACACACACATTAAACAATATTAAAAGAATTACAGAACAGCAGATCAACAAGCTTGAGATGATTAACAGGCAGAGCCCTGCTTTCCCTAACTTGACAGTTCATCAATAATATACTCTTATTGTAATCAAAATATGTTTAAAGGAAATTTGTCCTGTTTGGGAGTGGAAAGAGAGAGGATCTCTCACAGCTTTATGACTGTGTTTTCTGCTGGACTCCAGGCTTGTCACATTCCCACCTCAATGTTTCTGATCTTGCTCTCTATCATACAACAGCCCACAAATACCCAAATGAAATCTTTGATATAGAGACTCACTCCTAAAAGGTCTGATGAATGACCTGGTTATACTAGACTGTTTTATTTAATAAGATATTATATCTAGATCAGCAAGATGTGGATGGAGAATGGGAAGCAGTAATGAATACCACAGAAATGTTATTGCACCATCATCTGGGCTATGTACATGTGGGAGGGACACAGGAGGAGGTGGGGATGCTGATCACAGGCTCCTCGCAGGAGACAACTCAGGGCCAGACTGTAATGGCAGGGATGGACATGGATTCATGGGGATAAAGGCATCCTAGGAACAGAAGAATTAGTCAAGCAAAGGCACAGAAGCAAGGGTTAGTTGTGTGCAGAGACTGGCAAGCAGGCTGGTTTGGCTGAGATAAAGGAAAAAGAAAGCTCAAAACAGATATGGGGTACAAAACAGGATCTGAATGGAGACTTTGAAATCCTAGGCTGACAAGTCTAGATTATAGTTATAGAGGTATTTTGGTCTTCTATTTCAAGGGTCCCCTATCTAAGAATATTTATTAAAAATAATTCTCATTACAAAGTTTGAAAGATATGAAACAGCATTGCCCTGACATTAAAAAGAAACTGTTCTATGCTTTACGTATTCAATTTTCATATCTCTATGTGTCTAGCACAGGCGCCTTGCCAACAACAGGTTCTCAGTAAGTGTTTATGACCTAAATTGAGTTGCCGTTGATATTATTATCTTGTACTTTCACAAAAAGGGAAGGTATAGTGTTTTATGGGACTCTTAATAAATAAACCATGATCAAGAGAAAAGCCACATCTTTGAGTGGAAGATTCACCTTCATCATCAAGATCTACAGAGTTGGAAAGGTATTAGCATTCTATAGGAAATTCTGAATAATGCTTTCCAGGGATTTCTTGTTCTCTGGTAAACTGTGAGCAACTTGAGGGCAGAGTCCATGTCTTATCTGGCTATGATCTGCAGTATCTAGTATAGGCTGGGGGCACATAGTAGGTGCTCAGTAAATGTTTGTTAAGAGGCTATATTATAGGGGTCGTGACATAAATGGAGAATGGTAGAGAACCATTTGTCAAGAATCCTTCTCTTATTATTTTTAATTATTATTTCCCTGATGAGTCAATGTCATTAGACATTCTGACAATGCAGCAGAAATCAGGCCCCCTTTGTACCACACAGACTGGAATTCTCAACCACTAACTGTGTAGACTCAGCTTCTTACATCCAGACATTGGGAGGTCTAGATTCTAGACTCAGATCTTCCTCTAACTTGCTGGGTGTCCTTGGGCAAGTCATTTTTTCAAGCCAGAGGGGCTTGAGTCTACCCATCTATAAAATGAAGGGGTTGGACAAGATGATCCCCAAGATTCTATTCTACGAGTCTAAATATTAAGCTACTAAATAATTTTCATCCTTTATAGAGCTGCAAGGTTTTTAAGACACTAAAATTCAATAATGCTGAGCCTTTGTTTCTAATCAAGATATATATTCAAAGCCTAAGAGTCAAACACAGCATCCTACCTATAACTGACTGACACCAAGACCAGAAATCCTTTCTGCAAAACTACTGGCAGATGATTAGAATGGTTACAAAAGTAAATCAAAGCAATGGCAAGTGTTACAAGAAAGGATCTAAATTCAATCATGGCCCTCAAAAAATAGGCCATTTCATGAAGAGTTATTGCCCTAAATATGAAGGTCATATGTAAAAAGGATGGCTAGGTGTCAGGTAATATGTACATCATAGTTAAACGGATATACTGTATATTGAAATGTGCATCAGGATTAAGATATTCACATAGCAACAACTCCTTCATACTTACCTTCAATGCTATACACAGGCCTTAACACAAGTTAAGACTGCCCTCGTTATCATCAAAAAGTACAGTGATGTCTACTGGATAAAGAGCCCATTCTAGGCACTGTGACAGTATCATGGCGGGCTTCTCATCTGATCAGGCATCTGGCCAGGGAAGAGATAAGCCTCCAAGAATGTTCAACTGGAACGAAACATCATTTAGAAATTTGATCTTACTAAACGATAAGGAACCATAATCTATAAGGGCTTGGCCAGGCACGAGGACATAGATAAAGCACGTCCAAGAAAGGAAACCCTATTTTGCCCCAGCCTAACCCTTGGGACTACTAATGGAAACCAAAAAATACTTTCTTAAAGATTTAGGGGGTGGGAGATTATGGGATTTATACCATATTTAAAATTTTATGGTCTTTTTTTTTTTTTTTTTTTTGCCCCCAGATATATTTTAACATTTTCCTGAGCCACCATTTTCCTGTAAGGATGGTCCTCTGGGATGCCTGGGCTTATAATTTCTCAGAACCTTAGATAAGGTTCCATTTCTTAGGGCTTCTGGTTCCTATGTAAGTGCAATATTGGGGCAGAAATGACAGTGCAATATTGGGGCTCAGATACTAACATACCCAATCGCACATTATAGAATAGGCCAGATGTATGCGTGTATAAAACACTTTACTTGACCTGGAAGCAAGAGAATACTCTTGCCCACAGCACATGTTTTTGTGCAATACAAACAAAGCATTCAATTCAAGAGTACTTGTTGAAAAACAGGACATAATTAAGCAGTTGGTAAAATGCATTCTTGTTTCCCACTTGCAGATCTCCCAAGAGTCCCTTCGAATTTACCTATACGAGTTTCAGCTTCCCGCTTGCCACTTAGCTTGATAACGACTCAAAAATCATTCCCTTGTTTTCAAGGGCTCTTCTTTCTTGTCTGCTCTGTGTACTACAGGGCAGTATTGACACATGGAATTAATGACAGGGTCTGTAATGAAACAACAGTCATGCAAACACCAGTCTGCTCTTTTGATAAAACAGCATGTTAGAGACCTATTCACCTCCCTCTAATTGAGTACTGCATAATAGTTCCGTTCCTTTTATGTAATATATTTTGTTCTATGATTAGAAAAGAAGAAAGGGGGAAACCTGTGAGGCACTGCTTCCTTCAATCGCCCCCTGATTAATTCTCTGTTTCTAATGAGGGTGGCTGCTATTTAGGCAGGTTCTGTTACATACTTGTTTTGTTGACTTCTGTACAATGTATAACAAAACCCAAGACGGGATAATTGGGAACCATTTCTGTGGCACAGGGATTCCTGCTCTTAATGTAAGGTTGGCTTGGAAAAAAAGAACCCTGACATTTTAAATTAGCCATTTCATATTTAATTCCTTTTCACATTTGAAAGATAGGATGAGAAGCTGGTGAGTAAATAAAACATTTTTAATGAACACAGAGCTTTTCCAAAAATGCCTGCTAGAATGGAGCCAGTGCTAGCCCAGAGAAAGCAGCTCTGTAATCTTTGCTCTAATTCCAAGTCTGAAAGTGCATCTTATTTCAAGATTTCGGCATCGGTGGAACAGTCCATAATACACTGAAGTACAGTGGACTGCCTAATAACTTGTTGATTTGCTTATAAGTGTTTATAACCCCTTTTTCTCATAGAAAAGTATTATAACCTTGGCCATTGCTTAACATATTCAGTTACATACTGGGCAAGAATGTCCTTTGGGCTTGGACCCTAACCCTTTATCCTTCATGATTTTCCATCTAATGGCCTCCTAGTGCTGACTGGGTACACTGATCTTTAACTAAGCCACTAACCCAGTATATCTGGAGAGGTGTGGTGGCTTTTCCATAGCAAATTTAAGGTCTTTAACCTGCCTCTTCCAAAGCAATTCTGAGATCTTCCCTCAGACCTCACCATTGTGTTTTGGGACTGGGTACAATTAGGAAGGTAAATATGTAGCATAAAAATATCATTTCCATGACAAACGGATATAGCATATTGTCCACTACTTTGGTCTACTTTCTACTTTGTAAAGGTAATTGGGAGTTGACTAAACAGTCCCATTGGGAAGCCTTTTTAAAGTTAGATTTTCTTAATGTGATTGCATTAAATTTAAGAATTTGTTAGAATACTTATAATTATTGTCTTTTTAAAGTAATTAAAAGAACTTATATTAACATAGAGTCATAGCAATTTCACTGGTTTCCTTCATGTAAAGGTATGTGTGTGTATATGTTTGATATAAACTATTTATTTTAACATCTCACCTGATCTTTGAGAAGACCTCTACTATGGAATGAAAAAGCAGGAATACGTGTCTTCCAGATCTTAATTCTCTTCTCAGGTAAATATGCTTACTATGTATCTTTGTGCTTTGCATTTACTTAAAATTTAGACCATCTTATTTAAAATCAGACTGACGCATTTTTGAGAGCTGTTGGTCATTTTTCAAAATAATGTAAGATCTGGGGTCTTAAGACTAAGAACTGAATCTTGGCTATGTCATTAACCAGATGCCCAATCTTGGGTCAGTCACTTAATGATTGGTCCCACTTATTTCTCAGTGAAATACTTCTTGCCCTATCTAATTCAGATGGTTGTTTTACTGATCATTGGAGATCATATATATGGAAGCACTTTTTCAACTTTAAAGCACTGTAGAAATATTAGTCTTGTATCCTCATTTCTGTTAGAAGATCACATGCAAAGCTTCTAAAAGTTTGTTACCTACCTCACATTAAACAGCATGGTTAAAAAAAATATGTAAAAAGAGGTTAGAGACAGTGCTAAGAATCAAATTCAGTTTTATCCTGAAGTGGAAGTCATCTTATTTCTTGGCAATTTCTCTACAGAATGTTTCTATCCTGTTGTTCAAATTAGCAAAATAATTATCAATAAGGGGGTCAGCCTGCCCAGTGACACTGTTGAGTAAAACAGTAGATTTAGAAGTTCCTACAAGCTCTCCCCAATTAGAAAGATGTAAAAGTTGAAGGAGGGTATCTAAGAGCACAAACAGCCAGGGGACATTATTCTTATTTGATGTTTCTCTAATAGAAGCCATTTCAGCTAGTGCTTAAGCTAAGAGCTCAAAGTAGTCATTCGTACCACAGAGGTTTAAAGGACAATGACTACCAACAGACAATACAAAGGTAGCAGGACATCCTACTTAGAGATGTCTAGCCAGTGGAAGGGCCCTTGATGACCTAAATACACACAATATCAAGTTTCTCAAATTAATTGCCCCTTCACATTTAAAATCTTTATACTTTTGTACCCACAATAGATCTCATGATGCTTCAAAAATTGGATGTTTCAGAAACATACCTGAAAAACATGTCCTTGACTAACTTATCATAAAGGTGGGTGTAATCAACAGTTGTCGATTAAGCACAGTAACTTATTCATAGGGAAAAAAATTACATATTACTTTTCAGTCAGCCAGCTTTAATAAGTCTAAAAATAATCCCAGCTTTAATAAGTCTAAAAATAATCTCTGGATTAAAGGGAACTAGTCCCATACTTGGAATCTGCATTTACTAAGAAAGCCATGTCCCAAATACTACACACATTATTTACATACATATAAAATAAGGAATAGATAAGGAAGAAATGGGAAACAATGATTTAAATGTAAAATTTAGATTTTGATAGAATATATAAGCAAAATGGCAATGTACCTTGTTAAACGTGACCGGGGTGGGGTGGGGTGGGGTGGGGTGGTGGTGGTGATTAATCAGTGCCTGGTTCCAATTAAGGAACTAAAGGGGATTAGAAAAGTCAAAACAAAGCTTAAACTTGAAATATTATTTCCTTTGGTTAGTTTAAGCTTAAGCCAATCAATCCTCTCTCCCTTCTTCTGGAGGAGGCTGCGTTATTATACATGAGCTGTGTGCTGTAGCTAAGGTGAATGCAATTGTATTAGCTGCACTGGACTTGCTTAAACACAGTCCTCATACTGATCTCCCACTTACATTACAGGGGCTTACTTGTTTTCCAATTCAGAGAAGCAATTTTTACCCTTTTTTACCTCTGCTTTCACAAAGAAAGCTTCATTTGACATTTTTAATCTCATGCCTCAGGTCTTTATGTTTGATATACATTACAATGATCATTTAAAATAAATTATATACCCCAATATTTAAATTAGTCAGTCATGGGCCAAAGTACCTTTATGGAATTCCTTTCCAGCCCTGAATTTTATCATATCTGGCTAAGAAATGGAACTGACAAAGGTATAAAGTCTTAAACCACATAGGCTATTTGATAGAGCAAAAAACCAGCCTACAGATTTGGGGATCAGCTGTGCTCATTATTTCATCATCATACACTAGGGGAACCACAGGGTACAAGGCACTGTACTAGCTAGACATGATGGGATTTACAGGGTTCAGATTATTTTCAAACTCTTAAGATCTCCAGGTCCACTGCCAATCCCCTTACCTACATCTGTTGCAAATACAATCCTTATATACACAAACAAAATCACGAGGAATACTACTACATCAGTTGGTAATCAGTGGGAAGAAAATGTTTGAGCATGAATCTCTCCACTGTCCTTGGAAATACAGCTATGATAAAGCTGCTGAGGGCGTGAGCTCCTTGTGGCAGTTACTATGTCCAGCATGGGGGCAAAGTGGAAATTAACTTTAATTTTTGCATTGGTGGTTTTATAGTTTTGGTAGTGGATGACATCTATACCCTACACCAGGCTCAGTAACAGTACTTGGCATGACCAACCTTAGTCATCACTTTGGTAAGTGCTTTGGCACGGGCCACTGTTGCTAACCACCATCCTGGTGCAGGTCCTTCACATCTGCTCTCCTATGGATGGAAAAAAGGAAGTGTCTAGTGTCCATTCATTGGCCACGTCACCTCCAACCTAGCCTTTACTCACATGCCTTTCAATTCAGGCCCAGGAGAAAATGATTTCATTTTTGAGAAGGAAAGTTAATCAGACAAAGCTACAGTACACTCTTAGCACAATAAAGACTTGGTGGGATGAAGAACATCCTCAGAGTGACAGTTGAGGGAACCAGTAGCACGATGCTGAAGAGGATGATTAAGAAGTGTTCTGGCAAACACTGACTCTAACAGACAGACACAGTAGCACAGTGGACAGAGCAAAGGCCTTGAGTTCTGGAAAATGAAGTTCCTAGCCTCACTTTGTCACGAAGCTAGAAAGAGAATGTATGTGGAAGTGTTTTGTAACTCTTAAAAGGAAATGGATTATCACATCAGTAGCTTGGAAATATTCTGGGCAATTCTTTGGGTTCTTGCTTCCCCCAGTTATAAATCTGATAACAGATTATATTAATCAAATAATAATAAAACAACCTGAGCTTTGTGGAAGAAAGATGCAGTCTGTGAATACCAAAGGTTTCTATTATTGACAAGAATAGATTTCCCTCTACCTGGAATGAATGGTCATTTCTCCACTTATCTATTAAATACTTTTTAACTTCAAGAATCAGCACAAATGCTATCTTCCCTGTGAAATCGTCCTTGATTCATCCAGACAGAATGAACTGCTCCTTTTCCTGGGTGTTTACAGTTCAACATAGACCTTATTTTGTCATTATTTCCATCTACCTTGTATTTTAGAACAGATTATAGCCATTACTCTCACTAGAATGTGCATTCCAAAGGCAGAGCCTGTCACGTTCTCTGAATCTCCCTCATCTTCCTAGCACAGTGCCTTGCACAGAGTAGCTGCTTAATAAATGTTCCCTGAATTGTACTGAACTTAGTTTACTTTGGATCTATGCCGTCTCTTCTACCTCAAAAAACCAAAAACCAAAAATCAACAGTGAAGAGAGAGAAGAAACTTAAGACAAACATATAAGATGCATAAAGAATGGGTTCATTCTTTGCATTCCTGCTTTGGAATGCCCACTGCTGATCTCCATACAGTTTTGTCATTGATTATTAGTGAGAGCAAATGTTAGAAAGCACACAAACAAAGGCAGACAATATAAAAAACCCATCACACGTCATGCAAAAAGTCTGTGATTTAGGACTGTTTTTAAAGTTGCCTTTAGCTTCAATTTTAATGGCAAAATTGGTACCATCAAAGCCAACACAAGACATATTAGCTCTGTTTTATACATGCAAAAATCAGTATCACCTTTAGATTGAGGTGGGCATCTGCTGGGTGTTTCTGGGTGAGTAGGCATCTTCTTTGAGGCATAGTTTAAATCAAGTGGAAGCTTGGATATTTCAGACTTGACATTTTTGTATTTATTTGTTGGCAGCTTCTAGAATATGTGGATTCCCCTGGGATTAAAAGGAGAAGGACCTAGCACCATATTCTGTCCCTTGTACAAGGATGCCTTGTGAAAGGGTCTTATCTCTTTTAGTAAGTCAAGTACCTTAATTATACTGTATTATTTTAGGCAGTCTTTTTCCCATTTCCCACTTTCCTAATTTGGAGTTTACTCATCTAGGGTATTGGTAGTTGAACAGCATCTGGGTTCTCTTTTAAGAACTTGTATTATTGGAGTGAAAATTATGAAACTTGTTTATTATCCTGACACACTGATATGCTCCACATAGGTCCTTTTAACACTTCTCTCTCCAGCTTCTACTATATGGACTCTGCTGGTTCTCATCCTCACTTCTGTACTTATACCACTGTTTCACTCACTACATCAGGTCCTTTCAGAAGTAGCCAAGCACAATTCTTATGTTTCTATATTCATTCAGAGCTTATTGTCTGCTTCTTGTTAGTTTACCCTGTAAGTATCTTCTCTTTGACCAGAATTCCTTCAGTAAAGGAACATGTCAGTTCTATATAAAGGTATGGAGAATGTTGTCTGCAAACAAAGGTCATTTGAAGACTATGAGCATATTCTAACCTTTTTGGAAAAAGATAAAAATTTAAAAGGACTAGCTGGAAGTCACTAAATTCTAGTCATACGAGCTTTGTAGATGAAGAAGCTGTTTATTTCTATATAACTTGTACCACACGACCAGCATCATTTGAAACAAGCTTAGACTCTGCAGTGTCCACAAACTTGTCACACTCCCCATGTAAGTCAGCCTCCTGCTGTGCTTTTAGCCTCTACTTGTTTCTTTGTTATACCTTTCCCTATAATGGTTGGCTTTCTGGCTTTCCTTGGATTCCAGCTGCTACTTCTCATGACTGAGGGATACTAGCCTTTACATAGTTACTGTGAAAAAGGAGATGATCAGAAGAAATACACCTTTAGTGGCAGCTGCCACCAACACACAGAAGCACTCACTCAAGATGGCTTAAAAGAGACAGTGACTCAATGTATGACTAGAAAACAGAGCAATTTAGGCAAGTGTGAAAGGAATTAATATTTTCTAGTAACTCTTCTAAGATGATGAGTTGCTGATTAGCATATATTTGACTTAGGTATTTTCAAAACTGGCTATTTTGGGAAGGGAAGGCAGTGTGAAGCAAGAAAGGAAGGGGAGATTGTCTTTAGAACCCCTAATTAATACAAGCACTTGCTTTCAGAAAACCCTTAATTTGAGCTATTCCTTTTCACTTTTTCCTGTTGGGTACATGACATTTTAGAATTCTTGGTTTCAGCAGCAACCCAAAAAGACAGAATTGCCAACTTGCACATCAAAAATGAGGGGGAAAAAAAAGCATAATGATTTGGAACAAAAACCAAAACAGACTAAAACAAAAAATACAAGAAGCAGCAAAATCATTGAACCTAACTCACAGCATCTTTTTGAAGACAGGGAGGTTAGTTGGTTAAATATCACAGTGATCTAGTTGTTACTATCCTAGCTTTGAGAGTTTAAATGTTTAAGAATGCACATCCAGAAGCGGCACATGTAGAAAAACCATGGTAGCCAAGAGAGATCTGAACTACTGCTGCCCGGGCCACCCTGTTCCAATTAACATGGATTTCCAGAGTTGCTGTTCCATGATAACTCTCAGTAAGAGAGACAAAGAAATAGAACATTTTTAGAAACCAAGCAGAAAATGGATGGGAATACAATACCTGGAAAGTTTATCAAGCATGTTGACAAGTTTCATGGCTTCATATTCTTTTTGTTCTTCTGTCATTTCATCTATGGGGTTTGGCATTGGTTCCTCTAAATGACCAGTGATAAGATTAATGCTACAAAAAGAAAAAAAAGTTATGCTGTATGTTTTAAAATTATGCTCTTTCTATACTTTCTGGTCCAAGTTGTAAGTTATAATAAGAAAGAGTATAATAGCCAAAAATTGGCAATAATAGCAATTTTGTAGTGTAGAACTGCTATAGCAATTTTTTAAAATTTACTTTTTCTACTAATTTGCTTTGGGAAATGGGTGATAGTTTTGCTTTTTTAAAAAAAAATAGCTAACTTGCCAACTTTTTTTTTAAGGGATGGCTGCTTTTTAAAAATATGAAATTTGGTTGGTGCCGTTAGGATAAATATCCTTGGATGCATAGTTTATTAATTTAAGGGGACAAATGATTTCAGAGTAGGAGAAATCCATTTTGTGATACAGCATAAAATAAATGTGTCAAAAAAACTGGAAAAATGATGGCAGAGAGGCTGAAATCTGAAAATGAAAGCATGCCAATTTATCATCTCAGGAAATTAGTCCATTAGTGAGACCACAGAAGGCAGTGAGTGTTCAAATAATAAAAGATAAAGCAGAAGAACAATTTTAATTAGATTTGATCTGACCTAGATTAAAAAAAAAAAAGGAATGAAATCTAGCCTACCAAGAGACAGGTATACCATCTGGCTTTCTGGAAATAATTTAATAAAGTACTTAAAATGAATATGTTCCATAAACTTTGTATGAAGTTCTAATACCAAACAAGCTATCCTCTTAGATGAAAGCCACGCTTTTTTTTTTTTAGAAAGGAGATGAAAGAAAATTCTTCAGTGGCTGCTAAACATCTATAATGTAAACATCTTTCTGGAAAAGCAGACGAGGTTACGGCATTTTTGTTTCAGCCATGTATGGACAGTTTGCAGGGATATTTCATTTGATCATTAAAATCAAACAGCAAATTGCTAATAAAGTGCTTTCTAGGGTCTACTAACACAAATGCTTTCAGTGGGCAGGTCTGCAGGATAAGCAAATGAATGAACTGGTCAACTGTAAATAGTGTGGAATGCTGGGGACTGGGATAAATTTGAGGGCAGTGCTAGTCTCATATGGCAGGAGATAGAATCCTATGGGCCAAATTAAAGACCCTGTGATCAATCGGATCCTCTGGAGACTACCTTGTAAGCCCTGCTTTAGACTTTGACTTGAGCAGGTTAAGTTTCTTTACTGACCAGGGATTTCTCATCTGAGTAATAAAAGGGTTAGGTCACTAGGTATTATCTATTACTAAAAGATTTCCTACTCTTCTTAGACATTCCTTGGAGGGTACATGATATTCAGATTCTTGGGAAGGACTCTGAGCTCAGTATCCTCACAAACCAGATCTAAAACATTTTTTTTAATGGTCTTGTAAGACCTATGTCTACAGCCATGATTTAAAAAGTTTTTTGGGGGATCCCTGGGTGGCGCAGCGGTTTGGCGCCTGCCTTTGGCCCAGGGTGCGATCCTGGAGACCCGGGATCGAATCCCACGTCGGGCTCCCGGTGCATGGAGCCTGCTTCTCCCTCTGCCTGTGTCTCTGCCTCTCTCTCTCTCTCTCTCTCTCTCTCTCTCTCTCTGTGTGTGTGTGTGTGTGTGACTATCATAAATAAATAAATAAATAAAAATTAAAAAACAAGTTTTTTTTTCCTTCAAAGCAGTGGATCGACCACCCACCTCCCCACCTTTTTTTTAAACAAATGATATCAACACAGAAAGCCCATATATAAAATAGACAAAGTGGAACTGCTCAGGCAGAAGAGGGTTGGGGTGGTCAAGCAGAGTGGAGGCCTAAAGCCCCTTCTGTTTGTCTATACTTACTTGCTTCCCCTTAAGGTTGCCCCTGAGGCACTTTTAGGATCTCTGGGAGATAGTCT
The DNA here is from genome assembly GCF_048418805.1 of Vulpes vulpes. Lineage (NCBI taxonomy): Eukaryota > Metazoa > Chordata > Mammalia > Carnivora > Canidae > Vulpes > Vulpes vulpes. Next base: position 60,415,965 of record NC_132795.1, read on the forward strand.
GAAAACTGTAGCCTGCCAGTGAGTCTTAGTTTTGGCTGCACATTATAATCACTTGATAAACTTTAAAGAAAAGGCTTAGGGCTCACCTGAGACCAACTAAATCTATGAGTTTTATTTTCCTGGTGATTCTGATACACAATGAGGTTAAGAACCACAGGGTTAGGATGCCCACTTCAGACACTCATTGTTTGCTACTATTCTTTTTTTTTTTTTTTCTGATCTCATAATAAATGGGAAAAAGTACTAAATGGGGTCATCATAGTCCCTAAAAGTCAAGGACAAACGGGCCCCAGATAAGGTTTCAGAGAACTACAGTGTTTTTAAGATGTATCCAGATGCCACAATGAAAATGTAATTCCACCACCCATTTATTATTTGCTTAGGCTTGTAACAACAGAATGTTTTCACTGGTTTCCTTTCTGCCACCTTCTAAATTAGAAAAACAACGAGTCTTATAAATAAATTAGTGAAGGTACTTATTATAGGCACATACTACTTCCCAAGCAGACAAGGGAAATCAGGTCTTAGAAGAAAGTACAAGGGAAGACAGATATATTAACTATGTAAAACATGTTTGATTTGCCTCTTGAGAGAAGGCTTTTATTCTCAAGTTCAATGGAGGGGTGACTTAAGAAATCAGATCCATCATTTTCAGGGGAAAAATGTGTTAGGAGGATATACTAGTAAGCACTGTAGTATCCACAATATAAAGTCAGGACATGAATTCCTAAATCAGGGCACATTGGATTCTCTTCTTGGTTCTTTAAAGGCTTAATAGAAATGATGTCCATTTTCCACAAGCTGACCTCAAGTCCCCTGCTGCTAAAAATGATTTGATGGCTTGCTCTGAAGTTAGCTACTAAAGTCACAAAATCCTTTGCTCACTAAGCATAGTGGCCAGAAATTCATTCTTACAGAGTGAGAATTTACCATCCTTTACTCATGCAGTACCTCCAGTCCCCAGAAGAATGTACACTATATCACATAAAACACAAATTGAGGCATCAAACTGTGCCCCTCTCTTATGGGAAAAATGCCAATGTACTTGGGGTCAGGAGGCAGACGTGGACACTGTCAGCCCTCTTGCTCCCCACTTCAAAACAGACTTCTGTGGTTTCCCTACCCAGAGAAGAAGAGAAAACAAATAGTCACTGTAACAACAAAGTGAGATTTCATAAAATAGATTATTTTCATTTAAAAAATCACTTGCCACCTATAACCTCAAATAGTATAGTTTAAGACTTAACATTCTAGGTTTCAGGATCTTAACACTGAAATTCTGGGGTTAGTTTTTATCTTGTTCTAAGACTCTGAGTCTTGGGGATCCCTGGGTGGCTCAGCAGTTTGGCGCCTGCCTTTGGCCCAGGGCGTGATCCTGGAGTCCCGGGATCGGGTCCCGCATCAGGCTCCTGGCATGGAGCCTGCTTCTCCCTCTGCCTGTGTCTCTGCCTCTCTCTCTCTATCATAAATAAATAAATAAATAAATAAATAAATAAATAAATAAATAACCTTAAAAAAAAAAAGACTCTGATCTTTTTTTTTTTTAGTCTTAAGATGCTATAAGTACTCTAACTGTGGTAGATATGTATTGGGTAATTTTATGACATGATTTTGTTCTACCTTGTCTGTTCCCCTCCCCCATCTTTCCAGTACTCCGATTCTTTGTTTTTCTTGTTTTTGTTTTTTTTAAAGATTTTATATACTTTTATTTGATAGAGAGTACAAGCAGGGGGAGTGGCAGGCAGAGGGAGAAGAAGGACTCTGTTGAGCAGGGAGCCTGATGTGGCCTTGATCCCAGGATTCTGGACCTGAGCTGAAGGCAGATGCTCAACCACTGAGCCACTCAGGTTTCCCCCAGTACTCCAATTCTATGATTATATATGTCTTTCAATTAGGTGACAAGAATTATTTAAACTCACTTGTAGTATATTATCGAGCATTTTATATCATATAAAATCATTATATGAACTGACCAGTTATGGGCCTGATGATAAAGGGATTAAGACATAAAAAGGTAAGAGCATATGAATATATATGTAAACGCTGAAATATATTTCAAGAGTTTTGCTTTTGATTTGTTGCTACATCTGGCTAACATCAATAGTACTAGGTCATTTAACAAAAAAGCCATTAAAATTTCTCTGAGCTATATGAAAGTTATCTTCAATCTCTAAAAAGTGGGGGATTAAATTTTACTCAAAGTATTCTGGTTAAAAAAGGGGCTTTAAGGACAAATCCTTACAGGGGCTAAGCAGGTAAGATGAATGAAAAGGATCTGCCGTTAAACCAGAGGACCTAATGCCTGGTATGATGGGGACCACCACCATGCAACTCCATCAGCCAGTTGCTGTGTAAAAATGCAGGCTTAATGTTGTTATTAGAACTTATTCAAAAGAAGTCAGAAATCCAAATTTCCATCTGAAATATCTGAATTCTAAATGTTGGCAAGGAATTAAGAAGCACTATGTGAAACAGAAAATAAAAACACAAAATTAAATAACCAGTGAATGCAACATCAAGGAGGCATGCAGAACCTAACTTTGGGCTAAATCGAGCCTATCCACAGAGAATTTGCAACCTCTAGAAAAGGGATCAGGGTTTTCAGGAAAAGGCATTTGCAAGCCCAGAGCAGGAAAGGAGGGGGAGATGGGGTGAGAAAGGAAAAATTATATGCAAATAAGGCTAGACATGTCTTTTCAGGAAAAACTCCCCAGAATACTTGCCCCCCCCCAACAAAATAATAAAAAGAACAGAGTGGAAATTTACTATATCCTTCAGTAAATAGTAAAAATAAAGTTTTTTTTTTTTTTTTGTATAGCCTCAATATATGGTGACAATTACAATGGGACTTAAAGCAACAAAACAAATCTTGACAAAGAAAAAAAGTCTCTCGTTTCATGGAGAAATTATACAGCTGCTACCACAGCTACTTCTGAGAGAAATATAGTCAAGAAGGAAACACCCCTCAGTTCCTTAGTACAATGATTTTAAGCTTCTGGATGTGATTTTGAAGTAGTGTAGGGTACGAAGAGTATAAGGAAGTATCTTACAGTTCTACTCACTTTGGCCAGCCCTTCCTTCTGCCCTCCATTTAGCAGCCCTTTAACGACCCCCAGGCTCCTATATATCCAGCTTGAAAGCCACTGGTCTAAAATGAGCCAAATGTCATTAGGAACACATCTTTGAATTGACATTTGGAATGATGTACAAACCACATTAGTCAGTTTCTTATGCCACCTGTAGAGTCAAGGGGTCTCTATCTTCAGAGACATAAAAGAAACAGGTATAAAATTTAGAATTTCGAAATTTTTCTCTTCAATACAGGACCAAAGTTTATCTGAAAACTTATAACAAACATGGCTAGACATATACCAAAAGCCTGTGTGGCATGTAACTTGATTCTATGAGTATATTTCTGCTAATTGCAGAAAGCCATTTCCAGTCCATTAAATACACTTACTTTGACACAAAAAAAGATTGTTGTGAAATTAATGGTGTCCCATAGCCTGAGTGTAAGCTCCACACAATTCTTGGTTTCAGATTCCATTAAAGGATTATAGGTTACCTTGGTGCAACAATCAGAATCCACTTATATTTTTGACAACAGGACTAAGGCCAACTGGATAAAGGGTAATTTCTTTGCTTCTGCCAATACTAGCAACTGTTGTGAATAAATGCATCATAAGGAAAGCACATTATGTTCTTGGGAATACTGATTGGTGAAGGGTAATCAGAGCGTAGGGGAGAGAGCAATCTTTTTAGAGGCTGACTTTATAAGCTTGACTAGATTGGTAATAAGTTTTCATAATTTTTAGGTTCTTTGAGCACTGTAGATCACTTTCCAGAGTATAGAGGGTCTCTTACTTGCACAGTACTTTGTTTCACAAGGATCATTTGAATAAGTATTTTATTTGATTTTAGGTAGGCTCCACGCCCAACATGGGGCTTGAACTCACAACCCTGAAATCAAGAGTCACATGCTCTACCAACTTAACCAGCCAGGTGCCCCATGAATAAATATTTTAAATGAACAAAATTCGCACCACAGTTTTACCTATAAGAGGGAAGATGTAAGAAAAAAAGCAGATGCAAATCTATCTGAAGGGGAAAGATGTAATGCTAGGTGAGAAACACCTATTTAAGCAATGTTTAAGAAACACAAGATTTCACAATGGTGACTATTCTGATCACACTAACGCACCATTCCTATGAATAGTATCGGCCAAGTCCAAAAGTTGAAGAAGATTCCAACTAGGGATGTAATAAGGCCTAAGTATAGAATCTTCCTAGCCAAGACAATAACAATACCAAATATCATGATGGTCCTTGATTTAAAGAAGAGGTGTTCCCCTGAAATCTAAAATCATTTTCATAATCTAACACATCTCTATTTCCCATTCTATTAGGAGAGACCCAGAGTTCTTGTATTTTCTCCAAGCATTCTGGTGTTTGTGAGACATGTGATCATCACCATTACAGAAGTCATCTACCAAACAAAATCAGCAATATACTCTGTGATATAATGACATCAACCATCTGTGAGCATTTAAAAGTTTTTTTTAATCTTAGTTGACTTGTCCATATAATTTGGGACACAATGAATGCCTAACATAATTTCTACTTTCATTTAAAAATATGAAAGTGTACCTCAAGTAGTAAACTTTAATGTCTCAAATGGAGAGATAAATATTAAAATGGAGAGAGATTAAATATGAAAGCACAGTTTATGGAATAGAAAAATCAAGAGCTAGCAGGACTAATTTAGAATGATGACTTCTATAATTAGGGAAAGATTAAAGTATGATTCCCCTATCTAAGCTTCAATTACACAATGGAGATGCCCGATTTATAACATCTAAATGGTGGCAGTCTTAAGAATGTACTGCTTAGAGTCACTGCTAGCTTCCCCAAAAGTCTTTTTTTCTAGGTCACACTCTATAAGATCCTCCTGAGGCTGAAAGCACTGGAGATACTAATAATGCTACCTACCCAGGCCTGATTTGCCAAGGAATACACGTCATATAAGTCTTGTCTAATGAGGGATTGATCTTTACTTTTACCTTCTGATAACGTAGTACTTTCATGTTAACAGGGCACAATCTATCCCTTAAAAAAAGCACCAGCTTTGCAGATAATGATTTTCTATCCTTTATCAACTACCACATGATCCTCATTATATTCTAGAAACTGTCAGTAGAAAACCTAGAACACGTCAACATCATTGATAATGCCAAAAAGGAAGGGCATACCCTTTTAATATTCAATAATAGAAACCAGAAAATTGAGCTCAAATAACTTCTAATAAGTGGAATTAAGAAATTTACCTGGGATGTGGGTTAAGAAAGGGATGAACAGGATGGGGAAGAAACAGAAGGAAGTAGAGGTGGTCTGTTCTGGGATAAAAGAAGAATTAGTGTCTTTGATTTCTAAGCACTGATTCAGGGAAGACTTGACAGATTCTCTGGTTTGCCTACTCAGTGCAATAATACATCTGTTAAAAGACAATTACCCAAATTTTTTACTAAAATTTGCTGCAGCGCTATATTTTCCTTTTGCTAGTAATGTACCATTTTATTGACTCATAATGGCTTTTGTGCAAGAAGGAAGATCAGAATTCATGGAGCTGAACCTATGTTTAGATTTCAGAGAAAGACTGAAGCATCAAATAATCAACTTATATACTTCGTCTTGATTATACCTTACTCAACCTTATGGAAAAGAAAGCAAAAACTAGGCAATAATACTTTAAGTATATGACGGTAGGTGTCTAAATACCATATCTCCAAATACTTAGGAGAGGGTAATGAGCATGCAGCAGAACATTTCTTACAATATAATCCTTCCTCAATTACTTGAAGTCACTCTGTAAGCCACTAGCTATTAAATCACATCTAAAAACACTATTAAATGGAAAGCTTCCAAATCCACAAAAGAAAAGAAACACTTGGAAAATGAGAGACGACGGAAGTGAAAGGCAACTAACCAAATCAAAGGCACAGACATAGTTAGGTGAAAAGAAACTTGATACTATACTTTGGTTTTGCATTTTTGTATTCTTCAGTGTCTGTGTCCTCGTCCTCTGAGTACCAATTATCTCCTCTTCCTCCAGCCAAAAGGCCCCTGGCCGCCAACAGTCCTGCAGCATTCCCATAGCCAGTGTATTTCAGCAGGCTATCCACTGCAAAAACAGAAGAGGTTTTTAGACAGGAATCCATGGTGCTCACTGTCATTACCGACTATTCACCAGCACAGGGAAGCTGGAAATACGTATCTCAGCACTAAACCTTAAAATTGAGAGATTTTCAAAGTGTGGTAGTGGTTATACTGACTACCTACAAATTCTCTGACATGCTCTGAATGCCAAAAGCCTTTTTTAAGTTATCAGAAATTCAAGTGGAGCTGTTTAGAATATACTTTGTGGCAAAAGTGGAGCCTCTGTGACCACAGGGTCATCGGTAAGGGTGGTGTTTTAAATTTCTGGTCACAAATCTTATTATTTATCCAGTTTTATAAAACGATCACTAGAAACTAGAATTAATGAAAGCCAGATTAGAATTTTACCAACACAGTCATTATCTAAAATCTTTCACGTACTCTTTATAGGGAATGGTGGGTAAAGAGTAAAAGAAATCACAAAACTTAAGGATGTTTGCAAAAAGGATAGCTAAATTACTATTTTTTCAAAAAGTCAGTGACAATACATAAGCACATGATATGCCCTGAGAAGACAGGCCCAGGGGCTAGACTGGCTGGATTTTAGTATATGTGCTGCAGAAGCGAGCACTGGCTGGATTTTAATAATGGCTCTACCACTTACTAGCTGGTTGACTTAGGGGGAAGTTATACTATAGCCGTGTACCCTACTTTTTCTAATCTGGAGAACTGGAATAATAATCTACTTCACAGGTTAATACATGCAAAGTGCTTAGAAAAGTATCTGGCACAAAGTCAATACTCTTTCTTTTCCCCTGGTAATATCAGGTACAATGAGCATGTTAGGCTTCTCTTAGTGAACCACAGCAGCAACGGCTCAATGAACCACTGGGTGCAGGTCAGTATTACCTTGTCATCAGTGCAAGGTGATAACTTTAACTCTAAGGTAAACAGACACATAAAACTTTTGCAGGGAACCTTGAACCACAGTTCAAGGATTTTTTTTTTTTTTTTTTTTTGGTAATTTATAAGAACCTTTAACAAAGATACTAAACAATCATTAGCAGCTTTATTTAGCAGCCCTTTTTTTCTTTAAAAAAAGATTTTTATTTATTTATTCATGAGAGAGACATAGAAAGAGGCAGACATAGGCAGAGGGAGAAGAAGGCTCCCTGTGGGGAGCCCAATGCAGGACTTGATCCTAGGACCCTGGTATCATGACCTGAATGGAAGGCAGACGCTCAACCACTGAGCCACCCAAGTGTCCCTTAATAGTACTTTCTTTTCTTCACGTATAATTTTATTTTATTTTTTAAAATATTTTTTTTATTTACTCATGATAGACATAGAGAAAGAGCGAGAGAGAGGCAGAGACACAGGCAGAGGGAGAAGCAGGCTTCATGCCGGGGGCCTGAAGTGGGACTCAATCCCAGGACTCTAGGACCACACCCTGGGCCAAAGGCAGGCGCTAAACCGCCGAGCCACCCAGGGATTCCCATTCACATATAATTTTAAAATGAACACTAAAATATTCACTCTACGGGCACGTGGGTGGTTCAGTCAGTTAAGTGGCTGGCTCTTGGTTTCAGCTCAGGTCATGATCTCAGGTCCTGGGAGCAAGCCCCATGTCAGGCTCAGCTCTGAGCTTAGTGAGGGAGTTGGCTCTGGCATAATCTCTCCTTCTGTGTCCCTCCACCCCCTGCTCTTTCTCTCTCTCTCTCTCTCTCTCTGAAATAAATAAACCTTTTAAGAAAAATTCAAATTAAAGATAAAAATTTTATTTAAGGTTTTCAATAAAGTGTAATACTAAAGACAACTATAGGAAACAAACCCAACACTATCTTTTTCACATACAAAGCTTTAGTAAAACCTACATCTGAAATACTATTGTAATTCAGATTACTTACCTCAAAAAAAGACAAAATAAAGCTGGAGAAGATTCAGAGAAGAGGAATTAAAATTACTTTGGGATATGAAAGGGGCAGTAGATAGGAAGTATGTAGGTAAGGAAAGGACTATATGTGAAAAGAGTATGAAATCATTAAAGACATGGATGGATAGGATTAATAGTCCAGGATGGGCTCATTAAATTTTCAAATGTTTTAACTAGAGGATGCCTTCCTTCACACTGAAAATAGGTACTTTGGGGACAAATAAAAGAAAGTCCTACAACATCATAGGATTTATTAAACTGGTGACATCTGTGCAAAAGGAACCATGGATTAATAACATAAGTAGAAAAAAAATATAAGTAGATTAAAGTTTACACTATTCTCTTTCAACCATTTTTTGTCTTAAAACCTATTGGCAATTGTTGTCTCTTTGGTAATAATTCTCAATAAGTTCTAAATAGAATCATATTAGAATTTATTGTGGTGTTTTAATTTGAAAGCCCTCTGAATAAATCTGAACATGCTCCCTCTTGCTATCAGTGCCTCTGCGAGACTGGGATGGTTTAGATAAGTTAATTAATTCTTAATAGATTATTAGGGAAGTGAATATTCAGTGCATACAGATATTCTTAATATTCATGGAGGTCAGACATGACTTTAATGACACGGTCAGACTCAAGAGGTGAAGGATCATAAATCTGAACCCACATGGCCCTAATACTCTCACTGGAAGCGTTTTTGACAAGGCTTATTTTTTAACAAAGAGGTTTAGTAGTTCCAGGAAAAAAAAAATCACTAAAATTGTAAAAGTCTAAGTTGAAATATGAATATACTTTAAAAAATAACAATAGAAAAGACATAAAATATAGATAACCACCTACAATGACTAAATATTAAAACAGTTTAAGAATGCAGAATTTATGAAAGGCCAAAATAGGTTAAAAAGAAGTAAACAGAACATTAATCTGCTTTCTTAAGCAGAAAATCCTCCTGGAAGCTAGTTGGTAGTAAAAAACACCTAGCACTTTTATGAAAATGCTGCTTACTGTTCATTCATGGCAACAAATGCGTCAACTCTGTGACAGTTTGGGTTACAAAGGGTACTTAAGACACACCTTGCCTTCAAAACAGATAAGGCTATAGTCAATAGTTTTAAAATCAAATGAACTTTTGTTACTAGGATAAAATACTTTAAAAATGAGGGTTGGGGAAGGGAAACAAATGGACTATAAAATCTTCATAGTGAGAAACATTTTCTTTGTGAAGTTCTGATTGACATTATTTGGTGGAGTGTTTCGAGCTATTTTCAAATACATTGTAATAATAGCCTATTCAGTACTGGGAAGGTAGTAAAAGGAAAAAGTGAGCTGCTAAGGGCAAGGAAAGATTTTCTGTGTGGCCCTTAAAATAAAAAGGAACAATATAAAAATATTTTTTTGTCCTAGTAATCAATGACATCATTAGGTAAAACTGCTGCAGAAATGAGACAAATCAGCATTCAGTCAGAAAGTTGCAAAAAATATTTCACCATTATTTTATCAAGATGTTAGAGGGCACTATAAACAGAGGAAAACTGACAGTAGCACCCTGCAGTTAGACCTGCACTGGTGGTAATGACATCATTGCTTATACAAATGTGGGCTTTATCACACTCTATCATGAAATCAAAAAGTCCTGCTCTTTCTGAGGAGGAAGAATGGCAGAGCCAGATTCTACCCAGAGACCATTCTCCTCTTCTCTGTTATGTAGAGAAGGTTTTATAATCCTTTTCCTTCCAAATGCTGCAACTTCCAGAAATTTTACACTAGTAGCTTCCTATAACTATTCTCCCTATTTCCAACCTCATATCCCTCTATTCTTGTTCCATACCATTGCCTCAGATATTTGTAAAGCAAAAATATGGTGTTATCACTTTCCTGGATAAAACCTCTAAGATCTGCCATAAAGGCTAAGCGTTCTTCATTTTCTGGCCCCTGCCTTCTTTTCCAAACTTGTCTCCTATTATTCCTGCACATCGTGCATTCCTCACATCTTGAACTAATCTCTTTCATAAACATACCAAGGCTGTTTCCCATTTCTCTGCATAGATTTTCTCTGTCTCTACACTATCCTATCATTCCCTCTTTCAGGCTGTCACAATACCTGGCACATGCCTCTCTCTTAGTGTACTGAAATTATTTCTTTATATGGAGAGATCCACAGGACCATATTCACTACACTGCATTCAGACAGCAGAAATGTTTACTCTTATAACTATCTGTAAGGTACTATGTTAAAACTGGGGATCCAGAGATGAAGAAAACATGATCTCTGACCTAAAGAAACTCAAAGTCTAGAATGTAAGTTCAACAAATTAAGAGAACATAGCAAATATCAAAAGTGCTAAAAACAGAAGAAAGTAAAAATGGTAAAAGAAGAGAGAATGATTAACTCTGCCTCCATGATCACACAAGTCTTCACAGAGATGATACTTAAACTGATCTTCTAGGATAAATAAAGCTCACCATGCTAGCAAAGACATTCCATGCAAAGGGAACGGTATCTGCCAAGTCATGATGATAATGCCAAGAAACAGTACAGTATAATCAGGCAAGAATAAAATATTTAGCACGACTAAGCAGAAAGTATAAGATAATAGCAAACTGAATTTAGAATATATGTTAGGCCATGGAGGCATCTAATAAAATTTGGATTTTACTTGGTGTCAGCTAGATGTATGTATGTATGTATGTATGTATGTATTTATCTAGATGCTTTTAAATTAGAAAGTTTTACAAGGTAGTAATGACAAGATTATATTTTAGAAGAATCATTCTGTTAGCCATGTGGAACACAGATTGAAGAAAACTTGACCAGAAACAGAGGGATATGACAATTTCAATAGTTTAAGAGACATACAGATTGGGAATCCCCAGCAAACAGGCTGAATGTCAAGGGAGAGGATGAGATCATTCAGGAAGCAATGTTAAGTGAGAACAGGGATCAGAAGAGAACTCTAGGGAACACTGGCAATTAAGTGCAGGCCAAGACAGTTGTCAAGACTGAAAAGAAAGGTCAGAGGAAATCTAGGAGTGTATGGGAGCACAGAGGCAGAGAGTGGTCAATAGTAAGATAAAGGCTAAAAAATATCCACTGCTTTTGAACTTAAGTTATCTTATGAGTTTGTTGAGAACACTTCCAATGGAATCTGGGAGGTAGGGAATGGCAATGGGAAGCCTACCTTGCAGAAAGTTGAAGCCTGAGTGGATAGTAAGGATACTAAGAGGAAAAACAGATTAGTCCTTCAAGATGCTAAGATGTGAAGGACAGTGACATGGAGATGTGTATAGGTTGAGTACAACACCTAGAGACAATTAAAAAAGGAATAGAGGGTAATTACTTTCCAAGAAGACAAAAAGATCAGCAGGAAAGGGAGATTCAGCTTCAAGCTAAACAGATTTCTTCCTCAGAGACTGAAATAAAGGAGATCAAAGCAAGCTTGTAGTTGTGGTACTATGTGCTGAGGGTGTCCCAGCCTTATTTCTCTGTGTAATGCAGCCCCTACCACAGTGCCTAGCACACACTGGGAATTAATGAATGTGTTAACAGGGGGAGGGTTGTATTATAAATTATTTTCTTTTAATATATGATATAAGGCCTCTCTTTAGTCCCCTGGATAAAGTACACAATTTGCAGAGCAGGTAATACAAGTTTAGATTTGGCTTAACAGAAATTGGTAGGAAGGAGCACAAGTTAACCTATGGGCCACTGTCCACTGGGGACACAGTTTTAGCCTGGCACAGATGGGTATTTAAGACACTGGGATGACTCTTTCTGTGGCAAGCCTGCCCATTGTGTCTCTCCCATTTCAATTTTCATTCTTAATTTAGTCTCTGTGTTCCTAACCCAATTTGACTGCTGCTTGCTGTTTCCACTTAGTGGTGTGACTTTTGAGCCTTAATTGTTGTACGTTCACCTTCAAACTTAGCTTTGAATGTCCTTAAGAAGAATGTTAAACGCTGATGAATTATTTGAAATTTATCTCACTTTAATATAGTATGCCTCCATTCCCAACCCAAACTCCAAATCTGATGACTTACAAGTTGAATGCAGATTACAAACTTTTTTTTTGGCTAGATGCTTTTAAATTAGAATTAGTTGACAGCACTTAAAAACTGGGAGATTTTATGTAAAAATCCAGAGTCCTGGCTTCTCTTGAAAAATCTGGAAGATGTAGTAACGTTAGCCATATGTTCCTTCATGGTAACAATGAGATGGAGCTAAGCAGCAGCAGTGTTCTCTCTCCAATCCTGCACCATCCCCTTGTTCCCCTATTCCCAACCCACCGCCTTCCCAGCAATGAATTGTCAGTTTTCATTTATCATCTTATGTCCAGTCCATGTTTATTACCAGCCTGGCACTTGCAGACATGCGAGTGTGTAACCCTTGGTAAGAAAGTAAGTAACATGAAAGCAGAGATTTTGTTTATCTTTATACCTCTGTATTCCCTGGCTCTAGCTGAAAAGGTTTTTTTTGAACAGGTAAATTTTTATTCCAGAAGAATATATCTACTAAATATAAAATCAAATTGGAAGGAAAAGCTGATGGTTATATCTGGAATTGTTAAAAGTCAAATGAAAATGATAAACTTTTGCTAATATGGGTTGGCTTTTCAAAGTTAATCCTTTCAAATTAAAAACAATGAACAAATTTATTTATAAATGCATATACTATATCTGCTATCATACTAACACATTAGTAAGGTGATTAAGGAATTTATGTATTTAGATATGTAATTATAGAAGAAATAAAACTTCAGCTTCCTCCTTAAAAATTTTTTAAAAGTAAATAAGAAATGCATGCTCAGTGCAGAAAAATTATAATATACACAGAACTAAAAAAAAGTCACCAGTCATCCTACTACTCAGAGGTAACAATGCATAAAATGTTATATTGTGGTAAACCTCTTTTGATTGAGATACAGATGTGTGATTTAGATTTACGTATACATACATAATTATACTTTAAAAAACAGCTCATTTCTGATTTTGGAAAAACTGATTCAATTCAGCCAGTATTTACAGACTACCATATGCAAGGCACTATACCAGTCACTTAATTCTAAGATGCTACATCAATCTTTTTTCAAAGTCATGAAGGGACTGAATTGTTTAAAAGAGCAGATGTGAGAAAGTTGAAGATAATTACTATAAGAGGAAATGTGGCAGAATGGAAAGAGGACTCAAATTTGCTTTAGCACTCAGCAACTGTGTGACCTTGAAAAAATTACTGCAAGTGCCAGGTTAACTCATTTATGACACTGGAGGGTTCTTATGAGAATTAGATGAGTTTATGGCATAGAATGTTTGGAACATGATACCCCCATACATAATAGTTATGTTTATTATCATTATTATATTGATCAAATTATGTTATTAATATACCATCTTAACAGGAACTGAAGGTGGCTGGGTCAGTCAGAAATAAAGTTTAAGAAGTCAATGGATACAACTCAACAAGCAAAACCCCAAATAATTATATTAAAAAATGGTCAAAAAGCCTGTAAAGACATTTTTCCAAAAAAGACATACAAATGGCCAACAGATATTTTTGTGAAAAGATACTCAACATTACTAATCATTAGGAAAATGCAAATCAAAACTACAATGAAAGATCATCTCATATTTGTTAGGATGGCTTTTACCAAAAAGATAAGAGATGATAAGTATTGGCAAGGATGTGGCAAAAAGGGAACCCTTACACACTACTGGTGGGAATGCAAATTGGTGCAGCTACTATGGAGAACAGTACAGAGGTTATTCAAAAAATTAAAAACAAAAAACAAAAAAACAAAACAAAACAAAAAAACGAACTACCACATGATCTGTCACTCACTTTTATATCTGAAGCAAATGAAATTATTATCCCCAAGATATATCTACACTCCCAAGTTCACTGCAGCATTATTCACAACAGCTAAGATATGGAAACAAGTGGTGTCCATTGACAGATGAATGGATAAAGGAGATTATGTGTGTGTGTGTGTGTATTTATTTCAGCTGTGATAAAGAATGAAATCCTATTTGTGACAAGTATGAATCTAGAGAACATTATACTAAATGAATAAGCCAGAGAAAGACAAATACTGTATGATCTTACTTATATGGAGAATCTTAAAAAAAAAAAAAAATCAAACTCCTAGAAGCAGAGAGTAGAATGGTAGTTGGGGATAGGGGAAATGAAATGCTGATAAAAGGCTATAAGCCTTCAATTATAAGTTCTGAGGATCCAATATACAGCATGGTGACTACAGTTAATACTATTGTATTGTACACTTGAAATTTGCTAAAAGAGTCTTTTTTTAATAAAAGACTAAGTCTTAAGCATTCTCACCACACACAAAACCCCAAAAAGTAACTATGTGAGGTGGCAGATATTTTAATTAACCCGTGTTAATCACTTCACAATGTTCCAATAAAAAAATAAAAAATAAATCACTTCACAATGTATATATGTACCAAATCATCATGTTGTATAATATACTTTAAATATATACAACTTTACTTGTCAATTATACCTCAATAAAGCTGGGTAATAAAAAAGGATTGAACTAAAGTTTTTGAGAGAAGTGAGTTAAGTTTTCTATCTTCAAATTATATCTTACAAAACTGAAATACTTTATAAAAGTGGAATATAAAATCAGCTTAGATGGGAATTTTATACTAGCACATTTATAAAACCAGGAGCTAAAGAAAGAAATAGGTAAAAAATCTGGATATCTTAAAGTTCTTTGTTTGAGGAACTTGCTTTTGAAGAGGAAATAATCCATATAATTTTAGGAAATATTTGAAACGCCGGGACATCTGCACCCCAATGTTTCTAGCAGCCATGTCCACAATAGCCAAACTGGGGAAGGAGCCTCGGTGTCCATCAAAAGAGGAATGGATAAAGAAGATGTGGTTTACGTATACAATGGATTATTACTCAGCCATTAGAAATGACAAATACCCACCATTTGCTTCGATGTGGATGGAACTGGAGGGTATTATGCTGAGTGAAATAAGTCAATCGGAGAAGGACAAACATTATATGGTCTCATTCATTTGGGGAATATAAATAATAGTGAAAGGGAATAGAGGGGAAGGGAGAAGAAATGGGTAGGAAATATCAGAAAGGGAGACAGAACATGGAAGATTCCTAACTCTGGGAAACGAACTAGGGGTGGTGGAAGGGGAGGGGGGTGGGAGGTGGGAGTGACTGGGTGGCAGGCACTGAGGGGGGCACTTGACGGGATGAGCACCGGGTGTTATTCTGTGTGTTGGCAAATTGAACACCAATAAAAAATAAATTTATTATTAAAAAAAAATAAAATTATTAGCTGTTACCTCAGAAGACAATCACTTTATATATACTTACAGAATGGTGTTTATTACATTGTATGTAGTATAGTTATTTTAAAATCTCTCTCTACCCTATCTTCTTTAAGAGTAAGGGGTATATCAGGCATTTTTTTGTACTTTCCATCTTCTATTTTATACTTCCATAGTATGCTACGTAGCTCACACTGAATTATTATTTATTGATAAAATAGCTTAGTGAAGAAACCAAGACTCCTATAGCTTTAATTCTAAGAGGAATTAAAAAGGAGAATTAACCCAGGCCTTCATCTGGTTATCAAAATAGTAGCACCTTGAGGGACCTGGCTGGTTCAATCAGTAGAGCTTGCAACTCTCGGTCTCAGGATTGTGACTTCGAGCCCCAAACTGAGTGAAGAGATTACTTAAAAAAATAAAATCTTTAAAAAAAAAAAAGTAGCACCTGAATTACTTAAACAGATTTTTCATAATGGCTCTAGGTCCTGACTCATCAAGATTAAGAAGTGTGGGTTAAGGACACAGAAGGCAAAGTTTAATTTGAGTATGTTTACACATCTCAATGAATTCAGAAGCACATAGAAAATGTGTTCAAATTATTTTTAATATCTCCTCAGGCCCTTTAATAGAAGATAGGAGTAAGCTCTGAAAAGAGTGGAATGAGGTGGCCACTACTAACACAAAGATTTCTTAAATTCCCTCTGAAAAAATAAAAAAGTAGAGAGCAAAGAGAGTTTAACCTACCTCTCTCTTTGCAAAGGACAAAAAGGAATTCAGCAGCAATTTGCTTGACTCCAAGGTCAACATGTGTCATGAGGCGCACCAGCTTATTTCTCACAGTTGAGCCAACTTCAGGTCGATTTGTCACATCCCTCAATGGTGGTAATACCTAATGGCAGAAATGCAAAAACCATCATCAGTTGTGGGTACTAGAGTAAGTGAGGATGGTACCATGCAACTGGTCAGTCTTATGATGTCTATGAGCTCAGTTTTTTAAGAGTGGAAAAAGCTTTAAAAAAAAATAGAGGTTTGCTTCCAAATAAAACTAAACAAAGAAACCCCCTCAAATGATTTCATGCTTGTAATGAAAGTTCATTTGAAGAGAAACATCGCTTCACTGTACCACCATGAAATACTTTAATTCATTTCTGAGTTTTTAATCATCTAAGCATCTGGGGTGCCTTTGCCTGCCTCTGTCAAAATCCATTTTAAAGTCAGGTTCAGGGATCCCTGGGTGGCGCAGCGGTTTAGCGCCTGCCTTTGGCCCAGGGCGCGATCCTGGAGACCCGGGATCGAATCCCACGTCAGGCTCCCGGTGCATGGAGCCTGCTTCTCCCTCTGCCTGTGTCTCTGCCTCTCTCTCTCTCTTTCTCTGTGTGATTATCATAAATAAATAAATAAATAAATTAATTAATTAATTAAAAAAAAAAGTCAGGTTCAAGTTTCTCTTTCTTCCACAGGGTCTTCCTAAATACTCTGACTCCTACTGATTTTTCCCTTCCTGTAATTCCTGCAGCATTTAACAACAACAACAACAAAAAAAAACAAAAAAACTGAACTTAGGTTTTATTTTATAATAAAAATGGCTATTAATTACTGAATGCTTTCTAGGTGCTAGATGCTATAATAGAGGCTATACATACATTTTCTATAATCAATCTCCACAATAACTTTGCAAAGGAGGTAGTAACATCACCACCATCCCTATTTTATTGATTGATTTGCAGAGGGCCTAGGAAATGGCCTGGTTTGTCTGTTTGCTCACTCACCTATTCATCCACCCAGACCCTTCCCTCTTCAGGGTCTCCTCCTATCTCAACTGGTTGCTCCACCCTAGCCTCTTTTGTCAATTCTCTTTTTTCTTCTTGTTTTCTAAGTATTGGAACATTCAAGGGTTACGCTCTTGGGCAACATTCTTCACTATTTTCATTTAATCTACTGGTGATCTCATCCAGTTTTATAGCTTTATATGGTCTCCATATACTGAGAGCTCCCTAAATTATATTTCTATCTTAATTTCTTTACTGACTTCTAGAGTTTTAGGCCTCTTAAATTTAGCATGTCCTAAACAGAACACTTGATGCTTCCACCACAGCTGTTTCTTCTTAGTTTTCCATCCACTTCATTAAATGGTAAGTCTATTTTTCCAACTGCTTAGTACAAACACCTTAGAAATAGCCTCTTCTCTTTCACATCCCACATCCAATCTACCAGCAAATTATATTGTTTATACCTCTGAAATATATCCATAATCCAAACTTACTACCCTCTATAATATTAGCAAACCCTCTAATATTATTATTATTATTATTATTTATTTTTTTAAATCAGCTTTCTGGAACTTTTATTTATTTTTTAAAATTGCTTCATTTGTTTGTTACTATTTATTCATGAGAGACACAGAGAGAAAGAGAGGCAGAGACACAGGCAGAAGCAGGCTCCCTGTAGGGAGCCTGATGTGGGACTTGATCTCGAGTCTCCAGGATCACGCCCTGGGCCAAAGGCGGGGCTAAACGCTGAGCCACCCGGGCTGCCCCAAACCCTCTAATATTAGACGTACCAAGTTACTGGTACGTCTCACCTGAACTGGTTATTATCAAAACCTCCTAGTGGCCTCTGCTTCCATCCTGGTCCTTCTGTGATTTATCCTCTACAAAGCAGCTAGGGATCCTCTGAAAGTCAGATCACATCATTCTTGTTCTCAATGTCTTCCAGTTCCTAGGACTTCTCATTTTACTCATAGTGAAAAACAACGTCCTCACAACATAGGTTTAACATAATCCAGCTTCCTGCTATTTTTCTAACTTCATTTCTACTGTACTCCTGGCCAAAGCTGCACAGACCTCCATGGAACTCCTTATATACACCATGGACTTTCCCGTCTCATGGTCTTTGCATTTGTTGTTCCCTCTGCTCAGAAACCCTTTCTCTAGAAACTTTCATGGCTCATTTCCCTTATTTCAGAATCTGTGTTCAAATGTTGCTTATAGGAAGACATTTCCTGATCACCCTATATGACTAACCTTGTGCATTCTTTTTTTTTTTTTTGTGCTCCCTCTCCCAACCGCTTTAATCTTCCTCACAGCACTCATCACCACCTGATACGGTATGTATTTATTTCTTTACTATTGGCTTTTTTCCACAAGAGTCAAAGCCATAGGGGCAGGGATTTCTTTCTGTTTTATTTACTGCTCTCAGTGCGTGGCATATTACAGACGTTCAATAAATATTTGCTGATGGAAGAATGAATTAATTTGAATATCTTTCTTAAAAACATTTCATTTATTTTTTCTTTTTTAAAAAAGATTTTATTTTTAAGTTATCTTCTATACCCAACATGGGGGTCAGTTTACAACCCTGAAGTCAAGAGTCATATGCTCTACCAACTGAGCCAGCCAGGCACCCTTCAGATATCTT
Source organism: Vulpes vulpes (assembly GCF_048418805.1). Classification (NCBI taxonomy): domain Eukaryota; kingdom Metazoa; phylum Chordata; class Mammalia; order Carnivora; family Canidae; genus Vulpes; species Vulpes vulpes. The sequence goes on from NC_132795.1 coordinate 60,434,779, forward strand.
TTTAAAAACGCCTTCTATAAGCTGGGCACTATAGGAGGAAATGAGGATAAAAACAAAGTCAAATAATAATGAACTCTGCTAGACCCTTCATGTGTATATCATTTTATTTAATCTATTCAACTGACTTTCTTCTTTCCCTTCTCTTTCTATATTGAGTTCCTACCATGTATCAGGAAATACTGGAGGCACTGGAGATATGGCTGTGAATACAAATGGTAACTAAGTCTCAGAAAATTGAATAATCTACCCAAAGTGTTTACAGAAGCCATATTTCAATATTTCTGATAGTGTACAGCACCAGAATTTCTGTGCTCTATAGGCACAAAGTCATTGCACAGTAAATCCTTATTATTTGATTCACTAACCATACTGAGTTTTATATGGTCCCTATATACTGAATGAATTGAAGAATGAGACATCTAACGAGTAATTTCATGTAGTATGTGCCTACTGTTCTAGAGTGAAGACTCTATAAACAAAGGTTATCACCCCCAAATTTTGTTAGCTATGTTTTGGGTTTCTTAAAACAAGTTTTTAAAACAGAAGTGTGTTGCTTTCATTGTAATGTATCACTCCCAGACAAATTGTATTCGTATGGACTCATTCTATTTCTTCCCAAATACCACCCTCCTGTCAGGACACCCACCTGTCTTTTCCTTGACAGATCTTGGCCATTTCCTCATTCTGTCCAATCCACAGAATCCTTGTCTCTTCTGTAAGTCTCTCCAGACTAACCCGACCTTGGTCAGTAATTTCTACCATCTGTTCTCTTTCTACCTGCCTAAATACCAATTTCCTTTGGGTATGCATGAGTTGGATTTAATCAGATATTAACTACAGGGCATAATAAGAATTAATTAGCCATTGTTTCATTTATACTATTATGAAAACTAATCATCTGTTACTTTATATTCTGCCTTTCTTAATCATCATAGTTTAGACTGCATCGTTCTCAGAAAGAAAGCTGATTTTTTTGTGTGTGTCTTGTGTCTTTAATCATCTTTACTTGTCAGGTCTCATCTCTTTATACTGTAGTGCTTCTTTAAGGAAAAGTGGGTTTCAGGGCAGCCCCGGTGGCGCAGCGGTTTAGCGCCGCCTGCAGCCCAGGGTGTGATCCTGGAGACCCGGGATCGAGTCCTATGTCGGGCTCCTTGCATGGAGCCTGCTTCTCCCTCTGTGTCTCTGCCTATCTCTCTCTCTGTGTGTGTTTCTCATGAATGAATGAATGAATGAATCAATCTTTAAAAAACAAAAACAAAAACAGAAACAAAAAGTGGGTTTCATAATCTTTGTATCCACATGATAGGTGACCCAAGGCTTTCATATAAAGATATTGTTTAACAAATAGGCTTTCTGGCTATCCTGTTTAGAGATGGCAAAATCTAAACAGTTCAGTTGAAACTGAATCTTATGTGAAAAAGCTAAAATATAGAAAACTTAAAATATTTTTCATTTATGATTCTTCACCAAGTCCTATTATTTTAAGTAGAATATCTTAAAATAATCAAATTGGAAATGACCTTAATTCATTAATTAACTATTTTATTTGATTTAAATGAGTATTCATGCTTTCAAGGTACTACTCTTTTCTTCCAATGGACTATAAATTCCTCAAAGACAGAGTCTCTACTATCTAATCTCTCCTTAGCAGCAATATCTACTAATGTGCTTCATCATGTAGTAAGGTGCTTACTAAATCTTGATCATAAACATAAAGGGGGAAAATGAAGCTGGTTCACTTAATAAGGGAAACTCTATATGGCAAAAAAAAAAAGCAGTGGGGTGAATGGTGGTACCATGTACTAAAATGTGGAAACAAGGAAAGAAATATGAAGCGACAGGAAATCAAGAGCTTAGGTTAGGATATGTTAAACTTAAGACACCTACTATACATCCCAGGGGATGAGATGAGTAGGTAGTTTGTTACCAGTCTGATGCTGAGGGGACAGGTCCAGGCCAGAGATATAAATTCAGGAGCCATAGGCATATTTAAATCACCGGCATGGTTTTCAAAACCATGACTGCTGAATAAGATCACCAGGAGAGTGGGAGTGGAGTCAAAGGAGATATTGACTCTGGGCACTCAGAAATTGCAAAGAGGTTCCCTATTGTGTCCTAGAAATCAAGTGAAGAAAGTATTTCAAGAAGGACAGAATACTCAGTCACCTTAAAATGCACTGGGGAATACATTAAAAAAAAGAGAGAGATTGAGAACTATTAGATGAGGCAATGTTGGGTTGGTGACTTTTGATGAGTACCTTTGCAGTGGTGTAAAAAGCATGAAAGCCTAATTACAGTGGGTTCAGGAGAAAAAGATGAGTAAGGCAAATAGAAAAAAGTGAGTGCAGAAAACTCTTCTGAGGAAGAGTGCACTACGAAGAGCAGAGTCGTGGGGAGGCAGCTGGAGAAGTGGAATTGAGGGAAGGTATTTTTGTTTTTAAGATGAAAGATGTTTTTGAGTGAAGACAGAAATGACCTAGAAAAAAAAATATATATATATAAAAAAGGTTAATGTAAGAGAGGAGATAAATTCAGGAGCAAAGTTCCTGAAGATGAGAAGGAAAGGAATCCAGGACACAAGTGTAGAGGCTGGCCAAAGAAGAAAGTTGTGACAATCCACCCCTCATGATAGAAGGGGAGACACAAAGGATATATGATAGGGGCAAATGGACAGAAGACCAGTGGTGGAAAGAATTCTTTCCATGAACTCTACTAACATCCTACTCCAAACCTTCACCATCAGACCTCTTTTCAGCTGGCTTCCTTGCATCTACTCAGATTGCCCTAGTCTATTCTACATGTAGTAGCCAGAGTATTTTAAAATATAAATGAGGTCCCCTTAATTTAACTCACAAAATGGTCCCATGCTATCTCACTTAGAAGAGAAGCAAAAGTCCTATACAACCTTAGGCCATCTGGTTCTTGCTTACCTTTTTTTTTTTTACTTCATCTACCATTCTTCTTCTTACTAACTTGGTCTAGTCTCCTTGCTCTTCCATAAGCATACCAAAGCATCCTGTCATCTCAGGGACTTTGACCTTGTTCTTTCCACATTCCTCTTCCAGATTTTCTCAGAGATTTTTTTCTTACTTACCTAAGTTTCTACTCAATGTCACTTTCTCTGAGAGGCCCTCTCCATTCATCTCAGCCTCCCCATCCCCTGCTGTCTTTCTTTAGAGCACATCACTACTTGCCATCATAACATGTCTTTATTCATTTACTCTTGTTTCCCCACTGTAAGGAAAACTCCACAAGGTGAAGACTTCACCTGTCTTTCAGTGCTTAGAACACAGCACAAAGTAGATCTCAACTGTTTGCTGAATAAATGATTGAATGACTCAGAGAAATACAGAGGGTCACTTTTTTCTGGATTAGGAAGATTTCAAAGATTCAGACAAATTTTCCGAGTTTCTGATTTTATGAAATAAAACCATCATGAAAGAATACCACTTATTAATTTTATTTTTAAAAATGACATATAAGAAGATTAACTATGAGGTATAATATGCATTAAGCACTTACCTGATCTTTGAGAAATTTTCTGATATTTCGATGGGCTCGGGAACATTCTGTTAGTAAGCTGAGAACTGGAGTTAGACCTTCTCTATAGCTACTTCCCTAGAAAGAAAACCAGACATATATATTAGTTTCTAACAGTATTATTTTCTTCTATATAACGGAGCATATTAATACTCCTTTTTGAGGGAGAGACATTTTATGTTACCAAAGCTTTACAAACTACTTAAGAAGTTATCTTCCTAACGATGTTTCCATTCCATCAATTATGTTCATGTTTATAATGTCTGTTTTTATTCTCCCTGGATCTTCCTACATTTTGTGGGGTCCTCAATGGCTCAGCCCATGGGCATAAATGAGGCAAAGGTTTTGAAGGTCCACCCACATTACCTTGCTGCCTTTTAATATAACTGACAAAGCAAATGACATACAAAAGAAAATAAGCAGCTCACACCAAATGAAATATTGATGATTTTTTTTAAAGATAGCTTTTAGGTATTATGGAAAGTGTTTATCATCAAGTGTTTTGGGGGATAATTTTTATTTCTATGCCTTATAAAATAACTACATGGATAAGTAATTAATTTTTCCTTCACCTTCAGGCACAAGTCACAATTTTGGTATTGCATCAACAAAATTCTTGGCTTTAAACAATTAAATTCACTTGGTTTTTGTAACTAATCATATATTGTAATAAAATGATTTCCAGGGTACAATTATGCAATATGTCAGCTATTAAAAAAAACCTGAAATTTAAAAATCATGTCCTGTGATGTTTGAATATATGGCACACATTTACATTAGAAACATCTTTCCAAGGCCACCATTTTATCAGCCTTACCTTGTCTATTCTCTTCTCCATAAAACTGAGTAAAACATGAATGGCTTCCATATTCATACCATTGTATACCATGGTATTGTTTTTCAAAACAGTTTCTTTTTCAGCCGTTTTATCACTGGGCAGTTCATCTAGTGTCGTTGCCTCTTGGGCCGTTTCTTCGTGGGTTAATGGACAAATGAGAACATCCAAACAAGAGACCGGAACATTGCTTAAAAGGTTGACTGCATTGCTGAAAAGCAATTTAAAAATACAATATTTTAATTTTACTGAATAGTCCTGAATAGTTTGCACTAAAATGCAAACATAATAAGAAGTTCAGAAATGACTTCCAGGAGTCAATTAAAATTTTTCTTTTTCAAAACAAGCCTTTAATATTACCTGGCATTTACTGACTAAGAGACAGAAAATAAAGAGAACTGTTTAAAGTTCACATATGACAAATTAGAAAGAACAGATGTTAAATGGACACAATCACATGATGTCATGTCACATTCTGAAATGCTAAAATAGGAATTAGTGAGCTTTAATACAGCTCTTTAATTTTATTATGACACAATGCTAGCTTTATCTTTTTTCCTTGGGATTTTAAATCGTTTTGTGGAGCCACTGGTATTTTATTATTCCTTAGATTATAACATAAAGCATCTGAGAAGCTGTATATAAGCAGCTTATCACAGAGGCAACAGCATTAAAATCCAAATATTATAGGATTAAGTTTTGTTCTTCTAGACATAAAAAATACAATTTTTAGATCATCCTATTTTTTAAAAGACATTAGGAGAAAATGGGTAATGGTACTTCTTCTCTTTTTTTTCATCACCAGGTCTCTTTAAAGAAGCCAGCATAGCCATTTCAAATTTCTATCCCGTAGGTCCTTCTACTATACATTAATGAATACACGCACCTGGAATGCACACCAGTAGGGGGAACCCAAACCTTGTGTTTTTGGTATTACATAAAAATCTTGTTCTGTTGTTAGTGTATAAGAGATTAAAGTGACATTAATAATTTAAAAATTAGACATGTTCTCAATTAACAGATTTTCCTTCAGGCATTATTTCACAGTCTTTCATTTAAAAGGAGGCAGTATTCTCTGCTAACTGGATCTTCTAAGCCTGTGCCTCAGAACTTCCTGATAAACAACAATGGAAAGACAGGCATTACATTTCCTAGTGACAGAGAAGCAGATCTAAAAATAACCACATCCTGACTAAAAATAAACTCTTGCAAATGCAATCAGAAAGTCTAACCACTTGGAAACCAAACTCAGGGCTTAATCTATCCGATGCTGTCTTAATTTAGAACATAGTAATTCCTTTTAATTTAGATTATAGTGACACTCTCAAAGATAAAGTAAACAACAACAAAACAGAAATAAAATACACATTTTTTTCTTTCTTTCAATCTGAAGTGTAGCTCTCATTTCCCCAAGATTATTTCCTTCCTTCTTTTTATATTATGGAAAAAAATATTCATAAGAGATCAAAGTTTAAAAATTAGATAATGCAGAACAATGAATAGTAATGTAAAGGGTATCTAAAAAATCTGAACCAAGAAAAAAATAACAAGTCCTATGAATATACAGTTTCTGGTTAAAATACAAGTTATTTGGTGGTCCCCATGAAAAATCTGTTGCTGCTGCTGTGATTACTACTCGCTGTTAAACAAAGGTCTTAATTTTGATTATTTAAAAAAAAAATCACAAATGGTTGAAATACAACACTTTTCCCACAAACTTTCTTTCAAAAATTTTTGCAAATATCTGTAGTTCCTTATCTAGAGTTAAAAATGTTTTGCTTCTGACTTAAGCATTTGGAAACTGTTATTAAATATAGATTCACTGAGGATGAAAACAAAACGAAAGAACCCTGCCATAGAATTACTTTCTAAAACCGTATAAACCATTTTGAAATGTTAGGTTTTTTTCAACACATAGGGCAATAGGCACTGGAGTCCATTGATAGTATGATTCTCTAAATCTACCATAGAGACCATACTGAAAAGTTTAAGATAATGCATTTCATTATAAAGGAATGTTTCCCGTTAAATTCATCTAAAATAAGCAGTTTCCAAGAATCTGGTAAATTTAAGAAACAAAATGCAGAGTTTGATTCAACAAATGTTTGGAGGTTTTATAGACTTTTCAAGAAAAGTTCCCATTTTCTCATTTCTTATTAAACAACCAGGTTTCCAAACAACGCAAAATTAATTTTCTGGCTCACTGTGTTTGAGCTATTCTTTTTAAGTAAGGAAGGCCCGCTTTTTGAGCTCTGTCACTTCTCTGACAGTTTTATTTGTGGTAGAAGGGTGTATGAAATTCTCCAGCTACCAGGAAGTCAGTGACTATGCACAGATCCGCACAATGGTGTTTGCATTCCTACTCCAGGGGGTAGAAATACTGTGTATATTACTCTCCCCTTTTCAGCTTCCTAGAGATCATTAATCACTGGGACATGACATCCTCCCACTCATGCTCCCAGCCCCCTCCTGATATGCAGATTCAAAAGCAATGCCTATTTAGAACTCCTTAATGCTCTGATTAAAGCCTTTTTATTTGTGAGAGGGAAGGCAATCTAAAATCTAGTCCTGTATCATTGGCCTAACATAACTTAATATCAAATAACAACGAGGAACATGATAATGGTACATGTAGACCTATAGCCATTAACAAATCTTTCTGGTTCAAATGTATCTTCTTTATATTTGGGGCTCACATATCTTTTTTTTTTTATGGCTTGAGTTTACTTAAACCTTAAGATTTCTAAAAGATTAAATTCCTAAATTTAATCTAGCTCAATTCAGTAATTATTTATTAATTATTTGTGTCAGGCATTGTTTTATGAAGAAAAGAGACAAATCCCTGCCTTTATGGAACTTATGTTCTAGCACAGAGAGAACAGTCAATGAAAAGTAAAAACAAATAAGATGACTGAATAGCACGATTGACGGTGGTAAAATGGCCTGGCAAGGAAACTCAGGACGGTAAGACCGAACATGTGAGTTATAATTTTGAATAGAGTAGTTAGGGTAGTCCTCACTAAAATGGTGTCTTTTAAGCAAAGTCTGAAAGGAAGTAAGGGAGTGAACCATGTGCCTAAGTGGGGAAAGAACATTTCACATAGAAGAGGAAGAGCAAAGACTCCAAAGTAGTAGTGGTATGACTGAAGAACTGTAAAGAAGTTAATCTTGCTGAACGACAAATACAGAAAAAGGAGTAGGATAGGATATCAGATAGGTATGGGGGGGCAGATTGGTTTTGCAGGCTATTATAATTTAATTTTGATCTCAATGAAATGGGAGCCACTGTAGGGTTCTAGATGGTGATATAGTCTAATTTACTTTAAAAGGGTCACTCTACTGTATTGAGAACTGATGATGGTAAGACATCAAAGGTGAGAAGAATGAGGATGTTACTATAATAATTCAGGTGACTGATCATGATGGTAACAGTGAAGTGATTGTATCTGGATACATTTTGAAGGATATTTCTTGATAGGTAGTTGTGACGTGTGAGACCAAGGTTCTAGCCTTAGCAAGTGGAAAGCTAGAGTTCCCATAAACTGAAATGGGAAATGCTGCAGGAGAAGGAGCTTTTTAGGGGAAGACTAAAAGCTTAACTTTGAATATGTTAAGTTTGGGACATCTATTAGATTTCTAAGTGGAGATGTTAGCAGGAAGTTAACTATAAGAATCTGGAGTTCAGGGAGGGAAATCTGGATTAGAGACAAAACTGAGGAGTCATTAGCATGCAGATGGTGTTTGAAGATAAAAGACTGGATTGGAAAAAAAAAAAAGACCAGATTAGATCAGTGAGGGAATGAGATGGACTGAAAGACTATGAAAGCTGAACGTGAGGCACTCTATGTCTAGAGGCTGAGGAACTGAAGAAGAAATTACAACTATGAAGTAGAAGGAAAACCAAGATAGTATGGTATCCTGGAAGAATGTATATACACAAAAATGGAGTGATCACCTTGTCAAATGATGTGGACAGATCAAGTAAATCATGTTACAGGTGAGAAATGTCCACTGGGTTTAGCAACATGGAAGTCACTTGTGACCTCAATAATAGTCATTCTGGTGCAGCAATGGCTCTAAAGCCCAAGCATATCAAACTCAAGAGAGAACAGCAGAAGAACCAGACAGTCAACAGCTAGAGGAGTTTTTCTATAAACAGCAAGAGAAGACTGGAGGAGCTGCAGGTGAGAAGTTTCAAGAAAACTTTGGATAAGATATGGATGGAAAGACCGCTGAATGCTGCTCTCAGCAAAGCATATCTTTTTAACCCACAGCAACCTGATCACTGTTCTCTAAATGTGCCATACACACATACTCTTTTCTGTATTTAGCCATGTGTTCTCCTGCCTAGAATGTTCTCATTCTTTAAGACCAGCTTAAACCTTACTTCATTCTCAATAAATATTTACTCTGCCTTGTGCTAGGTGCTAAGTATACAGTATAAAGCAAAGGACAAGGCCTCTAATAGAGGGGCCTTAGTAGACAATGAGACCAAAAAAGTACATGTATGTGTGTGTGGAGTGGGGTAGGGGTATTACAAAGGGGACTGCCATGATGAGATGTAGGTTATGGCCAGATGGGTTACTGATGACCTTAAACCAGAGTTATTCTGGCAAAGAAGAAGGTACAGAAGCCAGGGAAACAGATTTCCCCAATGAGGCTGCAGATTATTAATAAGTGCAAAAGGACAATAGATATTTACTCTTAAACATAAAGACAGAGGGAAGCCATGAGGATTCTAAGCAGAGATATGCTTTTTGAGAAACAACTCTGCATGCACGCAGTGGAGAGGATGAACCAACCTGTTGAGTTAGGTAAAATGTCCTACAAGCCAGAGCAGCCTGAGTGTTTAGAAGTGGAGAAGGAAGATGGTCTGACAGCTCTGGGATTGGGTGCTTCAAAACTGGCAGGACAGAACAAATGAGGGTGTATACATAGGTTGAAATCATGAACCAGTGCTTTAGAATAGAGAGGGAAGAATGCAAACCCACAGGGGGCTTACAGGTAGGAGAAATAGGAATCATCAGGAGACCAGAGGTCTGGATGAGGATGGAGAACAGGTGTAATATGAGTAAGAAAGACTTTCCTCATCATGTTAGAACACAATGAGCTTGTCCTTTAAATTTTATTAGCAATTATTATTTGGACAATTAAGTCACTGGGGAACTACTCAAAAACTATCTTTTGACAGCTCTTCTACTATGGTCTTGAATTGGTTTCTAACTTTTCATAAAATTTATGTCTTGTCTCCTCATTTAGACATTATGTTCCTGTAGAGTATGTACTGTGGAGCCCTTCAAGGACCTAGTATGGTGCTCAATGATAGTTCAAAAAATATCTGTTCACCTAGATAACTCACAGTAACAGTAAGAATCAGGTTAAAGAGCTAGGAGCTTTAATGATAACAAAAAATAAAATAAGATTCCCTTTCTCCAATCTCTCCAGACAAAGTAAACTCTCTTGTTTTCTGTATGCCTGTATAAGCTTGTTTGTGTCTTAAACAACACTTATCAAAATAACTGCACTTATTTATTCACATGTCTGTTATGTCCCTTAGCTGGTGAGCCCTGGAGAACAGAGATTGGACTATATTCAGCTTTGTTGTCCTTGAGCTCAGCATAGTGCCTAATATATAGTTAAGTGCTCAGTTAATAAATATAAGCCAAATGAAATCATCCAGTTTTCAAACTTCTGCAAAAAAATTTTTATTGAAGTTTTCACCATGTTAAGAGTAGTTACCAACTGTCACTAAACATTATTACAATATTATTGACTTCATTCCCTATGTTGTACTTTTCATTCCTATGACTTAATTATTTTATGATACAAAGTTTATACATACTCTTAATCTCCTTCATCTATTTTACCCATTTCCTCATCTCTTCTCCCCTCAGTTTTCAAACATTAATTAAAAGTCGGCCATGTTTAAGACATTATGCCTACCTAATGCTGTGGTAGTAATCATTTTGCAATATGTAAGTCTGTCAAATCAACACCATTGTACACCTTAAACTGAAACAATATACATCCGTTGTATCTCAATAAAGCTGGAAAAAAAGACATTTCTTAGGACTGTAATGAGGTATTATTAAGTACTAAATTGTCTCATTCAATACGTGTATCTCGTAAGATAAAAAAAGTTCGTCTAAGCAAAGAATAAAAAAGGCAAGGAGGTAAGTACTTTTTAAAGACATACTGGCTCTTTGAGTGCAGGAGAAAAAAAAAAAGAGAAAGCGTTTTGTAGATCCAATGTGCTAAGTGAAAGAAATTAGACTGAGAGGCTAAAAGGAATTAAATCAGATCTGGTCCATCTCTCCCCTCACCTGTCCAGCATTTAGGCCATTCCCATCTTCCCCCTTCTCTCTAGAATAAAACAAAACCACAACCACATCCACATCCACATATGGCTATTTATGCATAAGCTTACTGATTATGGACAAGAGGACTGAAAATACTTTCAGGAAGACAGCAGAGATGAACAGATTTAGGATGTCCTTTAATGTATCAAAAAAGGTGGCTCAAAGCAACACTTTACTTGTTACTTTAAGTACAGACAAAAGGAAATGAAATAAATAGATTTTAAAAACTATCTAAGATGCTGATTAGTGGAAATAAAGGTTAAGGTCAGCTGTCTATGTGAGCTAACTCATTTTATCTCTACGTCCCTGTCCTCTTGATTGCTCTGGGGGCGGGGACAAAAGGACACTGTCGTACAAAGACAGCACATCAACAAAAGCTGTTGCCAAGCCATGTTTTTACTCACTCATCTCCTGGAGGAGCCTAGAATGTTCCTGTCATGCATGTATCATAAAATATATCTAGCTTGAGAAAAACTTAGATGAGTGGAAAATAGACTTCTCTACATGATCATAGGATGTACACAGAAGTTCCTACACAAAATATCAAAATCAAAAACAACTTTTCAAAAGAGATCTGGAACTCAGTATTGGATCAAAAAGCCAGCGTGCTTATTGTAATAATAACAGAAGTGGCGGTGACAGTACTGTGATGGCAGAAGCAGGGGCAGATCTTTCAGTTGCTGAGTGTTTCCTCAGTGCCAGAGACAGAGTGTTTTATTAATGTCTCATTTAATCATTACTACAACTCTTTGAATTTGATGATAATGCATTATCATACACTATCCAGGTTTACCTATTTCATTACATTTTCCCTAAATCAAAGTGTCAAGAAGAAAAAAAAAAAAAAAACAAACTTAGAAAATAACTTTAAAAAAATGGAACAAAATGTTACTTTGAAAATATTCTGATTTTTTTTTTTTTTGTTCTAACTTTGCCTTAGACACACACACACACCTGATTTTCAGGCCACTATAAATATGCAGAATTTAATGGGTGTTACAATTTTAGTAAGTTTCCTAATATAGCCCTTTGAGGTTAATGCAGTTTTCTCTGTATTTAAATGGCTTAGCCTAGTGTCACTACTCTCAAATGGCACTAATCAGTTTAATTCTGATTAAAGGGACATGCAGGGCCATTCCAGATAAACTGTCAAGTCAGCAGCAACCTCAATCTTCTAGGAAAGCCTTTGAGAAATACGCCTATATCCTGTTTGTGGCTCTAGGGATATCCCTTCTTATTTACAGTGTAGCTAATAGATATTTTATCAGACCAACTTTTAAGATAAAAGCAAATTTAAAGAAAAATATCTTTAAAATTTAAGAAAAAGTAAATATTATCAGAAGGAAAAGAAAGAAATCTGATTACTTTTGTAAAAATCTGATTTTTAGGGATCCCTGGGTGGCACAGCGGTTTAGCGCCTGCCTTTGGCCCGGGGCGCGATCCTGGAGACTCGGGATCGAATCCCACGTCGGGCTCCCGGTGCATGGAGCCTGCTTCTCCCTCTGCCTATGTCTCTGCCTCTCTATCTCTCTCTGTGACTATCATAAATAAATAAAAAATAAAAAAAAAAATTTAAAAAAAAAATCTGATTTTTAAAACATCTCCTTATTCTCTTTTTGATAAATAGTGGGTGCTGTGTTAAAATATTAAATTAAAAAAATAAAACAAAACAAAACAAAAAAATATTAAATTTATCAGAGAAATCCTTAGCAATGTTTTTTGTAACTAGTATAACAATTCCCAAAACACTTTCTCCTTACATTCTTGTATGAATGCCATTTAACTTATGATATCTGATTTCCAAAATAACAAACAAAAAAAAGCCATCAATTTACTCTTGGGCTTATTATGAATCCATTTTTTTAAAGTTTTAGTATCTGTATTTCTAGTGTCTCTTGATTATGAAAAAAATTACAGTGAATCAAAATGTTTAAGTCTTTTTAGAGGCTATAATTTATTGCACTTAATCTGATTATTATTATTTTTTTTAATCTGATTATTTTTTTAAAGGGACAGTCTCAAGAAAATCAAAGGAACTTTTGATCTGTAGCTGAAGAAAAAAAGTCACACTTTTTACGTGTGAAGAAAATAATTTTTGAATGTTTGCCTACCAGAGTACGTAAAGATAACCTACCAACAAACTCTGTACAGTATCAAATAATAAATTGCTGATCCTAACTAAAATAATAAGGATTTGATTGAAAAATAACAATTAAGGTTATGTTTCATTTTACACTCTGGTTGTGTCCCTATGAAGTTTTACATAAGCCATATTTTGGAAAACAGACTATTATAAATGCTCAAAAGGCACTTTCTACTATTAAGAAGAACCCAATTTTATTTGTAAAGCAGAGTTAATGCCAAAGTTAATTGAAGATTTGAATTTATTTGCAGTGTTTAAAATACCATTTGTATTTAGGGTGCCTGGATGGTTCACTTGGTTCAGTGTTTGCTGTCAGCTCAGATCAAGATTCTAGGACCTTGGGGGATGCCTGGGTGGCTCAGTGGTTGAGAGTCTGCCTTCAGCTCAAGCGTGGTTCCAGGGTTCCAGACTGAGTCCTGTATTGGGCTCCCCAGTGGGAAGCCTGCTTCTCCCTTTGCCTGTGTCTTTGTCTCTCTGTATTTCTCATGAATAAATAATATCTTAAAAAAAAGATTCTAGGACCCTGGGATTGAGCCCACAAGTGGGGCTCCCTGCTCAGTGGGGAGTCTGCTTCTCCCTCTCCCTCTGCCCATCCCCCTGCTCATGGCTCTCTCTCTCTCTCAAATAAATAAATAAATAAATAAATAAATAAATAAATAAATAAAATCTTTAAAAAATACCATTTGTATTTTAAGAGACTAGAGCACCATATGCAGTCTTAACTGTTGTTCCTGCAAGTCTGATCTAGAATAGAAAGAGAACTAGAAAAATGCATGAACTCAGTTCTCAGAGAATGACATATTTCAACAGTAGTTCATCAAGAGCTCCAACAGGCAAGTCACCAACACCTGAACTACTTTTTAAATATTAATACTTGAGACTGACCAAATTCTTATAGCAAGTTTTAAAAATTTAATTAATACATATTGCTTAAGGTATACTTTTCAGTATTTTTTTTTTAAAGATTTTATTTATTTGTTCATGAGAGACACACAGAGAGACGTGGAGACATGGGCAGAGGAAAAAGCAGGATCCCCACAGAGAGCCAGATGTGGGACTCAGGGATCTTGCCCTGAGCGGAAGGCAGATGCTCAAGGGCTGAGACACTAAGGCATCCCAGTAAATACTCAAAATGAAGTCAGTGACGGTATTAGTTTGAGTGTAGTAATGAAAAGCAGGATTCAAATCCAAGCCCTGTCACTTACTATGTGATCTCAGAGAAATTGCTTCATCTTTCTATGCCCCAATTTCATCACCTGTCAAAAGGGGAAAATAGCAGTACTTACCTCATAAAGTGGGTGTGCCGTTTAAAATAAGTTAATATAAAGCACTCAGCATCATGTCACTACACAGTATTCAATAACTACTGAATTGTGCTATTATTATTGTTGCCCTGGGTTTTATGGTTGAATGCAACAAATGCCAAATTGTCTTCTTTTGTTGGGACTCAATTTAATAAAGTCAAAAGGGATAGAATGAAAATTTCTCATGAGGACACAGTAATGATTTCTCACCAGTTACCTGATTTGCTGTAATATTTTCACTTTCTTGTGCTTATGACAACTAAAATTACATGCATAAAAACAAGAATTGATGATGTCCTTCACTAAGGTATCAACACAGAGGTTACCTACCTGTGCAGCTCTTCTGTTTTGTCTTCAGTTGGACCTACGATTAGTAAACAATGGCGAAGGACAGCTGCCATGACACGGAACTGATGAGAATCACTCTACAGCAAATAAAAAAGAGGAAAAATTGGGGATTGAATGCCTTAATGAGGGAGTCTGGGGTATCACTACATCCCTTACATCGCTGAGAGTCATCATATGGTCCACCTGTCCCCCTAAACAGTCATTCTTCTAGCATACGTAATAGAAGTCAGGGTATTGTAGAAAAAGTTCTCAGCACTTAGTGAATAGTTACTGTCTCACATGAAGAGCTACAGTCACCTCCAGAAATGGTTAAAAACAGAAGGTGGTGATCTAGCTAGCATTCCTTATGGCATGTCAGGCAAAGAGATGCATGATCAATATCTAGGTATTTCCCATTGTTTAACCTTAAGATTTGATTCTCCTGAGGATCTTTGCCATTTCCAGAAAGCCTAGATTCTTTTGATAGTATACTGTTCCAGTCTATTAATTGTTATAAAAGTTCAAATAGATGTAGTGCTATCAGATATTTTAATAGTGGGTTGTATATCCTTAATGCCTCATTTCTGGATTTTCAAAATCAATAAATTAAAATCTGTAATCTATCAACTTCATTTTAATGAGTCTTCTTAATCTCCTAGGTCCCCCAAATCTTGTTAATTCTTTCAGAATTAGCAGCAAGTGATGAAAAAATAATGATGTGAGTTTAATCTCCTATTTGCCAACATTTACTCATTGGTATTAAAGACACATAAAGAGTCAGAGGGACAAACACAAGCAGTAGGAAATAAGCTAACTTATGAACAACCACTTAGTTTACCTCCTCTTTTTTAGCGAGATCTTGCACTACTAGCATTTCCTTAATCACCTGCATCAAGGTCATATCTCTCTTCTTCCAGATTTTTAGTAATTAAGAAGACAGATAAAATGAATGATCATTATAATAGAGATCCTGCACATGCTATACTTCAGGAAGTCACGAATTACTTCAAAAACTATTTGAAAATTTAAAAATCTTTATAAAAAACTTTAAAAGTTTAGCATATAATTTATCTCAAGTCTGTATAAAGTAAAATATACTCATATACATATATTCATAGATGTTCTTATATTCACATATATAACTCAGCCTTCTGAGAAGATATGTCTTATAAAATCTAACAAACAATAGAGCCTAATTTCATTACTCATAATGCAGATGACAGTATTTTAAGCATAAAACTATCATATGTTCAATTTGGAAGAGACAGAAGCCTCAGTGGCATAATGGAAAAAGCACCGCACTTGGGAGTCTAGAGTCTAGGTTGTGACCCTAGACAAGTCATATAGCTACTCTGAGCCAGTTTCCCCACGCATCTCCACACATACATGACTGTTAGGGTTATAGAAGAATTAAAGAGGATGCTATACAAGGAAGTGCTTAGCACTTGCAATGGAACATTTGAAGGTGAGGGGGAAGGATGAGGGAGGAAGGAAACAGAAGATAGAGCTAAAATGAGTGATAATGAAATAATCAAGTGTTGTGGAAGGAAGAGAGGAAAGGGAACAAGGAATCGGTGGAATGCCAGAGACACAAAGACTGGCAGGGTTGACCTGGACACCGTCCCATTTGCCATCCATTTCTAAATGCCTGAAACAAAATTCTCTAATATGCAAATACACTTTTACTTTCCCCAAATTACATGAAGCACACCGAAACACATATGAAATTCTTCCACTTCTTAATTCTTTTTTTTAAAAAAGATTTTATTTATTCATGAGAGACAGAGAGAGAGGCAGTGACATAGGCAGAGGGAGAAGCAGGCTCCCCACAAGGAGCCCGATACAGGACTCGATCCTGGACCCCAGGATCACGCCCTGAGCTGAAGGCAGATGCTCAACTGCTGAGCCACCCAGGTGGCCCCCAACCCTTTTTTTTTTCTTTTTTTTAAAGATTCATCCATTAATTTTAGAGAGTGAGCAAGTGTGAACAGTGGAGAGGGGGACAGGGAGAAGGAGAGGGAGAGGGAGAGAGAAACCTAAGCAGACTCTGCACCCAGCCAGAGCCCCAGGTGGGGCCCAATCCATGACCCTGAGATAGCGACCCCAGTTGAAACCAAGAGTCTGATGCCCAACTGACTGTGTTACCTAGGCACTCCTTCAATTTCTTAACTCTTAGAATATCATATTTTCCTTGGTTTTGAAAATTAAGTGGTAATGCACTTCCTTTTAAACTAGATTTTTCTGAGGCATCTGGGTGGCTTAGTTAAGTGCCAACTCTTGATTTTACCTCAGGTTACAACCTCAGGGTCGTGAGACAGAGCCCTATGTTGGGCTCTGCACTGAGCAGGGAGTCTGCTTGGTATTCTCTCTCGCCATCTCTCTGCCCCTTCCCATCTCCATGTACTCACTCACATGCACACGCTCTCTCTCAAAACAAAACAAAAACCTAGGTTTTCCTTTATTCTAGATATCACAATTGTTCTCTTCTCGTGCTGATATTGACAAGCAAAACTATCCATTTTGCTCTCTTTACTTGCAGCTGTAAACCAAAAATCCTACTTCCTTCTGTCCCAACTTTTATAACACCAATTCCCAAGTTATACCTATGTCTGTGATGCCCTCTTTTACCATAAATCCACTAAATTCTCTTTATTTTTCTACCCAAAACAACTGCTAAAATCCCTGGATTGTTTCCTCCACTACTGGCAATCACCAATTCCTTTTCATCTTTCAGGTCCCAGCTAAAATATTTTATTAGAGAAGCCCCTTCTTTGACCACCTTATCTAAGTAGGTTTCTTCATTATTTTCTATCACTGTATCTTGTTACTACCATTCCTTTCATAAAATCATAATTTGTAATGACACATTCATTTATATACTTGCATACCCATTGTTTTCTGTACTGATCTATTACCTTCACAAGTTTAGAGTGCATGTGTTTAATAGGTGTTCAATAATTATTTCTTTATTTTAGAGAGGGAGAGAGAGAGAAACGAGAGAGAGAAAGACACAGAACGAGAGAGAGAAAGAGAATCCCAAGTAGGTTCCATACCCAGTGTGGAGTCCACATGGAGCCCACAGCCCTGAGACCATGACTCAACAGAAGCCAAGAGTCCAACGCTCAACTGACAGAGCCACTCAGGTGCCCCCGTGTTTGATCATTTTTAATGTAAATTATAAGTAAAACAAAAAGTGACCCAGTCATCAGTGGGCAATTAGATACATTTTTACAAAAATGAGCATATCCATATAACCAGCATAAAAATGATCCAAAGCCAAGATCAAGAACTCCAGAAATCTCTTCATGGCCTCTTAGAATGATAGTCTCCTGCTCCTCAAGGGTAATCCTAACTTCTAACATCGCAGATTAGTGATTTTTTGTTGTCAATGAACTTTACTTGAATGAAATAATAAAACACAGACTCTTTTGTGTCTGGTTGTGAGATTCATTCAGGTTGTTATGTGTACCCACAGTCTCTTCATTTTCATCACTTGAGAGCAGTGCTATTCGAGGTGCAGTCTATGGACCAGCGCTGGGCTGGTCCATACCATTTGCTAATGATCTGCAGTGCCACAAGTGCCAAAGGTGTGCATGAACACTTAAAGACTTTTCCAGTTTGACACTGTGTGTAATATTGTACTATATGAAAGTTTTATTCTGATAGCTAATGCAAAAAAATTCTAGTTAGGTGAAGAAAGCACTGCTGAATATAATGAATATATTACAATTTACTTATCTATCCTACTCGTGATGTTTCCAGTTTGGGGCTATATTCATGAAGACTGCTGTGAGTATACTTTCTTACATCTCATTTGCTGTGTCATAGGGCATATACATATGCCAAGCTTTAGAATATATTCCCAAATAGCGTTTCAAAGTGTTTATACCAATTTATACTCTCACTACTTGCTCTACAGTTGTGGTTAACACTTGGTATTGTCAGCCTTTTAAAATTTAGTCATTCTTGTTGGTGTGCAATGGTCTCTTGGTTTTATTTTGCATTTTCCTGATGACTAATGAAGTTTCATACAACTACTGGTCATTTGAATACCTCTTTTGTGAATTGCCTGTTCAAGCCTTTTGTCAATTCTTCTATTAGGTTGGCTGACTTTATAACTTTTTCTGGATATTCTTGATAGAATATTCTGGATAGAGTCATTTATTTATAGATGTCTTAAAAAATCTTCTCCCTTTTGGTGGTCTGCTTTTTTACTTCCTTCTCTTGATGAGCTCATTTTAATGAAGACCAAGCTGTCAACTTTTCCTTTAAGATTTGATTCTTATTCTGTCCTGTTTTAGAAATCTTTGCCTACTTAAGAAATGTATGACTTAAAGTCATGAAGATAATCTGTTTGCCTTTAAAAGCTTTATTGTTTTACCTTGGGATCCCTGTTTTACTTTTTTTTTTAATTTTTTTAAATTTATTTATGATAGTCACAGAGAGAGAGAGAGGCAGAGACACAGGCAGAGGGAGAAGCAGGCTCCATGCACCGGGAGCCCGACGTGGGATTCGATCCCGGGTCTCCAAGATCGCGCCCTGGGCCAAAGGCAGGAGCTAAACTGCTGCGCCACCCAGGGATCCCTGTTTTACCTTTCATATTTAGGTTCTCATCCATCTCAAATTAATTTTTTGCATATGGTATAAGATAGGAATTCAAATTCATTTTTCTTCCATACAGCCATAAAATTAATTCAGTGCAACTTATTAAAAGTCCACTTTTTCCCAACTGCATTCCCACACTACCTCTGGCATAATCCAGCTGACTATATATTTATAGGTTTATTTCTAGACTCGACTCTATTCCACTAGTCTATGTCTCAGTCAAAATTTGTTGAATGAGTGCTCCCATTCAAGAAGTCTGGCCTGAATACTATTTCCTAGCGTTGGCTATTCTGCAGTATGACATTCCATAAGTAATTTTTCTATCTGATCTTTTGTATCCTCATTTGTCAAATGGGGTGAATGCTCTTGTAGCACAAGGATGCTGGAAAGATTAAATATAATTGTTCTTTATAAAACATTATACAAATACAGTTTATATAACTATAATTTACTTGTTTCATCTTAGCTTTGATATCTTTAAGATATCAATATTCTCTCCTCTGAAATCATATTATCTCCAAAGGTTGAGAAGAAAAAAAGTCATCAAGGATGAAGGGAGGAGAAAGAGAAAGCAAACAGGCTTGCTGTGACAGTGGAAATCCAAAATGAGATAACATTCAATTAAAACAGAGATTAAAAACTCAGGAAATTCTTTGAGATCTCGGGCAGCCCTGGTGGCACAGTGGTTTAGGGCCGACTTCAGCCCAGGGCCTGATCCTGGGGACCCGGGATCGAGTCCCACGTCAGGCTCCCTGCCTGGAGCCTGCTTCTCCCTCTGCCTGTGTCTCTGCCTCTCTCTCTCTCTCTCTCTGTCTCTCATGAATAAATAAAATCTTAAAAAAAAAAAAAGGAAATTCTTTGGGATCTCTTTATATATAGCCCTTACTTCTTTTTTTTTAATAATAAATTTATTTTTTATTGGTGTTCAATTTAGCCCTTACTTCTTAATTACAAATCTACTATTGTCCTGTTGCTTTTTTCTCCTGTGCAAACTGTGGAAGATTACACTTTTGTTTGGTAAAGGTATCAATTTCCTCACATCTTTTCATTCAAAGTGTCAATGCCTGAGAAAGTCTGCAGGGAGAATACTGCACAGCAATGAGTCCTAATAGAGTATTGTTACCCCAGGGTAGTTCTAATTTCTTCAAGAAGGTTTAGGAAACTTGTCTTATGAAAATGTAATTTCAATCCTATATAAAGTGAAAGACACTCAGACACAGAAATATACATACCCCCCAATTTTTGCACAATTACCTAGAAATACAGCTATATCTCAGGTAGCATTTTATCCTATGTTTCACCCTGGTCCTTTTGCTTACCTTTACCATGATTATTTGTCCTACCAAATTGTTTATGTTCAAAAACCTCTGCCTCCTTTGAGGCAAAGATAATATACTTTACCTCTGCATCTTTTGCATCTAACAGGATTCTGGGCAGAGAGTAATAAATGCTTTTTTGAATTATTTACAAGGGGAGATATAAATGTTATAAAGTAGAGTGCTGTAACTTTAAAATGGCTAGAAATCTGCTGCTCTAAACAGTGTTATTAAAGGTTTAGGCTTCTAGAGAATTTTTTAATAGCTTTGAATTTTTTTTAAAGATTTTTATTTATCTGAGAGACAGAAAGAAATACAGTGAATGAGAAGAGAGGGGAGGGGCAGAGGGAGAGGGAGAAGCAGACTCCCTGCTGAGGGGGGGAGCCAAACTCAGGGCTCGATCCCAGGACCCTGAGATTATGACCTAAGATGAAGGCAGATGCTTAACCAACTTAGCCACCCACATGCCCCAACAGCTTTGGCATTTTAAAAGGTATCATAAACTTTTCCTTCCTCTCTGCTAACTTTGGACTTTTTCTCCTATATATTTCTGTATATAACATTTTATTTTTCATTAAACAAATATTTATTGATTGTCTATTCTGTCCTAGGTTCTGTTGCTTAGCAGAAAGACTATGCAGTGAGGTTAGACATACCCTTAAAGATCTAGAACATATTGTATTTAAAGAATCTATGCATTACTGAGGTGATTCTTATTTCTAAACATATAGAAAATATAGAGAAGAATAATAAATAATGTAACAAACATGTGTATATCTATCTGTGTTCACATGTCTGATTTTCCTATTAGACTGGTTTTTGAGGGCAGTGATGTTTTCTTCATCTTGTATCTTGTATGTCTAATGTAGAACTTGGCACATTATTGGGCACTCAATGCTTATTAAAAAGATGATTCAGCAAAAAAACATGGCACAGCTTGAAGATTTATTTTTGTTTAATACCATGTCCTCTTCCCACATTTCCTTTAATGTCTCTAAAGTAATCATGAAACTATGAAACTAACCTTTTCTGTTACACTGTGACATTCCCAATTAATGTCTCATATTGGATATTCACTTTTTTATCTGACTCAAATGCATCTTTTGACTACTCAGAAACTTGTACTTACTGCACTGTTCCCACTTGGTTGTCTGACTCTAAAATGTCTGTTGGTCCTTGTGTTTTCTCATTAAACTGCACTGATAACCTAGGAAGCAGAAGGGAACGTGTGCTAGGCAAGGGATTTCAAGAATGATGTGCTTTCCTCCATCAACAAAGAGATTTAGCAAACTGTTAAAGCAGGAGGAAGACAAGACCATTTCAGTTAACTTTTCTAGAATTGACCTCAGGTCCTGCTAAAGTAGCTTTTTGACCATCTCACACTTTGTACTACCTTTAGGAAAGAGAAAATGAGACAGGGAGGGAAGGAGAAAGTGAGGGAGACAGAAGGGCACCATGTGGAAATAAGGCCAGCTACATTTCCTACTGAATGGAAAGGAATCTCCAAATTAATCTGCTGATGATATCAGCAGGCAGGCAGGAATGTAACACTGAGATATGAACCTAAAATGGACATTGATTTTCTCTTTTTGATGAATTATAAATGAACAGTGATAAATAATACCTACTAGAACAGTTAAAACCAAAACCAAACATCTCTATCTCTGTTAACAGTTAGATAAAGGTGATATGCCCCGAGTCTGCAAAGGTATAAACTAGCACTTTTCTTCTGAAGGGTAATTTGGCAATATATATCAAAAATGCTTAGTTTTAAAAAAATGCTCTAGCTCAACAATTTCAGGAATTTATCTACAAAATATTACAATAAGAAAATTCACTGTACTACTTTGTAAAATAGCAAACAACTGCAAACAATCTAAATGCCTACACATAGGGAATTTGTTAAAAGTTGACAGATCCTTATGAAGGAATATTCAAGTATTCCCTAAGTATAATAAAATGACTTCTGGAGATTATTTCTTCATAAGGATTTATCAACCTTTGGCAAAGAGGAAAATAAGTCAGCCGTTAAGTTATTTTTGGTTGCATAATTCTTTTTATCCTCAAGTGATATCTAGTTACAACCTAAATTTAAAAAGAAAAAACAAGAACAACAAAGATGCTTTTTTGAAAGTGAGGGTGGGGAACCTGGAACTTATCCTACTCCTAGGAGCTTTATGGCTTCAAGGAACATTTTGTAAACCACTACTCTTCAAGGACATTTACTGTGGAAAAAAGAATCAAGATTATAAAATGACTACATTTTTGTAAGAAGAAATTATACATATGTTTATATATTATACAATGAAGAATGGTTAGAAAGATACGCATCAAATGCAAACAGTGCTTATCTTTGAGTAGTAGGTTTATACGGGATTTGTACTTTTTTATTGTTTGTATGCTTTTTTCCTTAGATCTTCTATGATGAGCATGTATTTTCAGTATAAGGAAAATAATATTAGTTATTTTTAAAATTAACCTTTAAAGTTGGATTCTTCTGTACAATAAGTTTTCAATATCTCTTTATTTAAGTTGGTATTTTAAAGTATTAACAATTCTTGAGGCGCTTGCTCAGTTGGAGAAAGATGCCATTCATCTGACAATCAAGGCATTATTAAAATCCAAGTAAATGGTCTCTTATTAGCAAGTTTCTCCGTATCCTTATTATAGATTTTCCCTATGCTATGCTGTGGGTACCTACCTCCCTATGCTCTGATATCTGGGTCTTTTCATATGTTGTTCAATTTCTGAGAAATGTCCATCCCCCAATCTTCAAATGACTATTCTATCATTCTCAGTTTTCTATCTCAGGAGATAACTTCACAGGTTTTCCCTGACTATGCTATGCATTCTCAATCATTGCACTATTTCTCTCCTAGCACTTAACACAATTTGAATTATATATTTGTTTACTTATTACTTGTCTTACCAACAAAACTGAAGGCAGAGACTATGTCTATTACTTGCAACAATGCCGGAATATGTAGCAATTGGTCAAAAATATTTATTGACTGACTGACTGACCAAATGTTTGACAAAATTTGAATTTGGAGACTCATGGAAACTCAACTGGTTTAAAAAAAAAAACTTTCTCAGGGGCACCTGGGTGGCTCAGTGGTTGAGCATCTGTCTTTGGCTCAGGTCATGATCTTAGGTTTCTGGGGTGGGGTCCTGGGATTGAGTCCTGCATCGGGCTTACTGCAGGGAGCCTTCTTTTCCCTCTGCCTATGTCTCTGCCTCTCATGAAGAAATAAATAAATCTTAAAAAAAAAAAACACACACACACAAAAACCTTTCTCATACTCTTGCCTAAATGGGTTGGCAGGATCCTGTATTCAGTACTGTTTAAATTCCTGGTGACTTCAGTAATAGCCCAGAGTCACAACAGCTGGGCACATTTTATAATAGCTTTATTTACTGATCCACAACTCAAAAGAAGCTCTCGGTCCGCTGAGCTGCCTACTTCAGGATTACTGATCCTTTCTCATGTATCTTTTGGAGAATAAACTTTCTATAACCCAGAATGAGTAATTGCTGCTTCAACATCTTCTAAGGCTTCTTCCAGCCCTGCTATTAGACTAATGAAGGCTAATCTCAATTTACTGATATATATTACATGTCATTCTATACATATACTGATGTGAAGCCATTGAACTATAAACCCTTTTGGTCAGGAATCTGAACAGTGTGAGCTACTATTTTCGGCACAATTTAAATAACAGGGGCTCCAATAATGGCAAACCAACAGACTCAGAAGAGCTCTTGCAACTAAATAGAGAACTTAAAAACACCAAAACAAACAGTGTAAGAAAAATAACCATAGAAGGTACCAAATAAGCATAGAGACATAATATTTTAAATACTTCCAAATATTTGGTTTCAAAGCATAAATGGAGCATGTGGGCTTTCCACATCTTTTCCTGCCAAGTCTCAGGAAAAACTGACCATACTACAGTCATCTAAAACAGCTGTTAGGACTGATCTTCAAATATTTGGTTTCAAAATATAGACCTATTTGCACTTTAAAACTCAGATGCCTGCATACTCCCACTATAGCACTGCACTTAGATAATCCTTTCAAAGTAGGCTGCTGTCAAAAACAGATCTGTATTCATGGTGAGCACTCTTTCAAATGGACAGAGCAAAATGTTAGCCTAAGTCCTCAAGTCAATTGTCAGAAAAGATAATTTATTTACTCTGGCATCAAAATACTTCATTCATTCATTCATTCATTCACTCATTTGTTTCTTTCTTGCTCTTTCTTTCTAAGGCAGGAGCTCAATGTCACTCATTGTTTAAGGTTAAAGAAAGAGGGTAAATGTGAAATGTTAACATTCTAGAAGAAAGGAAAAAAGTTTATGTGCACTTCACTTATAATTGTTGCCTTCCTTGAACTAAGTTTCTTGTTTAGCGTATTGTTCTTTTGAGTACTTAGATATAAACTATCAAATCTGCTTCAGGACCTTGTTCCTAAAAGAGTCACTTAAAAAAAAAAAAAGGTGATAGTACAACTCAGAAAAGTAACTATACTTAGCACCTTATGAAATAATAATCCATAATTAACTATATTGGAATTAAAATTTTAAAAATCTATGAAAAACAAAAAAAAATGAAATAATAGCTCATTTTTATCCTATTTTTCTGGTATTACACAAATGGAAAGTGAGCATTCATTCTTCCCTTGCAGGCAGCTCTAGGGATGCCCCAGACCAATTAAATTACAGGTAGATAAGAACATCTTTCTCAACCTTACCTCTTTATGCACCTTCCAACTGTCTACCGTCACATTGAAGAGAGCTTTGAGGGCCTCAATGGCACAGTCTGTCTCCTGAGGTGAGAGAGGAGGTCCATTATGGTCTATGGCCGATTCATATTCATCGGTCCACTTGATGCTAAAGGCACTTTCCAAGATCTGGGTCAGCAGCGGTAGTCCCTGGAGCTCATAGCGCAATTGTGATCTGATGTCGGTGTGCAAAAGTGATAGGAGGAAGAGCAAGCGCAAGTCAAAGCACTTAATGTCATTGATAAACTTTCGGTCCTTGCACTTTCTCAGGAGGTTACAGAGCTTTGCAGCAAGGTTAAGTTCCAGACTAAGCTGCTGTGCCATCTGACTGTTGAACACTATGTTACACAGACATTTTAATGACTCCACAATAACTGGGAACTCTGACACCTTCTCCAAAGAATCATCCGACTCATTTAGCTTGGCTAGTCGCAGCAGTATCTGCATATTTTCCTTGGTTGTTACAGGAACTAAAATCTTTTTGTCTCTGGAGAGAATGCGGAGAACTTCCAGGCAGGACACTTGACATGTTGTTGGGATGTCCTTTGCAAGGATTTTAAATATCCCCTCACAGAGTTTCTGAAAAACAAGAACAAGTATGCACAAATCATTATTTGGCTTAAATGATTTAAAACAGAGTAGTTCTCTTCCAATGTATGTAACATCAGTCAGATTCTGGCTAAAAAGGATTTTTACTTTTTTTTTTTTTAAGTTACAGAATGTTAGAACTGAAAGAGATCTTATATTTGCTGCACTTTTTTCACTTATAGATATGAAAATTGAAGGCTAGAGAGGCCATAATGAATCAGTCAGGTCTTATATAATGTTGTTCTCAATAGATTTTTAATATCAGACTACACATAATATTAGGATGGAAGGCAATTAATCTGAATTATAGCTAATGGACCCAAAGTGTACATATCTATCTTGCATTTTTAAAAAAGTAATTATTCATATCATTGCTAAATTTAGGAACCTGGTGATTCTTTCAAAATTCAATGTCCAGCTTTCTTATCCATAGACTGTGGTCTGGGTCTCTCAAGCTCACACCTTATACGTGAAGCTAGCAGGTATAATAACTGTTCAACTGAGGACCACTTCTGTACCTGTTACACCTTATAAAAACAACAGCAACAACTAGGATTAACATCATATTTGTATTAACCAATCATCAGACTTTAACTCTCTAAAAAGAGGCTATCTGTGGGTCGAGCATTATGATCTAGGCAAGAATCCCACGCTGTGTGTACCTTCTCTGTACATCCTAGTTGTACAGGTTTGGAAGTACCAACT
Source organism: Vulpes vulpes (assembly GCF_048418805.1). Classification (NCBI taxonomy): domain Eukaryota; kingdom Metazoa; phylum Chordata; class Mammalia; order Carnivora; family Canidae; genus Vulpes; species Vulpes vulpes. Next base: position 60,461,284 of record NC_132795.1, read on the forward strand.
TTAAAGGTATAGTTGACCCTTGAACAACATGGGTTTGAACACATGGATCCACTAGTGCATGGATTTTTTGGATAAATATAGTACAGTACTGTATTTTCCTTATGTTCTTAATAACACCTTTCTCTATTTTATTGTAAAATATGAATACAATAACATATAAGATAAAATATGTGTTAATTGACTATGTTGGTAAGCCTTCTTCTGGTCATAGTAGGCTATCAGTAGTTAAGTTTTTAAGGAGTTAAAAATTATACGCAGTTTTTTGACTGTGCTATAGGCTAGTGCCCCTAACCTCCATGTTTTCCAATGGTCAGCTACACGATGTTTTCTAGATGGAAGTAGGAAGGAGATTAACATTACAAGCTGAAAAAATTTTATAACAATGTCAACTCTATCCCTGCCATCTCTGATAACTACAAGGGACTTTCATTTAATCTTCTTATCATCATTAAAACATTTAAAAAATGAACACAAGTTTGCGGGTAAATATAATGTGCCCATTATAAAAATATAAAAAACAGAAAGTTTTCTCCAATTTCTGATCTTTCACATCTAAGACAAAAAAAGACTCAAAAAAAAAAAAAAAACAAAAACAAAACCACATTCTATATACTATTTCCAATGAAGTATATTTCTGGGAGTGGAGTCAGATAACCTTTGCTCCCACATAACTTTACTCAGGAGAGAAATCATCTGTGTTACTGTTTAAGTTAAGAAACATGTAATAGGGGAGCCCAGGTGGCTCAGCGGTTTAGCGCCACCTTCAGTCCAGGGTGTGATCCCGGAGACCCGGGATCGAGTCCCACGTTAGGCTCCCTGCATTGGGCCTGCTTCTCCCTCTCTCTCTCTCTCTCTCTCTCTCTCTCTGTCTCTATGAATAAATAAATAAAATCTTAAAAAAAAAGAAACATGTAATAAATAAGGTATTATAAAATATTATATATGTGAATTTGGAGTTGTATGTATCTAATTAAAAAGACATCTTTACTTCCTTTCTAAACCAAAGATAACAGCAGCAACAATAAAATCCCCCCAAATCTACAGACAATATGGGTCCTTTCTTGCTCCACCTTCAGACTCAAGAAAGAAAAAGAGCAAAGCATGAATTACAAACAGGAGTAGACAAGGCTATAAATCAAAAGGACTGAAACTCTCAAACATAAGAGGCTACATGAATGAGATTAGAGAGCCTACAAAATTTAAACTTAAAAACTATCTCATCTCTAGGCTTTCTGGAGATCAACTGGCAAACAAAGACAAGAGTTCTAGCTTTAAAGCACCATTTTCAATCATAGTTGTTCTTAAACATGCCATTTCTCTTTATAGATGTGCCTTACATAATGACCATTAGGTAGATTTTTGCTATAATTGTAACATATCTTGAAAATTAAACCACTTTTTGGATAATGACCCTTTCCTCCCTGGCTTTTTTTTTATTATAACTCAAAAAAAAATAAAGACATATTCAAAATATAACAAAAGTGATACTTAATATACACTTATTGCTGTACTAAATATAATCATTTTTATTCAGAGAACATTATAAAGAGCAAATTAATAAATCATGTACATCTGGATGAATCTGAGAAATTTTGTTTTGCCTAGGTACACCAAGCCAGAAAACTGAAGAGGGAGAATTCTACACTTTCTCCATCTGCTGAGTACATGCTCTACTTTTGTGTTTCAAAGGTGTTCTTGTGTTTCACCTTTACTTTGCCCCAACAGCATTTTTCTGTGCTGTAACTATTTTTTTCAATTGATTTTACTCTTCCTAAAACATGTTCTCCTCTCTTCACTTTCCATAGCTCCTTCTTGCCCACAGAATGCAGTTGAAATGAGTCTACTGCTTCCTTTTCCACTGCTATCTCTGTCACCCACCGTTCCCCTGATTATGTGCTATTTTTTTTTTCAAGTGTTCCAAACTGACTCCCAGGCATCTGACCGTACGTCCTGAGCCTCTCCCTTGCTGCTCCTTCCATGGCATGTCCAGCTACCATGTCCACCCGTCAGGAGCCCACTCTTTTTCTCAGGTTTAGTTTGAATACTGAGGGGGTTTATATGCTTCCCCAGTCACTCCATCTTTTGCTATTTGTGCTTCCAACAAGAAATTTTTGCTTTTTGTGGAGAGTAAGTTGTTAGGGCATTTCACTCCTTTTCCAGGCTCCTTGAGAACAGAAGCTATGTTTCATTTGTAGCCATGTGGCTGGCTCAGGTGTGCTATAACTATTTTTAAGTGCAAGATAACCACAAATTCCCAACCTTAAAACCTACCACCTGACTCTCCAGCATCTTCCAAAGAATGACTTCTTTGTATTTCTCCTCCACCAGCCACCACTTACTATCAAGTCTTTTCTTCTTTTTGCAAGTACAACAAACTGTCACTACATTATATGTTAGGTACAGACTGTTTTTATTTACTTTGAAAATATTTATTTATACAAACTTGTTTTCATTGTTCAACTGATACATATTTTAATTTGAAAATTATTTTGGTACATTAGATTATCATGGAACCCAATTTTTTCCATCAAAATTAATGGAAATATTTTCTGATTTAATAACTTTCACTTAGAGGTCTGGTTCCCTATAAAGAACTAAATCATAAAGCTAAGACTAGGTATGCTTACAAAGTATAATGACTAATAATGAGTCTGAGATTAAAATGCTTTAAAATGCTCTTTTAAAATGCTCACTAGCTTAGCAAGTCATGGCTATTTCTATAAAGTTAGACTGCACATCCACCAGCATAAACTCAAGAGTAAGATCCCAAATGGTTCCTCAGTATTAATACTAGTACTGCCAAAAAAAAGTTTGCTCCTAAACTGAAACCCTGGAATTTACTATAGCAGTGGGTTCTCAAACTTCATCATGCATCATAATAAGCTAAAGGGATTATTAAAACACATTGTTGAACTTTGCCCCCAGTATTTCTGATTCAGTAGGTCTTGAGTGAGGCTCCAGAATTGGGATATTTAACAAGTTCCTAATTGCTGTTTATGATTCAGGAGCCACACTCAGAACCACCCAACTATGGTTAACAATGGCCTCACGTAACTTGGATGTTAGAGGGTAGGGGTTAATTGAGAGCAATGCACTAGATAAGCATAGATAATAGGTAGAGTTGAAAGCCATTAGCCAATACCTTAACTTCTCCTTGACTGTCCTGATAATGTATAAGGGTGGCAGGGATAGGAATGGGATGTCACTGTCTGGTCACATAACCTTAATTATCTTAAATATTAGAAACTACTCCAGGTGTGAAATATATTACTTATTTAAGGTCAGTGGTCCTGGGCTTAAAACTTGTTCAACTTACCATATACTCTAGAACCAGAGCAGTGTTGTGATTAAGGGCATAGGTTCTGGATTTAAATTTCTTGAATTCCAACCTTGGCTTGTCTACCATCTTCTAACAGTGAGACTGTGGCAAACCTGGCCTCCCTGGGCCTCATTTACTATAAGAGTTAAATGATAGCCACATGTATAGCACTTTGAATAGTGCCTGGCATGTGATAAGTGTTCAGTACAGGTTTTACATAGTATTATAAGATAAAATCTCAAAGGTAAGATCCTCCAATCTGCTTTCTCAGGTTTCTTTTTCATGCTATGCCCCTATCAAACCCTTTTCTCTAGCTAAATTCCTTTCCAAATTATCTCACATTGAGCTCTTTTGCTTTCTTATTGCCTCCCTCTTTGCATCAGTTCTTCTTCCTCTTTGAGTATTCAAGTTTTAATGATTCTCCAAAGATAGCCTTAAAATTCACTTTTGATATAATTTTTTTTCTAACCACTTCAGCCCCCAATATTCTTCCTGTCCAAGAAATACCCAAACCACAATTTGTAGCAATCATTTGCTACTCAGTACATTCTTCCTGTTAACTACTAAGAGCTCTCTGATGACAGAAGGCCTTTTTTTTTTTTTTTAAAGACAAAAGAAAATATATACTGCAGTGCCTTTGAATCAGAAAGAGCTGGGTTTAATACCAGGCTTTGTTACTGTGTGATTCAGACATGCTATTTAACTTCTTTGAGCCTCGCTTTCCCATTTCTAAAATGGGAATAATATCACCTATAGTGGATAAGGCTATTGTGAAAGAGACTCTAGGATTGTAGTAAGTGCTCTATAAATGGTAATTATTATGTTTTATTTCTTCATGATCATTGTAGCCCTTAGCAGAGCAACTTGCACACAAGTTAGCACCTAAAATATAAATGGGCTAGATTAAGTTCTTCAAATCAAAAGAATTAGTAGAGATCCATTAATGTTGTCTTCTAAGAAGGAAAGAGCAGTAGTAAAGGCTATTCTTGTGACTGGACTAATAAGATGGTTTGCCCTTTTGGGTAAAAAAGTCTTTTACGTGAGGAGCAGAACTCACATGTCTTCATATAAAGTTTTTAAAATTTATACATATATAGGTATGTGTGTTCTTTATTGTTTTTTTTTTAAGATGTATTTATTTTACAGAGACAGTGCACATGCACACCCGTGCACATGAGGGAGAAGGAGAGGCAGAGGGAGAGGATCTCAAGCAGACACCCTAAGTTCAGAGCCTGCTAAGGGGCTTGATCCCATGACCCATGAGATCATGACCTAAGCCGAAATCAAGAGTCAGACATTCAACTGAGCCACCCAGGCGCCCCTATATATGTGTTCTTTAATATGTAAAATGCACCAAACTATTAAAGAAAATAGAAGGGATGCCTGGGTGGCTCAGTGGTTGAACATCTGCCTTCGGCTCAGGGAGTGATCCTGGGGTTCTGGAATCCAGTCCTGCATCAGATTCCCCACAGGGAGCCTGCTTCTCCCTCTGCCTATGTTTCTGCCTCTCTGTGACTCTCATGAGTAAATAAATAAAATCTTTTAAAAAATTAAGAAAATATAAAAAATATGCATAATTACACTAGCTAGTATATTTTATATACAGTAGACAGAAGGATTTATCCTTAGTCAATATACTTGATTATCAGTAACATATGCATATTACTTTAATACAGTTACAATCATCATGTGTTTATCACTCTGTGTCCTGACTTTTTAATTCTTAACTATCAGCATTTTCCCACAATGCTAGAGTACTTATAAAAATAATTTTAGGGCACCAGGGTAACTCACTCAGTTAAGCATCTGCCTTTGGCTCAGGTCACCATCTCAGGGTCCTGGGATAGAGCCCCATCTTGTTCTACCTGCTCAGTGGGAAGTCTGCTTCTCCCTCTGCCCCTCCCTCTGCTTGTGCTCTTTCTCTCTCTCAAATAAATAAAATCTTAAAAAATTGTATTAAATTGATGCATTATTAAATGACTTCTGTTCTCAGTAAGCCTCTAGTATGATATACAGCAGAATCCAGAAAGAGTATTGGACTTATTACCATCAGAAGAGGTGGTCTCATAATTTTAATAATTATAGTGATATTGCTTGCTTATGTGCTGTATGGTTTACAAAAAACTTCTCATACATATCCTTCAGTCTAAGAAATGCTCATTAAACACTTACTAAATTATAATCTACGGACACTTAACTAAGAAGTAGAAGGCCAGGGGCAGCCCGGGTGGCTCAGGGGTTTAGCACCGCCTTCAGCCCAGGGCCAGATCCTGGAGTCCCGGGATTGAGTCCCATGTCAGGCTCCCTACATGGAGCCTGCTTCTCCTTCTGCCTGTGTCTCTGTCTCTGTCTCTCTCTCTGTGTGTGTCTCATGAATAAATAAATAAAATCTTAAAAAAAAAGAAGCAGAAGGCCAGGACTTAATCTAGATCATCTGATTCCAATGTGATTTCCACTCCAAGTCAATGGTTGTACTGTTAGCTGTCTCTCATTTATTTTTTTTTTAATTTGTTTATTTATGATAGGCACACAGTGAGAGAGAGAGAGACAGAGACACAGGCAGAGGGAGAAGCAGGCTCCATGCACCGGGAGCCCGATGTGGGATTCGATCCTGGGTCTCCAGGATCGCGCCCTGGGCCAAAGGCAGGCGCTAAACCACTGCGCCACCCAGGGATCCCTCATTTATTAACTAAAATCTTGAGCATGACATGACACTCTATTAGGCCTCTTTCTTCATCTGTACATGCATTAAGACTCTCTAAGACAGTGCTTGCTTCAGCAGCACATACACTAAAATTGGAAGACTCTCTAAGGCAATCTTCTTCTAGCTCTAAAATGGTAAGCTGAACTATGAATCTTTAAAACTAAGATCAGCTTTGGCTTTAACCAAGAAACAAGCAGAACATGCTATAAAGCATATATGAGCATTCAAATGATCTATCATGATTTACATAGTTTTAAAAGGTGATTTCTAAAAATACTTCAAAACTAAAAATCAAATTTTATACATAAAAAAAGGTCTTTGTTTAAAATACAGACATCATAATTCACTATACTCTGGCAACCCAAAAGGTAAATGCTATTCAAAAGTGTCTACAGATTGGTGCCAATTCACAAACTTTGTTAGTACACTGTGTTGAGAAAGGTACACAGAGATAGGTATTAAAAAATGAGTTTGCATTTAGAAACATTTATAGTAATCTGACTTTGCTGTGACCATCAAAGGATATGATTATTTCTTTTAATGTTTCATTTTTATTGTATTTTATGAAAGCACTGGTCTACTACAAATTAGGGAAAAAAATAACAAAACCTTGACCACAATTAATTTAAGAAGCACTGTTCCAGAGAATGCATTTTATACTATATAAGTCTTCTTCCACTCTATAACCAAAATAGTAAAACTAACTCAGAGCCTAGAGTAATGAGAGAATAATACAAGTCTCCTAAGTATGCCTATCTAAGATTTAGTTTAATTGCTGGGCATTGTATTGATAACTGATAACTGTCCACCAAAATCCATTCTTCTCTTCTTATATAGTAACAGAACTGTGGCAAGGCCCACGACTGCCTAGCCATATGACATTCCTCAGGTGCTCTTTGTGGCCATATGAACTTGACTGAACACTTGCCAATGGAATGTATGTGGACACGTTGCCTGCCATTTTCAGGTTTGGGTGTCTAAGAGTGGGCATATCTTCTCCATTTTCTTGTTCCATTCTGTAGCCCAGATCTTGGAAGTGGCAGCCCAGTATAGACTAAGACGATGCTCAGATGGTGAAGCATGACTTGACAACTTAGAAGGAAATAGGGCAACTAAATAAATTTATGGAGCAGAGTCACCCACCTACCTAACTAGAACTGATCACCTCAGAACTATTACTTTAAAAGGTAATAAAACACCATTATTCCTTAAATCACTTCTATCTTGGGGTCCCTTTGTTGCAACAAGCTTAGCTATATTTATTTATTTTTTACAAGCTTAGCTTTAAACTTAAATAAAACGCACCTTTCAAATACAATGTCTCATCAATACCTCATATACAGAACCTCTCGCACCATCATTCCATAAGTAACAGAAGTTACATTTCACCTCAGTGACTAAGGAACAACCCTCTATATCTAATACCAAGAGTTAGACCAAGTTGGCCTAGTTGTGCCATGGTTGGTCTGTATCTTCATTTGTTTATCTATTTATTCATTCATCAAGAATACACCAAGTATCTATTGAATCAATCCAAGGCAATGTCCTTGGTACTAGGTAGACGAAGGCAAACTTCCAAGGAACTTAAAATAGGTGAGAATTACAAAGAAACACAAGCCATAGATTAGTGTAGTAAGTGCTCTGATAAGTCTAAGCCAGGATTTCTCAGCCTCAGCACTACTGACATTTTGGACCGGATAATTCTCCGAGGATACGTATATTATAAGATATTTAATAGCATCTTTGGCCTCCACCCACTAGATGCCAGTAACACCTTCACACTACCACTCCTCAATCACAGCAATCAAAAATGTCCCCAGAAACTGTCAAATATCTCCTGAGGAACAAAATCACCCCCTACTGAGAGTCACTGATTTAAATGTAAAAAACTATGACAGGACAAATCTAAGTCCTATGGGAGGGAAGTAGACCAATTCGGGGAAAGACACCCTAAGGAAGTGGCATCTAAGGTGAGATCTGAAACATACACGTTCAATTTCCATTCAGTCATTTAACAAATACTTGAATGTCTACTATATCATTGTGTTATATGATAGGTGTACACTGGTGAACAAAACAAACATAATTCTGTTATGTGTTATGGGGATGACAGTCTAATGAGGAAGATAAATGAACAAAAATGTACATGTTATGAGAAATTGACAGGATGGTATGATAGAAAATAACTGGATCTACTTCAGAGTGACATTTAAGACAATTTCTGATGGTGAGATGGTGCTAAATGTGTAAAGAAAGTATCGCAGGAAGAGCCTCATGTGTTTAAGGTCCTGAAAGTCAGAGTGGGTGATGTTAGTGATATAGTGCTCTGAGATCTAACTGGAAAGTAAACTGGTACCAGATTACATGGAGTTTTATAGGCTATGATAAGGAGATTGGACTTTAAACACTATGAAAAGTCCCTAGAGAAGTTAAAGCAAAGAGAAATACAACTCAATTAAAAATTTTTAAGAAATCACACTGGCTGCTGTGTGGAAAATGGAGGGGAACAAATGCAGCTTCAACTAGAATGGAAGCAGTAGAGAAGTAGATAGGTTTGACATGTATTTTTGAGAAAAAAGTGACAAAACTCGCTGCTTGTGGGGGAGAAGGAAGCTTCTGGCTTGAGCAATCCAGTGTCATTTACTGAGAATGGGATGACTGGAGGAAGAACAGGTTTTGGAGAAAATTATGTATAGATATATTAAGTTTGCAATGCCTACAAAGATGTCAAGTAGAAAGCTGAATGTATGTGGTGAAGTCTTAAGCAGTCATCAGAGCTCTGTCTTCTCTAGGAGTAAGTGCTTGGAAGTATACGAATAGATCACTTAGAGTAAAATAAATAGAAAATAGAGGGACTAAGATAGAGTGCTAAAAAATGCCACCACTGAGAGAGGCTCAGAGGAGGAGAATCTGATAAGAGAGATCAGAGTTGTACTTAGAAGAGGAAATTTAGGAGTGTGGTATCCTGAAGACAAGATAGGGCAGTATTTTATAGAGGGGATAGTCAACTATTTCAAATCTGATGAAAGATCAAGTAGCATAATGATTTGGCAATGCTAGATCACCAATGACTTTCATAAAAGCAGTTTCTGCAAAGTATTTGGGAGATGAAGAGTGAAGAGAGAAATACATATCTTTCAATACATGTGACTATAGGAAACAGATAAATAGGACAGTAATAAGAGGGATTACTAGAGACAGTAATAAGAGGGATGCCAAGATCAAGAGAGGTTTTTTGTTTGTTTTTTGTTTAAAGAAAGGATATACTAGTCCATGTCTGTATGATGAAGAGAACGAAGTGTTGGAATTAATCCAGAGGGAAATGGGGAACTTTTTGCAAGGGGATGACATCTGATCTGTGTTTTGGATTATCATCCTGATGGTAATAATGGAGAATGCACAAGAAAGGGAACAGCATCAGAAATAAGGTGAAAGGGGATCCCTGGGTGGCTCAGCAGTTTAGCGTCTACCTTTGGCCCAGGGCATGATCCTGGGCTCCCAGGATCGAGTCCTGCATCAGGCTCCCTGCATGGAGCCTACTTCTCCCTCTGCCTGTGTCTCTGCCTCTCTCTGTGTGTGTCTCTTATGAGTAAATAAATAAATAATCTTTAAAAAAATGAAAAAAAAAAGAAATAAGGTGAAAAATGATGGTGGTGTGAACTAAGGCAGAGAAATAGAAAGCTACGAGATTTTAAAGGGATGCTTAGCTGGCTCAGTTGGTAGAGCATGTGACTCTTGATCTTGGGTCCTGAGTTCAAGCCCCACAATGGGAGTAGAGCCTATTTAAAAAAAATGAAATCAAAGAGATTTTAAGGAAGTAAAACTGACTGAATGGTGGAATGACTGGTTGTCAAGGGTAGAGGAGAGGAGACAAGGAGCCTCTCAGATTTCTAACTTGGACAAATTGGTTGATGGAGGTATCAGTCATTCAAGAGATAGGGGACTCGTTTCCAAAAGCTGGCAGCAAAAACAAAATGATATTGCTTGGTAGACATTTCTCTCTCATTGCTCCACAGTGGATACCTCAAATAAAATACACCTAAACTCATTAACTAGGAAGGGGTCAGATCATAAGTCCCCCAAGGTCCACCTTTCCAAAACTCATATTCAACTATCTATTGTCACAATTATCCTTGATCTGGGCTGAGAAACCTACTCTCTACTACCTATGTAAATATATGTGCCTTTTCTCATGTTATTTCCTACATTTGGAATGTCTTCTTAAACCCTGACATTCCCAGTACTTTGCCTTGCATTTTCAAGGCAAATGTCATTTTTGTAATCTTTAGGAAGTAACCTCTTCTACCTCTACCAGTTTTATGGCACTTGACACATCTCTGACCTTGAATTATACTTTATGGAGACTTCGTATCTCTGTTATCAACTTTGAGGGGGCAGGATGTGTCTGAGATTATTTCTTTTTGTTCCACCGGTACAAAGATACTGTCAAATATGCTGAATATATACTTACACACATACATACTAATTGCGATCTTCAAAGCACTATGTATTAGATACAAAGTATTATGTCCAGATACATCTTTAAAGCTCTGGGCTTAATTCCTAGGTGCCATTTACTTATTTGTATGATTTTGAATAAAATGGTCAACTTTTAAAATTTCCTGATCTATAAAATGAGTATGATAGTACCTACTTCATAGGGTTGTCGGGGGAATTAAATCAGACAGCGTGTATGTGCTGCCCTACAAGAGAATAAATAATAAATGTTATTTAACATTATAACTGTAATGCATGCATTACAGTATAGTGCTATTATAATATGCTTAGTAAGAGGCTACATGTTGTAAAGAATATGACTTTCAGGGGCGCATGGACAGCTCAGTCAGTTAAGCATCTGACTCTTTATTTCAGTTCATGTCATGACCTCAGGGTCGTGAGGTCCAGCCCCATGTTGGGCTCCAGCCTGGGGGTGGAACCTAAGATTCTCTCTTCCTCCTTATCCCTCTGCACCACCCTCCCCCTGCTCATGGTGCACTCTCTTAAAAAAACAAAACAAAGGGATCCCTGGGTGGCGCAGCGGTTTGGCGCCTGCCTTTGGCCCAGGGCACGATCCTGGAGACCCGGGATCGAATCCCACATCAGGCTCCCGGTGCATGGAGCCTGCTTCTCCCTCTGCCTGTGTCTCTGCCTCTCTCTCTCTCTCTCTCTGTGACTATCATAAATAAATAAAAATTTAAAAACAAAACAAAACAAAACAAAAACATGACTTAAGACATCCAGAGTCAGTCTTCACTTTGCCTTTTTTTTTTTTTTAACCTGTGAGATCTAGGCAAGTTATTTGGTTTTTCCAAGCTTTAGTTTCATTATGTGTAAAATGGGAATAATATGCATTACAGTGTTGTTTTAGTAAACGAGATGACAGTACACAGTAAGGGCTAAAACTGTACACTTCCAAGAACAAGACCTATAATTAAAGATCTCAGCCAATAGCAGTTATCTTGAAGGAGGCTCATTTTTCTGATTGAAATAAAAAGCCTATATGTAGATTTGACATGTAATTTTCTAACATCAGTGCTTATCAAAAGGATTTAATGAACTGAGATTTTCAAAAATCTTTACTATTAGTTGGAAAATTCAGGTAAAGATTTATAGATTAATTTAGAATAAAAATAGGCCAGTGATTGGATAACTAAATCAAAATGAAACAACAGTGAACAAAGTGAACATTGCCAAAGACATAGACTAATGTCTGTTTTATTTATAAGAAACAGGAAAATGTAATAACTTTCCAGTTCAGGCTGGAAAGAGGTGCAGGGTACACACACAGCACAAGCACTGAGTTCAACTTGGCAGTAACCCTATGATAATTACAGGCCAGAAAACAGCTGAAGTGCCAAACAAAATGAGTGTAACTGACAGAATCAGAATATTAAGAGTTAGAAGGGGCTATAGTGATTATTTAATATTAACATACATTAGCAGTGCAAAAGGTTCTATAAAAAAGTGGCTATTGGGGAGAATAAGTCTGAGAAACGTATAAAGCTTACTAAAATATTAAAGATTCTCAGATGTACCATGGAAGAGAAATCTGTTTAATTTTTCAAAACTGATTTTTCCTTTATTTGATCACAGAATCCTTTTGAAAAATACCTAATAATACACTCAGGACTAGGGAATATTTCTTTTATTTTACAGATATGGAAACTGACTCTAAGAGAGGTCGCATTATTTGCTAAATGTAGCACAGAAAGCTACAGTGGGAAAGGGGACTCAGCTGTTTACCTCTCAGTCTTCCTCTTTTCTCATTCTACTGCTATCTGGTGATGTATAAGAAATAAAGCAAAAGTGGGTGTTCCAACATTCAAAGCAATTCTGGGTTAAGCTAGGCCTGTGAAAGGAATTTTGAGGACTTTTTTTTTTCCTCCTTAAATAGACTTAAGTCTTTAAACATGGTCTCATTTGTGATCACTTTTTAATTATTATTTAATGCTTCTGTTCTTCTATTTTCATAGTAGTGAATACCTATTCTTAGAGTCTGCTACTTTCTCTTTAATAAGAATGGACTCCTGCCCACCCACTTTTTGTCTTTTATGTCTACAACATTAACCACATGCTTAATTTATGTTCTTGCTCCAACCAGGGCTCCTATAGTGGTGGGATAGGACCCTGCTCTTAAAATAAACTATGCACATTCATCTGGGAGATGTGGCACAATGCCAGGGATACTTAAAGTCACAGGACAATCCTAGTACATCCTCTTTAACCACTGGTTTACTAAAAGATTTAGTGGGGGTAGGGTGGGGAAGAATTTCTACACGAAAATAAATATATTAAAACTCACAATATAATAAGTCACATGAATTTTTAAGATTAAAAAAATAAGGTATGAAAGGAATATTGTAGCTAGGCAGGATCTGTTGGATGGTACCTCCCTGGCCTCTCAAGGTTGTACCTACTCTCTCCTCTGATGGATGTCATTGGATATATATTCCACAAGGATCTAATTTTAGTTTGTAACTGGAGTTGAAGGTCAGCCACCTAAATCTGATAGGTCTAAACTTTTGCCCTCTGTGTACAGCACACGTGAGTGTGTGTGTGTGCATGCAAGACAGAGAAAGAGAGGTACTAAATTCTAAAATAAGCTTACTATAATTAACAGTTGAAACAATGTTGTCAGTTCTACAAGACAGACCTATTAAAAGTTTGTATTTTACAAAAATATTAAACAATCACTGACTCATTGCCAGAATTCTGAACTGTGCTTTTAATAAAAGTTGAAGAAAGGATTCTGAAGGTCAAATTTGGAATTTCTTTATAAAAAACTAAAGATGAAAATTTTTAAATGAGTACTCATGCAGTTGGGTCCATTTGATATTTAGCTTAATATTTTATCTGTGGACTTTTGTGGTCTCCCCCACACACACTTGGGAAGTGATAGTAATTCTCACTTTTTATGTCATGGATACTGTCCTTGTGAGTAAGGTTTTATCTCGCTTCCTAAATTTCACCTCTAGTCTCTCTTACTGCACATGTACATTTTTCAGTAAGACAATCCTTCTGGCTATGTTCTATTCCAGGGTAATCCTGCCAAAAAGGCTGAAAAGAGAGTGCAGAGGAACAATAATTATGTAAGTCTGGCTCAAGTTTTTTTGCTAATTAGCAATCCTGAGAAAGACATGTTGCATCATCAAGAGTTCATTAAGGGATAGGAAAGACCACTTAGATGTAAATGGAAATACAAAATCAATCAGTTGCCCATCCTTTTCTGACAGAGGGCAGAAATGGGCATTTCAAACTTTTTATTTTTATTCAAATACAGAACCAGCCAACTCTGCTTCTCTTACTACATAAAAGTTTTTTTTTTTATTTTTCAAAAAGCCCTTTTCTCCTGTATTAATACCTGCATTAAAATACTTAAGTATGTTTTACATATTGGCAAATACAAACGTATCATCAGTTGTTGCTTATTATAACTTGCCAAATAAGGGTCATTATCTCATTTAGCCCTCAGTGAATTCTTAGCATAAGCTATAGTCTGGTTATGCAGTGTTCTAATAAGGCTGGAAGACAGACACTGTCATGACATATACCTTGTATCTTAGTGGCTAATACAGATCATGGTTCCACAGATCTCTAGAGCTCCTTTGCCTTTTTGCCTTTTTCAGTTTATCAAGGTCTTTCCTATACAGTCTCTTTAGGATTTCCTTGCTTTGCGTCCAATGCCATCTACCCTACAGCCCACAACTATTCGCTCTGTACTAACTAATCTAACTCTGAATCCCTGGTTCTCAGCTCTAATGGCCCAGGTATGTACAGAGGACAGTCAGGGGCGCTCTGATGGTAAGCTGATGTTATGGACTGAATGTTTGTGTCCCCATTAAATTCATATGTTGAAGCCCTAACCCCCAGTGTGTTGGTATTTAGAGATGGGGCTTTGGCGAGGTAATTAGGGTTAGATGAGGTCATTAGGGAGGGGCCCTGGTCCAATGGAGTTAGTGTCTTTATAAGAAGAAACATTAGAGAGCTAGCTCACTTACATATCCCCTCTCCCACTCTCTGCACAAAGAGGTCATGTTAGCACACAGTGAGATGGCAGCCACCTACAAGCCAAGAGAAAAGGCCTCAGGATGAAACCTATTGCTGGCATCCTGACCTTCCTCAGGAGAGAGTTGTACCTTGAGAGGCCAGGGAGGTACCATCCAACAGATCCTGCCTTAGCTACAATATTCCTTTCATACCTTATCTTTTTAATCTTAAAAATTCATGTGACTTATTATATTGTGAGTTTTAACATATTTATTTTCAAAAACAATTTGTTTATTTCTCTCAAAACTGTGAGAAATAAATTTCTGTTGTCTAAGAAACCCAGTCTATGGTATTCTGTTAATGGCAACCAGAGTGGACTAAGATAGTTGAGAAGAGGGACAAAAGGGAAGTTAAGGTGTCCCAAAGAGATAGCTATGAGATTTCAGAGATCCTCAAAGTCATAAGAAGACACTAGTGATGTAGCAGAAAAAGCACAGAACAGACTATTTGGTTTCTCTCTAGTCCCTAGTACTACTATTTTCTGAACTTGGATCTGGAGCAATTTTGTTAATCTATCTGAAACTAAATTTCCTCATGTGTAATATAGAAATGTATCTATTACAGAGTTGCTATAATTACTCAATACAGATAATATCTAAAAGAACATACTGTAGGATATAATTCACCTTATATGTTATTTATTGGGAAACAGTACAATTGAAGTGAAGAAAGCTCTTGGTTTCAAGCATTAGCTTTGTCCTTGTGGCTATGTGATCTTGGGCAAATTTCTTGAAATCATTTGTGCCTCATTTCCTCATTTCTAAAATTAGGAATAACATCTAGGGCTTATAAATATTAAATGAGATTATATATTTAAAAATCTTTTGCCTGGGGTAGAGGAGAGGTTAATGCACCTTACATCATAAGGATGGCCAGATGGACAAAGAGATTGAGAAACATTAACAGGAATACTCTACACAGGCACAATATGGCTAGGAAATTTTTTTCTGTATTTGTCTTTTCATAGCAAAGCTACTTAAAAAAGGAAAATGTCAATGTTAAAAGCATAACATTGTAATTATGCATTAATTTTATAGATTCTATGGTGTTCACTCGGAATCTGTAGTGTCTATTACTGAGCACCTGTGTACTCAGCCCCCATATAGGCACACAACTCAAAATGCTCCCCACTTAAAATTCAAGTACATGCATATTATTCAAGAGAAATAAATTCTAAGTGACAAGAAGTCTATTTTGGGTTGGGGAGCTAAAAGCTAAAAAACTCAAAGTTGTTTATATATTAGGAAGATTGAACATATGTATAATGAATGAATAAGGAATGTAAATATATTTCAGTGTATAGTGATTTAAGCTGTGTATTAAAAGACTGAAGGAATAAATTATGCAGAATTCAGCCAGAGAAAGCTTTTTGATAAATATAAATGTTAGTCAGGCAGTGGGGGGGGGGGGGGGGGGAGGAATGATAGAGATGGTGTGGCAGAAAGGAGGCAAGAAGACAAAACAGTGAACAAAGGTAGAGGCAGAGAGGGACGTCGGTAAGTAGGGGGATCAACCAAAGCAGATTTAGAGTTCATACAAGTAAAAGCTTTCTAATAATTAAAGCTATCTGACAGCGGAGTGGCTGCTGTGAGCTTCCCATTACTGAAAGTATTCAGAGTCTAATGACCCTTGGTGCAGGATACCTTAGAAGAATCACAGTACTGGAAGATATTCTGGGTCCCTTACTTTAGGTGTGAGTTCTCTGAGAAAGAGGCCTGCAAATATCATCACTGAAGGCAGAAAAGGAGACAGAGGACCTGGGTTGAGTCTTAGCTCTTCCATTCATTAACTGTGACATTGGATAAATCAACTTCTCAATTTTTCATCTATAAATGGGGAAGCTGGGAAAGTGGAGATGTCTGTTCAGTCAGTAACTCAGATCCCTAAGAATTTTTAATTAGTCAAAGACATACATGTTCTCTCCTTTCCTTAGTACATGATCAAACTTTGTAAGGAAGAGCTAACTTCTAAGAAAAAGAAATTGTACACAACATACTATCCTATTCAGTCACACTGCAAAGCATGCTACTTTTCTGTTTCCTGTCAATGCTGATAATTAGCTCAGCGTCAAAGCTTTGTTTATGTTCTGCATCAAGTCTCAAATTTTAGAAGCCTAAAATCAGAAAATGAATAGAATCAATTCCTAAGCTATACAACAGGTCAATTCAATTATTAATGAGTGGCAGTATAGTGTAGCACTTGGGCTGTGAAGCCAGACTGTCTGGGCTTGGGTCATGGCCTCCTACTTCATTAGTTTAGGAAAAGTAATTTCCTGTATGCCTTAGTTTCCTTATCTGCAAAGCCAAACAACACCTACTTTATGGCCTTGTGAGGATTAGACATGTTAATCCATGTCCAATCCAATTCATATACTGCTTAGAATGATGATGGACAGTGTATGTTACTGACTAGTATTTAATAACAAGCTTTATTGAGATACAATTCACATATCATAAAGTTCACCCTGCTAAAAGCATGTAATGCATTGGTTTAGTATATTCACATATGTATGACCACCATCATCATCACTGTCTCATTTTAGAATATTCTCATTATCAAAAAAAGAAATCCAAAGTCAGAAATAACTCCCCACTCCCCTCTTTCTCTACCCCCAATGCAACATCTAATCAACTTCGTTACTATGATCCGCCTATTTTAGACATTTCATACAAATGGAATCATACATTACATAGCCCTTGTGTCTGGCTTCTTTCACTTAGCATAATGTTTTCAAGGTATATTCATGTTGTAGCACTTATCAATTACTTTATTATTTTTTCTTGGCTGAGTAATATTTCATTGCATGCTTAACATGTTTTGTTTATCCATTTACAAACTGAAAGACATTTGGGTTGTTTCTACCTTTTGGCTATTATGAATGATGCTGCTGTAAATATTCACATACAAGTTTTTGCATGGATATGTATCTCCATTTCTTTTGTGTAAGAAAAGGATTATACCTTTTTCTTTTTTCCTTTTTCTTATTATACCTCAGCAATTATACCTAGGAGTAGAATTGCTGAGTTTAACCTTTTGAGAAACTGCCAGACTGTTTTCTAAAGTGGCTGCACAATTTTATATTCTCACTAGGAAGGTATGAGGGTTTATTCTCCACATCCTTTCCCACACTTGTTATTGATTTTTATTCTAGCCATACCAGTATGAACCAGAATCTCATTGTGGCTTTTATTTGCATTTCCCTATGATTAATGATGTCAAGTTATCATTTTGATCATGTGTTCACTGGTCAATTGTGTATCTTTGGAAAAATGTCTATGTAGATCCTTTGCCATTTTTGTTTGTTTTTTTAAAAGATTTTATTTATTTATTCATGAGAGACACAGAGAGAGAGGCAGAGACACAGGCAGAGGGAGAAGCAGGCTCCATGCAGGGAGCCTGATGTGGGACCTGATCCCAGGACTCCAGGATCACACTCCAGGCCAAAGGCAGGCTCCAAACCCCTGAGCCACCCGGGGATCCCTCTTTGCCATTTTTGAATTGGGTTTCTTTTTACTGAGTTCTCTATATAGTCTAGACACAAGTCTCTTACCAGATACATGATTTGAAAATATTGTCTCCTATCCTGTGGGCAGTCTTTTCACTTTCTTAATAGTGTTCTTAGAAGCACAAATTAACTTTGATGAAGTCCAATTTATCTGTTTTTTTTTCTTTTGTTGCTTGTGTTTTTGGGGTCATATCTAACAATCCATTGCCAAATCCTGGGTCATGAAGATTTGTCTGTTTTCTTCTAAGAATTTTATGGTTTTAGCTCTTAATCCATTAGGGTCTAATCCATTGAGTTAACTTTTACATACAGTGTGAGGTAAAGGTTTAACTTCATTCTTTTATATGAGACTATCTAGGTGTCATAGCACCATTTGTTAAATAACTGTTCTTTCCCCATTGAATGGTTTTGGCATCCTTGTCAAAAATTAGTTGACCAGAGACATGTGTTTACTTCTAGACTCTTGATATTATTTCACTGACCTATGTCTATACACATATATTTATATTTACTTTGTCCTCATGCCAGTACCACACTCTCTTGAATATTGTTGCTTGGTAGTATATTTTGAAGTTGGGAATTGTGAGCCAAGTTTATTCAAGATTAATCTGGCTATTCCGAATCCCTTTCAATTCCATGAATCTTAGAGTTGGCTTGTCAATTTCTACAAAGAAGTTACCTGGGATTCTAAAAAGTAATTCATTAAATCTGTAGATCAATATGGGAAGTACTGCCATTTTACTGAAAGTCAGTTTTCCAATCCATGGGCATGAAATATCTTCCAATTTATTTAGATTTTATTTAATTTCTTTCAACAAGGTTTTGTGGCTTTTCTAAAAACTGAGTTATTTCCTAAGTCTGAGTTTTCTTAGTTGTTGCTCAAGGGCTTACTTAGCATATACATCTTATCAGAATCAGCTCCAGATTTATATTAACTTAGTTCCAACGAGCTACAGAAACATTATTTCTATATGATGCTATTCCCTTCTCCTCTTTTTGTGGCATTACTGTTATATATACATCTATGAATGTTGCAAACCCAACAATATATCATAACTATTACTTTGTATAATTTTGTCTTTTAAAGACCCTGAGGAGAAAAAGAAAACATCAAGCATATACTTAGATATTTTGTTATATTTGCCTTCTTATTTATCATTTCTGATTTTCTTGATTTGTTTTTGAGGATCTGAATTAGTATCTGGAGTCATTTCCTTAGCCTAATACAGTTTTGCTCTTATCTACCTTTGTGCTGTTTGGCAAATATTACATTTCTATATGTTATTGGCTCAATAATACATTATATACATATTGTTTTATATAAATGCTTTTAAAATCAGTTAAGAAGGGAGAAATATATGCATTTATATTGTCTTTTACAATTACAAAATTACCTTTTCCAGTGCTTCTTATTTCTTCATGTAAATTCAAACTACAGTTGAAAGAACTTTTAGTATAATTCTTATAAGGTGGGTCTAGAACAAGGTCTTTCAGTTTTTCATTTATCTGGAAATATCTTTATCTTCCTTGCACTGTTAAGATAAGTCTGCTGGTAATAGGATTCTTGGTTGAGGTTTTTTTCTTTCTGCTATTTGAATATGTTATTCCACTGTCTCTGGCCTACATTTTTGAGAAGTCAGCTGTGTTTTATAGAGCTTCCCTTGTGATGAGTCATGTTTCTCTTGCTGCTTTCAAGATTTTTTTCCTTGTCTTTGTCTTTTAGCGTTTTTACTAATGATGTATCTGTTTGTGGATCTCTTTGACTTTATCCTACTCAGAATTATTAAGCTTCCTGGATGTGTAGGTTGTTTTCCAATAAATTTAGGAAAATTTTAGCCATCATTTCTTTCAATATTTTTTCTTCATTCTCCCTCTCCTCTCCTTCTGGGACTCCCATTATATATAGCTGTTGGCATTAATGTTGCCCCATATTTCTAAGTCTTTCTTTACTTTTCTTTATTCTTTATTCTCTGTTATTTATCTTGTACATTCTCTAGTGTTCTACTGTCAGGTTTGTTTATTCTTTCTTCTGCCAGTTTCAACCTAATGTTGAGCCCCTTTAGGGAATTTTTATCTCAGTTATTATATTTTATTATACCTTTCAACATCAAAATTTCCATTTGGTTCTTCTTTTTCCTTTTAACAATTTCTCTCTTCATACTGATATTCTTCATTTGATGTGACATTGTCATCAACCCTTGCATTACTTTTTAAATCATGGCTTCCTTTAGTTCTCTGAATATAATTATAAAGGCTACTTTGAAGTCTTTGTCCATTAAACTCAGCATCTTGTCATTCTCACAAGGACAGTTTCTGTCACCTGCTTTTCCCCCACTGTATATAGGTCATTCTTCCCCTTTTCTTCACATGTCTCATATATAATTTTTTTTGGGGGGGGGGACTGGACATTTTACGTAATAAGTAGTAGCAACAATGGATACTGAATCTACCCTCCAAGATTTGCTATTGTTATTTGTTCAGTGACTGGATGAATTATTTTAGTTAAGTATATTTTCCCCCTCCCTCTCTGCAGATGTTGCTCCTCAGGGGGCTCATCCTAAAATGACAGTGGCTTTGGCTGGCCCCTCCTTGACCTTCTCTTTCTCTGACCACACCCAGCTGTTAAGTTCCAACAACTACCAGCTGATTGATCTATTGTCTTCAACAATACCCTGGGCATAAATTGCTCCACAAACTGAACCAATCTATTAGGGCTCCTTTGAAGGGATAGTCCCTGAGGTCAGTATTTAGAATTTGTTCTAACCACAGGAGGGTTCCTCCCAGCTGCCTCTTTCCCCTTTTCTCTCTAGCAAATTAGCCAGTCTTCTGGTTAGCGTGCATCTCCAATGACTATCAATCTCCCTCCAGCTCCTCCTTTCACCACAACCTGTCCCCTCAGGCATGCACTTCACACTCCGCAAATGATGTTGGTTCCTTTTGGGAGGGTCTCTGCTATTAGGTCTGCTTGTTCTCTAGACAAAATTTCTGAGCTCTGGTTCTGATGCTAGGGGGCAAAGACAATGTCATGCTTCTCTCTGGGTGACACCTCCTGGAGAGCTTGAAGAAGGGACGGAGGAATACCAGTCCCAGCTATCCTCAACTTGCCTCTCCCAGAGTAGAATCTGCATCCCACAGGCCAGGGCAAGGGCAATTGGGGCTCCTCTATTTTCCATGGTGCCATATCCACGGTAGAGCCTCTGTCTTGTGTGGGGGCTGGGTGAAAGGAGGAGGACCCACCTCTCAGCTGTACTCACCTAGAATTTGTCTCAGCAACAGGTAACTGGGGCAGGATGAGAAATACTGATCTTACCTTTCTACTGGAAGAGAGCCTTCCACCTGAGAACTGAGGAAAGAGAGAGCTCTATGTTCGTGAATTCATCAGTTTGGGGAACAGTTTCCATCTCACTCAACTAATGGGAAGAGGGAGCAGGTCTCAGTTCTAATACCACAGATTTTTACTTTTCTTACTGAGTTTTAGTAGATTTTCTTGAACAAGTATTTCTTCATTGACTCTATGTTCTTAGGAGTATTTCCAGACATGTATGTATGTATGTATGTATGTATGTATTTATATTTAAGATTTTTAAAAAATTATTTGAGAGAGAGCAAAAGCACAAGCAGGGAGAGCTGCAGAGGGAGAGAGAGGAGCAGGCAGAGAGCCCAATACAGGGCTCAATCCCAGGACCATGGGATTATGATCTGAGTAGAAGGCTGACAACTTAACTGACTGAACCGCTCCTTCCAAGACTTTAAATGATTGTTTTTAAAAATAATTTTTATCAGTTTCAGTGGGGAGCAGGTCTGTAGAACTACTCATACTATCATGGCTGGAAGTGGAACTTCTTGTTGAGGTTTTTTTGTTTTTGCTTTCTCGTAAGAGAAAATGAATCTGAAATTCTAAAGTACAAACTGGAGATCTATTCTTATAATTCTGAGAAAGAAATCCTAAAAAGTGATCCAAAGACCTTATGTGGGCTGCCACATCTATGGCCTGCTAAGTCAGAAGAGCTGTTTTGTTCTTTTTCCCTACATTTAGTCTCTCAATGCCTTTGCAAACATCCAAAATAAAAAATGGAGTCTGAAATGAAATTTAAATTATTTTATACCAAATTATTAAACTACTATGAGGCATTCACCTTGATCTATGCTACAATTCACCCCTTCTAGCCAAGTTTTATGCCAGATCCCAGCTGGACACAGAAACTTTAAAAAGTAAAAGGTTTAGGATGCTTTTGGTTGTATATGTGTGTGTGACTGTGTGTGTATATGTGTTTCAAAGAAATCAAGATGTTGAAAATGATTATCTTTAAAGTTATTATCTTCTAAATAAGAGATGTACTTGTATCAAAGTATTCCTTAAGGTGAGACAATAAAATGAAATTTGAGTCAAATTTATAAAGCATATGAAGCTCATTCTGTTTTAGTGAAAACTGGAGTTTAACAATTTCAAGTAACTAAAATAAGCATAAAAGGCTTTCAGAGCAAGCATCATGCCTTGAGCTATTCCTAAGCATGGATTCACAGTATAGAATTGATGGTTCTGTCTTGGCACATTTCCTGAGGAGAATCTAATATGGAAATTTATCCATTCATTTTCTAGAGTCCACAATGGCAATCTTCAGTATGCATCTGTAGCTGAGAATGTGCCAAACCACATACCACAAGGCAAATAGCCAACTTAGCAACCAAGGTCTAACACAGGACCTGGCACACAGGAATTACTGAAAAAATATCTGTGGACTACAGAGATCTCTACTAATATGCCAAGCACATTCAGATCTGGCGGGAGGGGAGGGGGAAGTAAAAAGAAAATTTCAAATGGTAGAATGAACTTTCATGTTCATATAAATTTATTTCACACCATAAATTGACTCCATAGGCAATATTATTTCCAAACTAGTAGCATTTTTAAAGTTCCCCTCCAAAGGTATATATAAGGTAATCAAAAAGGCTCAATTTTAAGGAAAATAAATGATTAAAAAGTATTGATCTTTGCTTATGCCTCTAACCACACTACTATAGAGTAGCATATGTAACATGTTATGTAATTATCACATTCTTAAATCACTATCATCTACTGTAATTTTCTATTTAAATATAGAAAAGGGAAAAAATATCACCTACAGTAATAATATTCAGATAGCCACCATTTAGTAAATTTAGTAAATTTCCTTATGATCATTTTTCTTTTTATAGTTATTACTTTTACATGACTGTGATCATACTGTTTGAATGCTTTTGTATCCATTTTTTCCCGTAAACAACATTATACTGAGATTCTGTGTAATTAAGAAAATATCAAAGTCAAACAATATGTACAAGTCATTGTAATTCTGGCCCCCATTCAATCTACAAGTCCCTCCATTTATTTAACAGGTGTTTACTATAGGTGCCTATTTTCTGCCATCTGGGAGGCTGAAATATATATATATAAAGAAAACTAAGCCAGAGTTCTTGTTCTTAAGAGTTCTCAACTCAGCAATTATCCTCTGCCTTTATAGAAAACGGGCTTATCTACACGAGTTTAAAGGTAATGAGACAAATGCTTGAAATTTGGCTATTTTTAACTTTATTCTTTTGGGGAAAATCACTACGTACACAAAGATTTATCTTAGACAATACCTGAGGTTTTCTATATTTGATATGGCTGTATTCTTATCTCACAGGTGAAAGAGCTGCAATTTTTTTACTCATTAAACAACATGTATGTTTCAACATTTATTGCAATTAGTACTCTTTATTGGTGTGGAGATCAGTTGTGTTTTAGAAGCCAAATATAAGAGCTTTCATTTCCTCAAGATGTAAATTTTCAGATTACTTCCCTCCATCCTACCGATTTGCATGGTGTATTTGTTTTGTGCAGGTAAACAATCACAGCCTAGAGGTAGAGAATATAAGGCAAATGCTTCAATAAGCGCAGGTGGTTATATCTAACTATACAATGATTCATATGCACCTGGAACTATTTGCATTATATGCAAAATAACAGTTGTATCTGACTTTACTTCTCTAGAAAAACTTAAGCTCTCCTTTTTGGTAATTTCCTTTGCTATTTTCCAATTTAAGTCTGGTTGCCTAAATGGTTTCTCAAGAATAAGAGATAAAACAAGGTAGTGAGTCACAATTTCAAACCTTCTGAAAATATACCTCAAGTCGGAATGAGTGGCAGCTATGGAGCACTGAGCAGTGGCAGAACTGCACTTTACAATCAGAAAATCCATTCTCTATTTGAGGATCTGCCATTTACTAGTTATGTGAGTGTTAGCAAGTTATCATTAACATAAGCCTCAGTTTTCTTATCTATAAAATAGGATTGGTGATATTCTCACAAGACTTACAGAACTGCTGCATTACTGTTGCAAAGTAAATCTTTGTAAAAATGCAAAACACTATGTAAGTGTTTGGAATTAGGCCTAAGGATCATTAATTTATAACCATTTCCTAAAAAACACAGTACAATCATGTTTTATTTTTTGAAAGGTTCTGTCTATTCCTTTACATTTACTTCCAAGTGGTCATAAAACTTTTCAGAAAAAAGGTATGTTTTTCAGAAAGACAGCACCTGTAGTTAGTTTATCGAAAGGGGCGCTGCTGTTACCACGCAGCTGGTGGCAGAAGGCTCCAGAGACACGTTTAGGAAAGAGAAAGAATACTAGGGCAGCAAAACAAATTAGACAGTAACTTGAGTTCCTCTTAATTTCAGACTGGGTTTAATGTCAAGACATGCCTACTATTCTATGTCTCTCTACACGGAGAACCTAAAAAGCTGTTAGGATGTAGATCCTTTAGAGCATTCCGATAGTCTTAGGGCCTTACACAGAGTCACTAATGATTTTAACCCTTAGAGACTAAAATGATTTTGTTTGCCCATCTTTTTCCATTATTAAGACAGCTAACTAGGTCCCTAATTGCTTATGTTTATATCAGATCTCCCAGGAATCTACACATAGTCACTGAAAATAATACCAGCACAGAAGCTACTGTCTCCAAAGATCTAGCAGGCAGTAAAAGACAACACTTTGAAATGTTAGGTTTTGCTACTATCCTACAGAAAACACACATGCTTAAATTAAAACTAAATGGGAAATTATTCTCCATCAACTGAAACTTATATGGAGTATGGAGAATCTGTCTTAATGTGCTTATTTTGACCAGTAAAAGCACTATCAAAGATTCTAGTGTCAGAATCCCAAGGTACAGTGAATCAACAGATATAGTATAAATTCTCTCAAATAAAATAAAAATAGCAGCTGCCTCCCTAGCCTGAACACCTATCATGAATGTATCAAAATTGTTCTTTTTAACACCTTACTCCTTTTCTTTCATTTAACTCTCCCATTAGCACATACCTATCTTTCTCCCTCTCCCCCGCTCCCCTCTTTACTACATCACAGTATTCCATTATGTAGATGTACCCTAGTTTCTTCAAATGCTCCCTAATTGCTGGACACTTGTTAGTTTCTAATCTTCTGCTATTATTTACAATTTTCAATGAATAACTATGTTTACTTGGGTTGAAGCTATCCACAGAATAGATTTCTAAAAGTGACGTTGCTCGGTCAAAGGGCAAAATGCATTTGTAATTTTGGTAGATAGTGCCAGTTTCTATTCCATAGGAATTGTGCCATTTTGTACTCCCACCCAAGGTGTGAGTACTTATTTCCCAAAGACCATTTATAAAAATACATATGCCTGGATTCCACTCAGCAAATTCTGACTCAGTAGATAAGGGGTCAGGCCTGAGCAGGCCTATCTTGAAAAGGCTCTTCAAACAGCATAACCGTAGTTGCAAATTAGTTCTACAAGGTACTTGAGTCTTGTTTACATTATTCAAATCCAAAAGAAAATCAGTAAAAGGTGAAAGATTTATGTGATCTGAAGAGAAACCAGAGTATCCAAAAGAAAATCAGACTTAAACCTTTACCCTTCAAAGTTTATACTCCATGTCACTCATTCAATAAATACTTTTTGGCTAACCTACTATGCGCTGGGCATTCTAGATGTCGAGGATATAAAGATAAGCAATAGTATCTATCATTGGAGTTTGCAGGGTCTATCAATGAGAGACCTCAATATATAATGAAGAGACAATGTACAAACATAATGTTAGAGATTTACATAGAATTTTATGGGACTATTGAAGAGGGATACTTCACCCTACTTCACCCTGATAGAATGCCAGAGGAGGCTTCCTAAAGGAGGTGCTCCTGGCGCTGAGTGGGAATTAACCAGGTGAAAAGAGGAAGTAGTATATAAAGAAGGAGAGGGTATTCTAGGTAGAACACAACATATGGAAAGTTAGAAAGAAAGCAGAAGGGATGCAGATATGTATGTAGCTGGAAATATTTCATATTGTTAAAGCATAAAATACAATAGAGAGTAGTATCTAATAGACTACAAAAGTGGACAGACATCAGATCACTGGACATGTATTATATCATGTTAAGACGCTTGACTTTATTCTATAGGCAAAGAAAGTCACTCATGGGTATTAAGGTTGGGAGTGATATGATTATGTTGTTGTTTTAGAATTATGGACAACGGACTGAAAGGGCACATAACTGGAAAAAGAAAGAACAGTCAGGAAACTGGTACAGTAACTCAGATGAAGGTGTGAATTAGGGCAGGGATTAAGGAGAGAATGGATGGTAGGAATCTTAAGAGGTAAAATGAGTGAAATGTAGACATCAGGTGGGGGTAGGGGTGGAGGTAAAGGGATGATTTCAAGGTATTATCAGACTATTCCCAGGAAAGCACTGGTTTTAAGCTATTTTTTCAGCAGCAGTGATAGGTTTACACTGGTTCAGACATATTCTCTCACTTGATCTTGACATTATTATTTTTTAAATATTTTATTTATTTATTCATGAGAGATGCAGAGACATAGGCAGAGGGAGAAGCATGCTCCATACAGGAAGCCTGATGTGGGACTCGATCCCAGCACTCTGGGATCATGCCCTGAGCCAAAGGTGGACGCTCAACTGCTGAGCCACCCAGGTGCCCAGTCATTTTGCCCAGCAAAATGGTCAAGGGAAGCTAGTGAGCTTCTTCTTTAGCATCATGCTCCAATCAGCTATAAAAGCAACCACAGGCAACCCCAAAAGGCAAAACATAAACTACATGTCATATCTCTGATGCACCCTTTAAAAAAAATATTTATTTAGGGATGCCTAGGTGGCTTAGTGGTTGAGCATCTGCCTTCAGCTCAGGGCATGATCCCCAGGGTCTGAGAATCAAGTCCCACATTGGGCTCCCTGCAGGTAGTCTGTTTCTCCCTCTGCCTGTGTCTCTGCCTCTCTGTGTGTCTCTAGTGAATAAATAAATAAAATCTTTTAAAAATTTTATTTATTTATTTTTATTTTTTGGTTGTTTTTAGAGAGAGGGAAAAGGGGAAAGAGAACCTCAAGCAGGCTTTAAGCCTACTGCAGAGCCCAATGCAGGACTCAATCTTAAGACTCTGAGATCATGATCTGAGCCAAAATCAAGAGTCAGACACTTAACCGACTGAGCCACCCAGGTGCCCCTCTGATTCACCCTTTCTTATAATAACTCCCCTACTGGTGAGGCTCTTGACTCCATTTTTCTCTATGCCTGTTAAGTCAGTGACCAAGACAATTGCTGAAAACAATATAAATTACTGCCAGTATGGGGAACAATGTGTGGTTGAGGAGCAACAGCACAAGCAGCTGCTTTCCCAAAACTTAACCCAAAGCCAAGCATCACAATATTAGCAATGCATTTTGGGCAGCTTACAGTTCTGCCACCAAATAAAGTCAATCTCTGTAGGTGAGAACACACGGGACAGTCCCCTCTGAACCCTTCCCATTCCCCTGATTTATGCAAGTATAATGGTCCTATGGGGATGGAAGAGGAGAAAGGTGTGTGTAATCCATACTAACCCTGGTACTTGTCTTCTTAGCATTCCTAAAAGCAAAGTGAAAGGAAACCAAAAACTAAACAATCATCAGATGAAAACAAGTTCACTGTTTAGAGAGTCCATGAATGAAACACACACACACACACACACACACACACACACACACACACACACACCAAGGCTTACCTTTCTTTTATCTTCATCTGTTGATTCAAATTTGAAAGTAGCCCTATGCTGAGGGGGGAAAAAAAGGGAAACAATGTCATTTTAATTACACAGATTTTTCATTTTGGTTATGTTTAAAAACATGTCTGTAAAAATGTTGCATTCCCATATTGTATTTCAACATTCATATTAAAGCAGGAAAGGTATGTAAGTAAATAATTATTAAGCAGTATAAAAGACTAGAGCAGAAAAACAGACAAAATAACAGAGTTCTAAGTCACTAACTCTGCCTGAGAAAATCTGTAATTTTTTTTTTTTTTTTTTTGGAATGATTTGCATAGAGTATAGACCATTTGAGCTGGACCTTGGGGGATGAACAGGAGTTTGCGAGGAGGCAAACAGAAAGCATTCTAAGGACAGAAACAAAGGCTCAGATGTGTGAAAATATGATATATTTGTGAAATAAATAGGTCTTTCAAAGTGAAATATAGGACAAATGTGAGGGGACAGGGGAATGGAAAAAGAGGGGAATGGAAAAGTAAATTGGACAGAAATTTGGAAGGGTCTTCCAGTGTTGCTAAGACCCAATGTTGCTTTCTTTTTCATATGCAATAAGAAATGATCAGAGAATTGTAGACAGGGAAGATAGATTGGTATTTCAGAGAAGTAATTCTCTAAGAATTAAGGCTTAAATATGGCTCTACCACTAACTAGTTGAGCAAGTAACAAAATCTCTATCAGTGGATTCCTCCTATGAAAAGAAGGGGGACCTATTCACAGAACTGCTGTGAAGGTTAAACAGCTAAGGCATATAACATACCACCTCAGTGCCTGGCGCTGAGTAAATATTCTGTAAATATTAGGATTATAATGATGATGAGGTCAATGATATTGATGAAAAAATAATTGGAAGAGAACAGTGTTACGACTCTCCAAATGATTGGCAACACTGTATTTTCCACTCTGTAGCTGAAACAGAGGATGGAGTAAGTTGACTTGCTCAGTGTCACATAAACAGTGATAATACCCAAAAACAAAGCACAAAATTTCGCATTCTTTTCTCAAGTTTTATTCAAGAGAACCAAGTGCTCTCATGAATCCTATGTTTTCCTTTAAAAAAAAAAAATCTCCACCGAACACCTCTGCCTTTCTTTTGTATTTTTCTCATTGGCCACACTGACATTTATTGGCAACTCATCAGAAGTACACAAAGTACTCAAGACAGCATCATTACAGGTGGTTCTGTGTTGTCTGCTTTGTAGAAGAAGCAATTTTTGAAATTAAATGAGATGGAGAAATGCTGACAGAGAAGCAGTTCTGAAAGTAAGAAATGGTCAGAGGGAAGACTTAGAGGTAAGAGAGAAGGGCCATTTGAAGAAACTGAAGAGAGGCGGCCTCGCATATGGTTTGCAAAACAATTAAAATGGATGATGTAACATAGTAAGAATGGCTTGATTTTAAAAATTTATAACTGAACTGGAAGATAGGTGACAGGAAACCAGAGGAAGATTCTTAGAGAGGTGTAAACAGTAGAGCATTCTGGAAGAATATTTTGGACAGTTGCCTACAGACCAGATCAAAGGAGAGCAAGACTGAGGACATAAAGCCTTCTAAGAAATGGGCATCAATAATCTAGGTGTGATATTGCTGGCAGCAGTATAAACTGACATAAACTCTAAAAGGGAAAGTAGGGATCCCTGGGTGGCGCAGCGGTTTGGCGCCTGCCCTTGGCCCAGGGCGTGATCCTGGAGACCTGGAATCGAATCCCACATCGGGCTCCCGATGCATGGAGCCTGCTTCTCCCTCTGCCTGTGTCTCTGCCTCTCTCTCTCTCTCTCTGTGACTATCATAAATAAATAAAAATTAAAAGGTAAAGTAGTTTGGTAACATATACTAGAAAACATAAAAATATTCATATCCTTTGATGCAGAACTTCTCCTAGGAATTTATCCTAACGAGATCATCCAGAAGGAGAGAAAAATATAAGCATATTCACTACAATGTTATCTAATATTATGGAAGAAAGAGACAATCTGAATATCTAACAGGAGACTGATGAAATAAACTGCCATGCATCCACCTGATGAAATATATTGCAATTAAAACAAAAAAAATAGCTAAAGATCTCTGTAACAACATAGAACATTACTTATAATGGCATCAAGTGGAAAAATAGTAAAACACCAACCTAAATGTCTATGATGACAGTACCTGCATAAGTATATGGATACATTCGAACAAAGGCTTGAGTGTTAAAATGCAAAAATAAAAGCAACTGTATAGGGGTGGTAGAGTTTCTGGTGATGTCTTTGACAAAACTTACTGTTGGTATATTATTTTTATAATTAAAAGGGAAATTTTAAAAATAAAAGATAAACAAATGAATGAACAAGGAAAGAAAGAAAAGAGAAGAAAGGAAAACAAGCTGTAAATCTGAATTAGATAACTCAGGAATTTATAGGGGAGGTTTAGTAAAAACTAACTTTAGATAAAGAAGCAGCAGACATCAGGCTAAGGTTGTAAACTGACGCTGAGAAAAAGTCCAATACAAGTGAAAATAAACTGTACTTAGAAATCAAGAAAGCTATTTTTTTGCCGTTATATGTGAAATATTAATTCCACAAGTTATCTGGAATAAATGAACCTAGTTGCCAATATAATGGTTTCCTAAACTTTCTCTGGCATTTATGGTAAAGGAACAGAGAAAGTAATCATCTTTTAGAAAGACCCACATTAAGTTATAAATATATCTATTAAACAGATTCTACATAGAATTTATCTTTTAAGGTGATAATTTAGAAGAGTACCAAGGACTAAATCTTCTGTTGCCTTTAAATGCAAGGCTGATCCGGTCATAAAACCACAACATTAAAAAAGAAAGAAAGAAAAGCTTTCAAAAGTCCTAACTAGCATGAGGGCTTAATTCAATTAGAAAATATACTGGCATGTGAGGCAATACAAATTGAATTTTGAATGTGCCAATCTATTCAGAAGCTCAGCCCTCTAAGACTGTTTGGATCCAAAGATGTTGGCCTCTCTAAGGGTGGTTTCTTTTATACAACTTAGATTGTACCTAATCTATTCAGTACTTCTAGCCCTTATTCTATCCCCTTTCTAAGGCGGGAAGGGAAGGGAAGGGGAACTAGCATTTCTGGCTGTAAATACCTTTACAGAACTGCTAACCAACAGTCAACCACCTCAGCTTTATGTGCTTAATTTCCAGATGAACAGGAGCAGCAAGTCAAATATAAACTAAAGAGTAAAACCATTGTTCAATTTAGAGACCAAGTAAAGTAGAAACAGCTGAGTGACACACCAGACTTAAGAGGACTCCTTCCACCCCATAGATTTTATATCCTATGAGTAGGCTCTAAAAAGCTCAGGAGTCAGAAAGCATTGGGTTTGAGTACAGTTCCGCTGTTTACTAAAAGTGTGACCTTGGTCAAGTTATTCAACTTTACTACCTGTCAGAGTTTCCTTATCTTTTATGTATGGCACCTTGCACATAGCAGGTGTTCATTAAGTGGCCACTATTGTTATTATAGCATGGCCTGTGATGTGGCATCTAGCCAAGTACTGACCTATCAGCGAATTAAGAGTTATTTCACATTTTAGAAGATACATTAAAACAGTACTGATATAAGGGAATTAGCCTAACAGGGGTGCGGTGTGTGTGTGTGTGTGTGTGTGTGTGTGTGTTGTGTGCTGTGTTTCACGAAGAGATTACTCCTAGAACTAAATTCCAGTAACTGAGATTATATAATCCAGTCTGGAAACAAGAACAAGGTATAACAAAGGAACAGCTCACTCAACATGCTCCCCTGCAAAAATTTGTGGAATGAGCTCAGAGTCAGATCTCATCCCCAAAGTGGAAAGCAAGAAGTCCTCTTACATGGTCCAGGATATTTACATACCCTATTCAAATGTGTAGTCTGCATTTCTAGAACTGTGTCAATATTAGGTCCCTATTAATCAGATTGTTCTAGGACACAAATGAATACCTCACTGCTATCAGTGTCATTTTCCTCTCTATGAGGACTACTCTTGGAGACCTACCTATCTGCTTGTATCTTAAATAACTTTATCTTTAATTTGGTCATAAATTTGCCATATTTCCAAAATGGAATCCTGTTGGAGTTTGATATGGAGTAATCATATGCCCAGGGAGCCTCTAAGGCCACCAAGCCATTTATCTGGCTATCATCATAATTGATGACTCTAGGCCTCAGCTTCTTCACCTCTTAACTGAAGGGGACAGATCCAGTTACCTTTCAAATTCCTTCTAGTCTAAATATCCTGTGATTCAAGGAACTAAGATACTACTGTACACCTTGGGGCCCTTGATCATTGTTTGTTCTGATAATCATAATGATGGCAACTAATGTCTCTACTAAATCTGTTATCAGAACAGGCCTTGATGGAGGAGGAGCCTGGACAGCCTACACTAGCACAATCCATACCACCCATAATTAATAGCTCATTCTATAACTGGAGTGGAGGTGATTAGGACCTAATAGTAACCAAAGGAAAAAATGTACTGGTCCTGAAAACCTTTTTCTCTTCTATGCTCAAAAACATAGAATAGACAGGATAAAGACAACCTGACCTTGCAAAAAAAAAAAAAAAGCCCTGGATATGGAATCTAAAGACTAGGTCTGCCACTTCTAGCTGTGCCCTTGAGCCCATAGATAGTCACTTTGTCTTTCTGAACCTCAATTTCCTATGCCCCACTAAAAGAGAATACTGCTATCTCCCTCATAAGTTTTAATATGAGGATTGTATGTGATGACATATGAAAGGGCTTGGGATAGGTAATATGTTGTACACAGCAAGCACTCAATACAGGTTAACAGGTGAATTGAGACAAATGAAAAAGAACAACCACTATTCCTATTTGTTTTTTAATACTTTCCTGTGCTGGGTCAACTTGCATTATGCCCTTGAAAAACAAGGGATCCCTGGGTGGCGCAGCGGTTTGGCGCCTGCCTTTGGCCCAGGGCGCGATCCTGGAGACCCGGGATCGAATCCCACATCAGGCTCCCGGTGCATGGAGCCTGCTTCTCCCTCTGCCTGTGTCTCTGCCTCTCTCTCTCTCTCTCTCTCTGTGACTATCATAAATAAATAAAAATTAATTTAAAAAAAAAAAAAAAAAAAAAAAAAAGAAAAACAGACAAGTTTCTTTTCTTTTTTTTTTTTTTTTTCTGAGATAGATCTTCCCTCTCCCCAGAATAACAAGAGTCAGTATATGAAGGAAGAAGGCTTGAAAATTAAAGTCTCTGTAACACAGTAGAAATTAGATGTTGCTACCTGGAGCCAGGTAGGTAACTGTGGCTCTAAACATGGTACAAGGTATTTTGCTACGCTTTAGAAAATGTAAGGGTCAGGGGAAAAGAGAAAGGATAGAAGTATATTCCTCAATTTTCTTTTTTTTTTCTTTTTTTTTCTTTTCTTTTTTTTTTTTTTTTTTACCAAGCCACATCAACTCAGTGCTACATGTTTAATTCCTGCCTTTTTTGTTCAAAACTAACAGTTACGGGTTCTTCTTCAGTGCCAGGCACAGTTACAAGTGCTTTAGACATATAACTCACTTAATCCTGACAACAAACCTATGATGTAGGTACTATTATTGTCCCTGTTTGACAAGTGAAGAAACTGAGGCACAACAAAGTCATGTAACTTGTCCTAGGCCAAATGAATGATAAAGATCAGAGTCCAGGCAGTATGGCTCCAGAGCCACAGGACCTCTTGAGTACGTTGCTCATTAGAACTAAAACTCACTGAGTAAATGCCTCCTAGATGCACTCTGCTCAGTGTACAGCATTAAACTTTGGTTAACTTAGCTGCATAATAACTTCAGTAATATTATCCCTATTTTACAGATAAGGAAGCCAAGACTCAGGCTTAAAATAACATCCACAGTCATGAAGCCAGTAAAAGGCAGATTTGTTTTTTTTTTTTTTTAAGATTTTATTTATTTATTCATGAGAGACAGAGAGAGAGAGAGAGAGAGAGAGAGAGAGAGAGAGGTAGAGAGAGAAGCAGGCTCCATGCAGGGAGCCTGCTGTGGGACTTGATCTTGGGTCTCCAGGATCACACCCTGGGCTGAAGGCGGCGCCAAACCGCTGAGCCACCGGGGCTGCCCAAAAGGCAGATTTGAACCAAGATTTATCTGACTTTAAATTCTACCTTCTTTCCACTATTTAGAGGGAATAGCCCATTAAACATGCTCCTCTGCAAAAATCTGTGGAATGAATTCAAAGAGTCAGAATTCAACCTCAAAGTGGAAAGCAAAAAGCCCTCTTACATGGTCCAGGATATTTACATACTCTACTCAAATGTGTACGCTGTACTTCTAGAACTGTCCCAAGTTCTAGCTTTACTAGAGAAACAAAGGTAGCATAAAGAAATTCCTCCTCCAAATAATGAACAAGTCACTTTTTTTGTACATCATTCATTTCTGTTCTTGGTTAGATAGTGTCTCAATGCCCCATAATCACCTCTTATTCTAAACATTTCTCAAATCTGTTTTTCCAGATAAGGAAAATCAAGCACACAGTATTCAGCTACTTTTTCAGGGTTTCAGACTCCATATCCCATAGAGCCAGGCAATTTAATTCCACCTCCCCATTTTTATTGCCAGATCACTGCAATCACACTTCTTCCTATTCATCTGCCTCCAAGATCTCTCTTGCCTTGAGGGGCAAAGCCCCACAGACAACATGAACCTCAGCTATTGTCTTTGTATGGTAGCCCTACTATAATCAGCATTAAACATGACAGCTCTTTTCTGAAGGAGCAGACTGACCTGGTTCACGTCAAGTCAGAGCATTCTTAGGCGCAGCCCAAAAGTACTTCAGGAATACCACCTTAAATGATATACACTGGGCATTACAACTTTAGAAACATTCCCAATGTGAAAGGGGAGCTGGAGACACCCAGAAACTAAGCTCTGACAGCACTTG
This sequence comes from Vulpes vulpes, assembly GCF_048418805.1. Taxonomy (NCBI): domain Eukaryota; kingdom Metazoa; phylum Chordata; class Mammalia; order Carnivora; family Canidae; genus Vulpes; species Vulpes vulpes. The sequence goes on from NC_132795.1 coordinate 60,496,363, forward strand.
GCCAGTAGAAACCAACCTAGAGGGAGATCAAGGAGAGGAAGAGATAAATTCAAGGGAGCAACTCTGGAGTTCTAATCAGTTTAGGCATGAAAGGAAGGAGAAATATTGAAGAAAGTGGTAAGATCCAGTTGGAGGTTTTTCAACTCCTCCCTTTACTAGAGAAGAAAGTTCTTATTTATTGCTGGATATCTGGCATATAGTAATTGCAAAAATAAATACTGATTGATTCAACACTCTTTCTTTTGAAAATCAGTGTGTAGTTGCCTCACTTTTTTTTTGAAAGGAGTTATAAATAAAATTAAATGAATATAATCTTCACAATATGTACACGTATTCATTAAAAGAATTGTTCCTAAATTAGGCAGACATGCAACAGTAAAACATACTAGAAAGTGAAGGAGCTAAGATACAGACAGAATTGAATCCATCCATACATCCTCCCAAAGAAAGCAGCACAGTACTGTAGATAGTGCAGTCAGACAACCTAGATTCAAATCTCAGCCCCATCTCTCAATGAATGTGTGGACTTGGGCCAACATTATCCTAAATATTGTTCATGAAATGCGGAATACCACCACTTTCCTCACAGGGTTATTGGGAAGATTAAATGGAAATCAAGCTGTCTTATTTTTGGATCTTCTCCCACCCCCCACCCCCCAGGGCAGAAATGGCACACTGGCAGCTCAATCATACAAAGTATACTACAGTGCAGTGCTGAACGCATAGCAAACCCAGAAGGGGAAGCTATGAGTGGAAGCAAGTGAAAGGAAGAAAGATGCTTTATCTAGGCTGAGACTTGGTGTTGAGTGTATTTTCACAGAAGTGAGTCGTCAGTCAGTCATTCCTATTAAGTAGTCTTCTAAATGGAAGAATAAAGTTGTGATATGCTACCTTTTGAAGTAAGCATGTAAAATCCCTGGAAGGAAAAGTGATGGAGAGCTAACGGTTCTTGGAGAAACATTCAGAGAAGTGACTGGGATTTATAACAAGATATCTTTTTACTGGAGAGTCGTAAAGTGGAAAGAACAATGAATGGTTTGAAGACCTAGGTTGGAATCCCAGCTCACAAGTATGACCTTGGGCAAGTTACTTAACTGATATAGAATCTCAATTGCAAAACGAAGATAAAACCTCGCAGGGCTGCTGTCCAGATTAAATGAGATAATGGAGGGAAAGCTGTTAATACGATACAAATAATAGGTATTATTAGGAGTCAGAATCTCCCCCCCACTTACAACACAGTATGTCCATGACCTTGGCGTGATTTCAGTTCTTAGCGCCTCGGTTTTCTCATCTATAAAATGGGGAGGATGACACCATCTACCCTATTAACACTCTGAGAATCAAGTTAGACCATACATGAGACATCAAGCCTTGGAAATTGTATAGTGCTGTAGGTATACAAAGAACTGCCATCGTGGCTGATAGGTTTTATGCACGTCAAGGGCCGTGTTTAAGCACGGAAACACGGATTTTCATGCTATACAGGTGAGGAAGCCTCGCGTGCATGTATGCATCCCCGAGTGGGGCACAGGGCACGGACGCACATCTACGGATTCCGGGGGTGTGACTTGCACGCTTGGGAGGAGGACCGCAGGACAGGCTGCTGGGCCGGAATCAGAGGAGTGGGCGCCAGAGTGGGGGCAGGGGGATGCAGGATGCACGGACGCGAAAGGCTGGGGGCACAAACACGCATGCCCAAGCCGGAAACGTTTTCGGGGGAGAGTAACGCGCATCCCCGGAATGAAGGGGGCTGGGAGGGATGCGATGTGCAAGCCCCGAGGGCGGCCCGGGGGTGCTCTACCGCACGCCCAGGGCCAGGGCTCTTTACCTTATCGCTGTAATCCCTCAGGACCCGCTCGATAGCCCCCGCTTCGCCGGCCCGGACGATGTAGAGGGCGCGCTCCTCATCCATGGCCGCAGGTGCGGGGGAGCCGCGGCCGCTCTGCGCGCCCAAGCCGCTGCCTCCAGGTAAACGCCTCGCGCCCCCGCTCGCTCGCTCGTTCCCAGCTTCCTTCCTTCCCTCCTTCCCTCCCTCCCTCCTGCCTCCAACCCGCCAGCCTCCGCCCGGGCAGGGCCGACGTCACCGCCCCTCAACTTTCACCCCGCGACGTCACGGTCCCCCAGCAACCGGCGCCTCGCGGCCGCCCCCGACAAGGCCCAGGACTCGGGGAGAGGCCGGACGAGCGGCCTGAGGCGGGGTCAGGCCCGAGGCCTCGCTTACTCTCCTGCCTCTCCCTCCCTCGGAGAAGAGTCCAGCCTTTTGAGTGGGCTCTTGCAGACAGAACTGTTCTCTCCTGACCCTCCTCTATGAATCATTCTCCTCAGCTGACGGGAGCGACCCGGCTCTTCCCCGCCCCTCTAAGAGCCGGCAGCTACGTGGACTACAATTCCCTGCGTTCGCGGGGGTCCTGCCTCTCTCCCATCTAATTCACTGGAGTGCCGAATGGCATGCCGGGATTAGTAGTCATCCAGCGGGAAAGACTTCCCGCCAAAGGCATGCCGGGAGCTGTGGTCCAGCTAGGGCCGGAAACGGGAGTCCCGCGGCCGCCGGAGGCCAGCGGCCAGGAGACCGTTAGGGGGAGGGTGTAAGCGGCGGCCCTGCCTCCTTTGTGCTCCGGTCGGAGCTGACGGTCCTGCTCTCCCCTGGCTGGTCAGGCAGGTTGACAGTCGCGGAAACTGGCACCCTTGGTGGGAACTGCCGGGCACTGTTTTAATTCCCTCTTTTTCTCATTTAGCGGTTTCGGTCTCTTTGAAATTCTTTCCTTCCTCCCCTTGTTTGCGGTCATGTTATGTATTCAGCTGCAGTAATGTGGGAAATTGCAGGCAATTACCTGGATAAAAAAAAAAATTTTTTTTCTGCCTTAGCAGTAGTCGCTGCCACGTATCGCGTGCCGCGGGGGCTCGGACTCCGTGGCAGGTGGTCGCCGTGCAGCTTACCGGATTCTCCCGACACGGAGATTTCTGTGGAACCCAAGGAGCCCGGATAGGTTGAGTAGCTCATCCTAAGTCACAGGGCTGGTAAACGGGGAAGTCGACTGAAATCCGGGTCTTTTTCCCCAGAGGCAGCCAGCTGCCGCGCGCCGCGCGCCGCCCGCCGGGGTGGGCTGCCGCCCCAGCCGTGAGGGTGGCGCCGGCGGGAGGCGGGCGTGGAGGGCTCGCGTTTGCTCCGTCGTCGCCCGTGCCGCCGCCTCGGTCGGTGGCCCACCGAGCCCGCGAGCGCCGGGGGGCCTGGGCTGTGCCGGGCCCTGGTCGCACCCTGAGCCCAGAGAAGCCCCTCCAGCGAGCTTCCACTCTACTGCTTAACCCTGTTCTCATTTTATTCTCGTTTTAAACGGGGAAACAGCCCTGGAGAGGTTAATAGATTAAGTGGCCACGATTCGACAATTTGGAGACTGAAGGTGAACTCCGAGTCTGCACTCTTTGCTCTCCCAAGCTAAGCGTCAGTGGGTGAATTTTCCAAGTAATTGCCAGTTCCATTCCAAGCAGCCTTAACGAAACCCGTCCCGGATGCCTCCTCTGCCCATGTCTACCTCTTGAGCTGAAGAGGAACTAGAGGGGACAGAAATTCACTCATCTCCCAACTGTTGTATTTCTTCTGTGTGTGTGTGAGATTCTGTGCTAGCTCTAGGAGTCTGGAGATAAAAAGAATTATGGAATCTATGGAGTTTTGGTCTTTCCGTGGGTTATACTTCTCATGCGGCAGACACTTTCTGAGCGTGTTGTGTTGGTTGAGCCAGGCACTGGAGCAGGTGCTGTGTCCATAACTAATGCAGAAAGATTTTATTTTATAATTTTTTTAAAAGATTTTATTTATTTATTCATGAGAGACACACAGATTGAGAGAGAGAGGCAGAGACACAGGCAGAGGGAGAAGCAGGCCCCATGCAGGGAGCGGGCCGGGGACTCCCCAGGGATTCCCCAGGATGCCCTGCAGAAAGATTTTAATCTATCTCTTTAAAAAGTAGACTTCTTAGAGAGGTCACAGTATAATAAACTACATTCCTTAGGTAATAGTAATATCTTGCAATTGTTTTTAACAGTTTACAAAATATTTTAATATTTTATAAGCTATCTGAGTGGATCATCGAGGAAGGTACTGTTCCCATTTATAGATAAGAAAACAGTCCCAGATGAGCTAAGTAACAAGAGCTAGGACTCAGATGGAGAGCTGTAAGGTAACAGTATTTGGGTGCCTTCTCTGTGTCCAGTAGTGTATCACATGCCTTTTGGGCAAACGTGTTTATTTTTGGAGCAAGGGCACCAGGACAGGATACTAACAAACATAAAGTATCTGAGTTGAGATGTTTCTTTTAAGTAGGGTCTTACAAATGTGTTCAAAATGTCTGTTTACCAGAAATAGGCTTATGTTTTTAGGCTCCAACCCTGTACTTCTAAAAAGAGATATATTAAAAAAAAAAAAAAAAAAAAAACAACCATGAAACCACATCAATTAACAACTTGGGAAATTGCACTTTAGTAATTTTAATTAAGCACTAATATTCTGATTTTATAAATCAAAAGGATCTTTGACTTTAATTCAAGTCATCCTTTGACCACTGACGAGACTCTGGTCCCAGAAAAATTAAGTAGCTTGTCCAAAATCAATAGTTAGAAGCAGACTCTGGGACTAAAGCCTAGACTAGCTAAACCCTGGTCACTACGTCACTTTACCTCCCTGAATATTTAGTTATGTGATCCTTTCAGTGACTAGAGCTTCTAGTCTAGTACTAACTCCAGTTCCTGTTGATTCTTGGGTGGCACGGTACCCAGGAATTAGGATTTAGAGCTCAGGTAATCAAAGCAACACATAATTATTCACAAATCATTGCTCTGAAAGATTGTAATATAATTCTATACATATATATACACAATGCTTTACTATTTTCACCTATCTCCACATAGAACATCTGATTTAATCTTTCTAATAGCTGAAAAATGCAAGGTCAAGAGGACAGGCATTATCTTCCTTTTTATAGAGATCTTTTTTATAGAGAAAAGGGAAGTTCAGGGTGTTGATTAGCTTGCTCACAAGCAATAAGTCTGCTAATAAGTGGTATGGTTAAGGGCTAGAAGTGCTCTGGGCTCTGATAGTGTAAAATGTTATGGATCAGGGCCAATGAAAAAACCTGCAAATAATACTAGTTATTTCTTTTGGACTTTGATATGTCCTGCTGTGGCATTTCCTCTGCCATGACAATGGGCTAGACGGAATGTGTCAGACTGGTCTTTAAGGAGTACCTGGTACTAACAGCTTTTAAAATCCGAATCCTACACACTAATTTTTACACATTTTCTATAGAAGAAAGTGGAAATTTAAAAACTGAAAAGTTTGATTTACTTGCTATAGCTCTAGGACTGGAGTTCTGAGAATTCCATGAATTCAGGATATGACCTGTCACTCAATAGTCCCTTGCCACTGTGTCAGGCTACTCTTTCAATCTCTCTTAAGTCACAGAGTCTTTAGCTGTAAAATAAAGGGGTTAGTTCAAATAATATCTTAGTTCCCTTTCAGTTCTAGAATTCTGTGATTCTAAGAACAAAACCAGGTTAAATCATGCTTATTCTTTAGAAAAATTTATTAATAAGGGTGAGGTTGTATAAATCAGTATGTGCAAATCAAATACCAATGTGGTATATGCACATTATTGCTTGGGCATACCTGCAAAGATTTTGATTCAGTTGATCTGTGGTGAGGTATTGATAGCTGTAAATGCTTCCAAGTTGAGTGAGCAGCCAGGGTTAAGAACCACTGGACCAATATTTTGATAAAGTAAAACCACTGAGGTAGTTTTTTGACAGACTATCAAACTCATGTGCATGCGACTTGTTAGTCTGAGAATTCAGAATAATTTAACAGATGAAGGTGATTTTTAGTTCATTCTCTACCAACAAATCTCTCTTTGGTAGCAGTTAATTAACATGGTTTGTTCCTTTAACAAATATTTGGTGTTTAGTGGAACATAGCATTATCTCAGGCACCATAAAAAATAAAAGTGAGTAGAGGGACAGGGACGCCTGGGTAGCTCAGTGGTTGAGTGGCTGCCTTCGGCTCAGGGTGTGATCCAGGGTCCTGGGACTGGAGTCCCACATCAGCCTCCCCGCAGGGAACCTGCTTTTCCCTCTGCCTGTGTTTCTGCCTCTCTGTGTGTCTCTCATGAATAAATAAATAAAATCTTAAAAAAAAAAAAGTAGAAACAATTTATCTTGTCCTTTGGGGATCTAAGAAACAGCCAGACAATAAATGAGTCTTTTCTGATAGGAAGGAAAGAATTGAACATAAGTACTGGGCAAATCAAAACAAGATAAACATTGATGGGAAGACAAGGAAGCAGAGGAGGCTTCTCAGAGAAGGTGAATCATAAAGAGAGAATAGTGAAGAGAGCTCAAAGTCTTGGCAGATTGGGGAGGGGTTTTGGGGTGGGGGGAAGGACATGAGAGAAGTTTAGGAGACCAAAATCAACAAGACACTTATTGAGAAATACCAACTTGGTTAAACTTGAAAGCCATCAGTGGAGATCTAGTAGAGGTCAGTTGGTCAGTGGGATAAGTAAAAGTTAAATCTGAGAGACATTTCATAATCAATGATGACTCCATAACCAGCCAATCCAACTTCAGTTTATGGCATGTTACATTCCTGAAAACATTCTCTTCCTATGCCATATGACATAAAGGTAAATAGCACTGGGAGACAGGAGAAGTTCTGTGCCAGCTGGTGTCCGATCCTTATGCACATTATTTTAACTTCTCAGGATCTCATTTATAAAATTAGAGTTGGACCAGATGACTTCGAAGTTTTTGTTTTGTTTTTTTAAACTTCTAAAAGCCTATAATTACTTGATCCAGCCTTTCGGCACCTTCATTAGGTTCCTCAGTCATATTCACAGTATTTTAATTGCTAAAATTGAACCCATGCTGCTAGTCCTTGGCAAACGTACCCATCGTTGTTTAATATTGACTGTCCACAGTGGGACTCTCAAATTAAGCACACAAAATGGGCTCTGCCCTTTAGGAGTTTTTATTTATCCAAGAGCTGGAATGTGGGTCAGACCTATTTGCATCTCACTGGCTGGGAATCCCATCCAAAACACCTCTCGGGGAAAACCCAGCGCTTTGGGTGGCAATGCTGTAATATGGCAAAAGGCCCCAGAACTGGGGATTGGGAAACCTGGGTTTGAGTCCTGACTCTGTGTACGTCTCACAGAGGCCCATCATCTGTCAAATTGTCTTTAAAAGCCTTCTGGCAACCAATTTCTTGTAAACTTGAAAGCCAAGAGACTAGTTTGAATTTTTAACTCTGTCCCTGGTCGTTCAGGGATAAGTCACTCGCCCTCTTTGAACATTGATTTTCTCAACTGTAATGAGCATCATAATACTTCCTTTGGAGGATGTCAGAAGGGTCCAAAGAGATGGCTGTCCAAGTGGCCAGCACAACAGACCTGGCGTGGAGTAGCCACTGAAATGTTAGCTGAAATGAAATGAAAAATGCAACCTCCCTCGCAATGATGCAAAGATTCGAAGATAAAGGTCACGTTATTCCTATAGATGCACGAGCACAGGAATTTTGGTGTTGCTCATGTGTAACCACAAAAGTAATTCCAGCACACTGCTTTGGTCTTTAAACCTTGAAGTTAATGACTTTAACACTGACATGCTTTAACATTGGACAGTGTGGGGATACTGACTAGATGTGTAAATAAGGAGTTTAAACACACACACGCACATATCAGTGTCTTTGCAATTAAGTGTTTGAGAGTCACACGTCAGAAGAAACATTCTCACAGCCCTTCTTCCCACTACTTCCTTTTTAACTCTTTATGCAGTAAAGCATTAATTTACTTACCAACATTTGATTAAACTCTTAAGGTTCAACCCTAGGAGGAGGCAGGAGTGTACAAAGGATTATTGTCATTCATCATCAACACATTTTAGTCTTCCCCTCCTGTTGCCTATGAAGGATTAGCATTTCCCTGAAAGGAGGAGGACAGAATAAATTGCATCTACCGCCAAAGAACTGCCAGCTCCTTTCAGCTGGGGGCACATACCGGGAGCTTTTCCCATATTAGTCAGCTTTATCTCAACTTTTGGGCAGTGCCTACATCTGAATTTCATGGGTTTCAGGGTCAGTCAGAACAGAATTGTAGGGTTGTTGAGGTCAGAGGCCACCGCTGTCAAAGGGTAGTGACCTGAACAGCAAGAGGTAGCCAGCCCCCCCCCCCCCTGCCCCCACCCGTCTCCCCCTCTTCAAATGACTTCATTCGAGTGAATACTTGGCTCATTGCACCTCCCCTGCAGAGTCTTTTTTCAACCTGGTAATAAAAATCCTCCTGTGACCTGGTATTTTTTTTTTACATTATTACTGATTTTCCTTTGTTCCTGTTTTTGTATAGAATGACCAAATCTTGGTCCTCGATAATGTACTGGTTTGTATGTTCCCTGGGAAATGACAGAGGGAAAGCTAGTATGCTGTTAACTTACAGGGAGTGGAATGCCACCTCGGGTGTGGGGGAAAGATCTGGTGCCCAGCTTAGAAACTGCCTTCATTTAGTGCACACAAGAATTTCCCAGAACTTCTGAAACTCTTTTCAACCCCAGTAGGTTCTATTACCATGGTCAAGGTTGATTTAAAAATTGCAACGGCCAAAGGCGCTTAGGAGAGAGGCGTGGGGGTGGGGCGGAGTGGAGACAAAAGGAGGAAGGAGGAAGAAGGCCGAGTGCTGTTGTAGGAAGAGCATGGACTGTGGAGTAGGGCAGTTCTGTCTTCAAGCCCCAGCCCTGCCGCTCCACTGTGTGTGACTTGGGGCAGGGCTCGGCGCCTCCATATCTTCGTCTGTAAACAGCAAGGATTATGCCACTGATGTTGCAAAGGAAGTTGTGAGGAATGGAGATGGGGCATCTGATGATGTGCCCGGCACAGAGCAGAATCCAAGAAATGGGAACCTCCATAAATGAAGGCAGACCCATTCCAGAAATGTGCTACCTATCGCTGAGAGCGAGGGGAGGTGAGCGTGTTGCAGGCTCTGCATTCAGACTGGCACTCGGCCTTGACTGCGTTTGGTTCTCGCCCTTGGGTCTGCAAGGGGTAGTGCGGGCCAGGACATGTTGGATGCCAGCCCTGGTGGGAGCACAGTCTGGCAATTCCCGGAGAATTCACTCTTCTCAACTCTCCACGGCTCTTCCCTCCTCTCAGGAGACTATTATAAATACCAAGTGGCAGCACTGCAGCTGTTCCTGGGGCTGATTCTCTCACCCCTGCTGTCATGGTCAGACCTCATTATTTCTCATCAGAGTTCTCAAACAACTGGTTTTAGCTCTTGAGGCATTTTTGATGGCAAAGGGAGGAATCCGGCTGGGGAGCCCTATTTCTCCCGCCCACCACATCTCTTCACCCACACTCCTTTCCTAGCAACAGCTCCTTTCTCAACTCTTGGGGCCCACATCTTCCGTCTCACCTACACTGGCAGCAGCAAAATATGGGGGTGAAGAAGCCTGGGGGGGGGTAGGTGATGTGCAGGGGGAGGGATGGGGGAAGAGCTTCAGGGAGGAGGCTGACGAAGCACAAAAGGTTCTGACCTCCTTGGAAGAAGAGGAAACCACAGGGGCTGTGTCCAAGCTGGCTCAGCTTGGGAGGCTGCCAACGGACTGAAGCAGAGAAGGTCCAGGTTAGGAGGGCAGGCGGCAGAGTGGTAGGGAGCTGGGCTGGGCTGAAGGGCAAACAAAACAGGGCCCTTAGGGAAAGCTTTGTCAGCTGCAGGGAAACCAGACAGCAGAGGTTATGGGGAGTGGCATTTCTCTCCACCTTGGCTGGACCAGAACCCTGACCAAAGAACTTGGGGTGCACACTCAGGGAAGAGCCGTCCCTGGATCTTAGAGCTTCAAAGTAGAAGGGGTTGTGTCTCAACTTTGGCTGCATGTTAGAGTTGCCTGTTTGCTTGAAAGCTGCTGATATTGGGGGGAGGGGGGTACATTCCTGGCCAATTATTTACAACTTAAAGTTGATGGGATTACTCTACTGGGCAGCCAGAGTTGAGAACCATGGGAGTCTAGTCCTTAGAGCAGGAATGCCCTTCCTGTGGCATTTTTGGTGAGACCAAGACTTAATGTCAGTGCCACCTGACTTTGAAGCCCGTGAGGATGTCCATCGTTTCCTCTTAAGCTTCCAGTGATGATTTGCATACTTGAGGCTCTTGACCAAGTCTGACTCCGTTTCAGGAGACCTACATCAGTCGTTCCCCCCCATCTTTCTTTTCCCTGTAATAAAGGGAGTTGTTTATACAATCCCCTTCCCAGCATTTAATGTTTTTTTTAATCTTGTGATTCTGCCTTTCAGGGGTACAAGCTGTTGGGACCAACAGCCCATTTTGATTTTGCTCTTTCTGTCATCACCGGATTCACTTCAGACATTTTGACTGACGTCACATGAAAGCAAATGTGAAGGACAGAGCTGGAGGCAGAGAACAGAGCAGAAGCCTACTAGCTGGGGGGGTGGGGGGGCGGTGAGGAAGGGGGTGTGTCTCGCTTGGGGGACAGTGTGTGGGCGCAAACCCCGGCCATGTGGGTACCAGCTGGCGGAGCCGGCCTCCCCCTTGTGGCTCCCCCTCTGAAGCACCACCCCGCTGCCGGGCCGCTGCCCTCTAAGTCGGCGCCCTCCTCGCCCGGACCGGCCGGCCCTGGTCCATCAGCACACAGGCCATGATCTGAGCTGTCACCATCCTCGAACGTGCCCGCCTGAGGCCTGCGGTGAGGAGGGGACTCCTCCAAGGCCGCAAGGTGGTGAGGCCAAGATTCCCTCTCAGTTCTCTTTTCACGATTTCGGTCCCTCGGTCCATTTGGGTTGTGGAGCTTACTCAGTGGCACACAATTTTGATTGGTCTCAGACTGGGTTGCAGTCACAGAGGGGCCCCAGATTCCCTCTCTTCCCGGACCTGGGGCACACTAGAGGCCTGACAAAGGGACGCAGCAGGCTGGATGCCGAGGACACCACAGGCCTGCGATGTGGGTGAGCCGCCCTGGCTGCTGTTCCTGACTTCAGCCAGTTTCAAGCTGGCAGAGGCCTTTTCAGAAAGAGTCCTAAGGAGGGGAGTGTCCCTTTATTGCCAAGACTCCTCTGTTCTTCCTCTGACAAGTGACTGGCCCTACTCCCAGCTGCCAACCTTGCCCATTCCCATTCTGGTGACTGGCGAGAAACCATCAGAGGGAGAGAAGGTGCATTTGAGTCACGAGCTCACAGCAGCTGTTGTCTTTTCCAAATCAGATCCTGCTCAGTTCTGAAATGGAAGGTTTAAAACAATTGGGAACATGGGCCATACCCTCCGCTCCCAAAACATGGGCACCTTGCGTTCTGGAGCGCGCACCCAGTGACCCCTGCCCTCGTGGAAAGCTGCCCTCTTCCTCCAGCGCTGAACTCTAGCCCTCGGCTCTGCCGCGAAGGGGAGGCACACCTTCTCTCATTGGCATGACCACTCGACTCTCTGGGATTCGGGCCCCTATTGACTATCATGATTTCTGCCTAAAGATCTGTGCCCTGAGTGACCTTGTGGCTGGCTACTTGCACATGAGTGTGGCTCATTTATGTGCTGCTGCTCCCTGGCCAGAAAATTTGGCAATGGCTTCATTTTTTCGTGCTCGGTAAGTTGGGCGTCAGACTGACTACATCCTTTCCTTTATGGAGCACTACCTTTGAACTGTAAGAGGGCAACAGGTCTGCTTGTCCTCAGGTTGCTGTTACACGATGACTAAATCTGACCACCACCACCACCACCCCCTTTCTGCAGACAGGGCCAACTAATACGTCATGGCCAAGCAAACTGATTTACCTTCAGGCAGTGAAATCCAACATCGACTTTCTTTTTGTTGAACAACATAGTGAAATATTTTTAAGGGGATGCTATGTAAAATATATCATTTTAATCCTAAAATCATTTTTAGGTATAAATATGTTATGTAATAGCAAGGAAGAGCTCAGCTTTAAAAATAAATCTTTCAACATGCAAATTGAGTTGTCAAATTCTCTTGCCTTTTAGTTAAAATAGTCACTGCTGCCATTTCTGGAACTCTGGCTCTGAATTTCTCATAGATCCTACTCTTTAACGTTTGGACAAAATAGTCATTTTGCCTCTATAGCCTCACTCCTCAGCCCTAGAATCAAAATGCAGTGCTGAAGATGAATTTGTTGATCCTTAAGTATTCAGGAATGTTACTGTTCTAGCCCAGAAGTTTATTAGTATTTAAAGCACTGCACTTGAAATATCTTTACACCCAGTGATCATTAAAGCATAATGAACTAAGTACCAGGGGACCCCTTAATGATACTGGTATTGACGAATAATATTTCCTATAAGAGCTGAAAGGTTCCTGCCCTTTGCTGACGCCAGCCATCGTGCAAACATAAGACAAATCCTTGTATGTGGAATTGGTCCCCTACAGACCTCAGTTAGGCCATCGGTATTAAATCATTTGAGGACTGGATGTGTGGCATATCCAAATTTTAATGATTGTTTTATGACAAGATGATGGGGGAAGTGTATAAACACAAGCTGATAATTTTGTTTTGCCTACTTCCATATACCCTAAGTATTCAGAATGCTATTTATCTCTGTCTTTGTCTCTCTCTCCCACACACACACAGGTCAAATGCAAAATGAAAATGAAGAAAGAGGTCATTTCAATACTTTTTATTTGAGTGTGAAACCATTCATATCTTGCACAACTGTACAGATAAAACTATTTCCATTTTAGCTGTAGACATGATTATCACACTGAGTGGTGTGATCAAAGATTTTATTTACAGAACAACTGCTAAAACATCCGATGTCATATTTCCATTTATTTCTTACCCATAGGGTAATAGGTCCACCATAATTGCTTGGTGCATTTTATAATACAGAAAGAAAACCTATGTTAATCTCTAACGAACCTCACAAATTGCTACAAATCTGACAGAAAAATGCCTACGAAAAAATTTTTCCAAAAGTACAATACATTTTTTATTTCCACACATACACAGTATAGTATAGGCTCAAAGGCACAGCTTTGAATTTTTTTCTATCAAAGTGTCGGAAATTATTATGGTCTTATGAAGGAACCATGAAAGTCATTTTCACACTTGGTGCTAGGTAAGTTAACGTTTGGTCCATCTGGTTTCAGAGAGTTAATAATACAGCAGAGCTGAGTGTGATACTCAATACCATAAATCCACATTCTCACAGAATTTTAAAAACCCCTCTCCTGCCTTTTGCTGACACTACCCATTGTGCAAACTTAGGACAAATACTTATATGTAGAAGAACCGGTCCCCTACAAACCTCAGTCAACTTAAGGCATACAGAACAGGCCTCTTCCTTCCCTCTAGACAGTGCTTACATTCCAAGACAATGCAGGTACTGTGAAAGACACGAGTGTAATAGCAGGGAATCTAGAGTTTTCCAGCCACCAGCATTTAGCCCTGATGCTCCAGGAAGCAGTGGTGGTGCCAGGAAGAAGGGATACGTAGAACATACCTGAGGGTGGTTCATCGGATGGTAAGATGACAGACAGATGGCAAGGTGAATGCTCTTGGTAAATTATGTGCCCATCCAAGAACACAAACCAGACTCTGTCTCTAGTATCCATCAAGACTAATGAGCTTTTTGTCAACAGGAAAATGAGTAGTTTACAGGGAGTGTTTGCCAACACAAAGCAAAGTCATGGAACGGAGGGAAAAGGCACAGATTGGCCTGCCCAAAATAGTGCTCTATAGAATCAGTCAAGTCTGGCTTGGCTACGGGAGCCTGATCTCACTGACTTTTAGTGAGTCCTGTTTCTGAACTAAAGTTTATCCATCCCACACTGAATCCCAGACTCACATTCATTAGGAAAATGGACACCTAGGAATAGTCCATGCGTTATGATGTATAGAGATAACGTCTTCTGGGGGTGGGTTGTTGGGTTTATTATTATTAATAATTATTATTAATATTAAATATGGATTCCTGCGATAGCAGTCATTTAGCCCATCCTGTGGAGGCCTCTCCGTTGATGTAAGCAAAGCCAGGAAAGTGTTGCATGTGCTCGTACTCAGAATTCCTGCGCGTGGTCAGGGGGGTGTACATGTCACTAGAGTTTCCATACCTCGTGGAATGCACAGACGGGCTGGTGTAGCACGTGTTGGCTGTGGGCACCTCTGGCCATCGGGGGGTGACGGGGGTAGGATGCAGTCTGGGAGTACTGCTCATCAAACAGGGTTCCATCCGGGAAGTAGGGCTATTGAAAGGGTACTTGTTGAGGGGAAAGAAATTCCACAAAGTTAAACTTAGCTTGCAAGTTGCATATACACAGTACTGGTCATGTTCACAGAGTAAGTTAATTTCTTAAGATGCTCTTAATGAAAGTTGATAGGAATCTGTGAACTTCCAAAAGATTGAACCTTGGCCTAGGAAGTAACTAACAGGAGAAATGCAAAGGATTTCATATCCACGGTTGAACTGGTGTTCGCTCAAGTGCTAATACTGATTTTTGCTCTAAATCTGGAATATTTGGGCACGTCAAATCCAAAAGAGGGAATAGCCCCACTATGAATACAGTGGTGTGAGAGTTATGTATGTGTGTAAGTAGCAGCTTGTCCAAACAGATATGGACGTATGGATGTATGGTTTTGAATTTTACCGTAAGTTCTGGAGATGGGATAGATCTCAGTCCATCAACGCAAGAGAACAATACTCCCAAGTACAACACAGTGACATTATTAAAAATAGCATTTTACAGTTGAATTCAATTATGAACTGCAGCCTGAGAGCAGGCTTTTGAAGAGGAAGCAAGCCAACAGCTTCAAAAGTTATTATTAGTGCCTATCATTTAGAGAACATCTCTCTTTTTGATTCACATTCACTGAAGTCCTGAAAGATGCACAAGTAGGAAATGGTGAATTGTTAGGCTTGGTGTGAATGTGGAGGAAACAGTTGAGATAAGCCAATTGAGAGGCGACAGGAGGGGTGCTTTTGTGTAGGACAGAAGAGGGAAAGAGTTCTAGAAAGAATTAGGAATAAGAGAAGTGCCTCTGAAGTGCTGCTTCTTCTACATTCTTCTCTGTTTCCAAGACAGCCATGCAAATAAGCCCCTCGGAGTACAGTCGGAGAGGAGGAAGGTGAGGGGAGCTGGGCTCCCACGGAGGGCTCCTAGTCTGCAGGCCGGCCCCCACACACGCAGACTTCCTTGCTGGGCTACGTAAGGTCCACCCCGACAAGGACGGGAGCCAGTCCACGAGGATGGCAAGGGCAGCGAGTAGGGGAGAAAGAGTATGTCTCGAGTCTTCTGCTCCCCATCTGTCTTCCCTGACAGTTGGAGAATGGAGCCCCGAGGGATTAGGTGGGAGGCTGCCTCCTGGGAGAGAGACAGACAGGCTGAAGCCTAGACAGCCGCGAGAAGGGATTCTGACAACAGTGGCTGCTCCCTGGAGTCGAGGGGGCCAAAGGGAACTATTCTGCTCCTGTGAGCGGGAGCCCGAGGGAAGCAGGGAAAGGCTGTTAGGCCCCAAGCATGCGGAGGGACAGTGACTGAGGTCGGGAGAGCCCCACCTTCGGGTAGTGAGGGTTTCTCTTACACAGGACCGCGAGCCTAACATAGGGCCCGCAGCCACTCCACAGCCAAAGCGCAGGTAGGAAAGGGGGAGAAGTGTGGGCGGTGCCTGGGGGGGGGGGGCAGGCGGCTCGGGCTGTTACCAAGGAGACCGTGGACAGCGCAGCGAGGCTGTCATAGCCTCAAATCAGACAAGAATCGAGAATCGCTGAAGTACATCCATGTCCCCGTGAAGGGAGCCTACAGGACGCTGCTTGTACGGCAGCCTCAGTGGAGCCTCAGGCCTGAGAGCTCAACAGACCTGGCCCTGCCCAAGAGAACAAGACCCCAGGTATCAAACATGTAATGTTAAGAAATAGTATTATAAAACGGTCTTTATTTTCCTAAAGTTTGCTTCCCCCTCCTGATATTCCCTCGATTAAGCTCCCTGCACATGTGTCACCTCACCCCATGGTGCTCTCCCTGGCACAGGGGCCTCCTCCCCATCCTGTGGCATGCCAAGCTGGTTCCCCTCTCAGGGAATTTTGTCCTACCTGTTCCCTCTGCCTGAAACACTGGTTTCCCACTCCTACCCCCCAAGCTCCTTGCATGGCTGCCTTTTGTTGTTGTTGTTGTTATTCCTCAGATCTCAGCTCAAATGTCACCTCCTCAGAGACTTTTCTGGACATTCCATCTCAAGAAGCTAAATGCTCCAACCTCTGTCTCAGGTCAGGCGCTTACCATCTCACTTGTTAGCTGTTTCCCCTGACTTCTATTCTTAAGCTCCTGGCAGGGCTTTGTCATGCTCACTACCGTTCCACATCTGGAACGATGCCTGGCACCTCAGCAACTATCCAGTGACCGAATACCAGGGTGTTACCACTAGAAAGAAGCTTAGGGATCATATAATCCAATCCCGTGGATGCACCTGAGAACGCTAGGCCCCTTGAGGTAAAGCATCGTGCCCACACAGTCCCCCTGCCGGCTGGCACAAAAACCCAGTGCTGGGGTAGCTCTTTCCCTTCACATCACTGTGGCACAAACTAGGCCTAACCTGTCACAGCTGAATCACACGAAAGAGGAAGACACACTGCTTTTGGAACACACCCCATTACACTTGAAGGTCTTCGTCTCTCTGGCTTTCAGCTCTCTCCTCCCCGGCACATCACGGGGCCTGACAGCTCTGACCAGGCCTCGTCTTGCTGCTTCTGACAGAACCTCCCTTGGCTTGGCCCGAGTAGGTAAAATGTCACACAGTATGGACTTGGAGCCTCTTTCCCATAGAACCCAAGAGAGTGTGGCTTTTGTGCCTAATCAAGGACCCTAGATGCAGCTGTGCCCAGGGGTTGTGTCACAGACTCAAAAGCGTAATTGCCTGGAAATGAGACTTGCTCAAAATATCTCTAATGGGACAATAAAATCCTGTTACCACAGAATCTAGCATGGAAAAATCTGTCCCGTTAGGTCAGCTAATTGCAAATGAGTCAGTGACTCGTTTTCCCCGTGGTGAAGAGACCATTGAAAGATGAGAGGCTGAAGTGCCCGCTGCCTCGGCCTGCTGATTAACGCCACCAATGAGGCTTCTATTTAGTCTGGTGGGAGCGGCTGAGGCCGGCCTGTGGCACCCGCCTCACCTTTCACACTTTACATCCGGTTTCATGCGGGGTCCTGAAGCATGCTGGGCACAAACCCTGGGGTCCAGAGAGTTCTGCCCAGAATAAAGGCACTTTTTGTTGAGGGCCCATAACAGGAAGTTGCCATCTGCTGGGTTAAGTCACACGCTGTGGCTACTACTGATGTTAAACTGGAGAGAAGTCACCAGTCCCTGCCTTTGAGAGAGGTGTGTGAGGGGTGCTCATGGGCACATACGCATGCGTGTGCACATGCATCAGGAGTCAAAGTTTCTGTCAGATGGCCATCTCAGCTGTGATTGACTACAGGCCTCTTTGGAATCATATTAGGAAGTTCTATTTTGAGAAACAACTCCCCATCCCACGGCTGACTCTCCTGCACATGAAGAGGGAAGAATGAGCCCTTTATCCCTGACCCTCACCAAGTGGGCTACTCCCAGAGCAAGGGGTGAGAGGTGGCCCAGTCAGGAGCACAAACTGTTTTCCTATGAAAGGCGGCTCTCACACTGCCCCAAAGTCCTACCAGTGGGTCTGCCCCCAGGCAGGCTTCTTCGTACCCTCTTCTGGAAGAGGATGTAGCTCCCCTAAAATCTTTGCCTGACAATCCACATCCACTGAGTTTTTAGGGTCTGGATTAAGTGAGTTAATACACATGAAACACTTAGAACTCCCACATAGTAAGTTTTCAAAATGTGTTAGCTCTTATTAATATTCTTCACATCATAAGATCATGGTGCAATAATGATAGGAAGAGCCTGAGTGACTAACCATCTGGTCCTACCTCTCATTTCACAGATGAGAGAATTGAGGTCAAAAGAGGGGAAACGATCTGCTTGAAGTCACAGAGCAACTTAGTATCAGACTGAGGAGCCATTCATTCATTCATTCATTCATTCATTTCATTGACAAGTATTTAAGTGAGTACCCACTAAAAGCCACATCTATTCTGGGTCCTGGGGATGTAATGGTCAGGAAAAAAAGACCAGGTATCCCGGTCTCTCTAAAGCTAGTATAGCAAGAGAAACAGATATTCTTTAATTGTGCAAAATATAATATTTGTGGTGTTACAAAAGATAATATACACAAATAGTGTTACCCATGAGCCAGGCCCTGTTCTAAACTTTATCAACTCACTAAACCCTCACAGACCTAAGAAATATGTACTATAATTCTCCCCATTTTTCAGATAAGGCACAGAGCTAATTAGAGACAGAGCTGAGATTTGAACCCTGGAAGCCTGGCCCTACACTCACAGGGCTTACGCCACTATGGTTTTGATTTTGGCTCAGGTTGCTATCCCCAAATCTAACACCCTAAGAAAATTGGTGCTGGGCTGGGCTGGGCTGGGCCACTAGAGAATCTGTAGTCATGTGACTGGCTGGCCAGGCCGGACCTTTGCCATACAGATGAGGCATAAAGAACAGCTTTCTAGTCTATTCTAAGTGAATGTCTAGCCATACAGCTTCTAGTTGATCAAATGGCTTTTGAGCTCAGGGGCCTGGTGCACCTTCATGGTTGCTCACGGGTAAAAGTTCCCCAAACATGTGTTGAATGAGGCCCAGAAATATTTTGTAGCCATGCATTTGGTCTGGCTTCTTTCCCCTATTTGGTCAGGCATAAGAATGAGGTACGGGGGAAGAGGCAGCTAAGACTACCTCTTGTTCACTTAGTTTGGTGTGAACAAGTGTAGCATAGATGCAAGAAGTGTTTTTCTGAAGTAATTCCAACCTTACAGTATGAAACCTCCTTCATCTGGACTCACTAATTCAGAAATTATGAGAATTCAAGCAGGACTGGAGGTTTACCTTTATTACCCAAGAGGTAGGCATATGTCATGTAAATAACCAGGAGAGATCAGAGCACAGACACACACCCTATTGCAAAAACCAAATAAGTTCACATTATTTTGAGCATATAAATGCTGGGATGCAGGTGATGGCTGCACTTCATGGATACGCTGTATCAGTCTGTAAGATGGGCATTTATTTGCAGAAGTTATTTATATTCAGTTACTATTGTGCTGATGACCAAATGCATTCCTTAACCATATTCTAGAATTGTGGTTTCTCTCCAATTCAGAATTATCTTGTCCCCGCTGAGCCTGATATAATGAAGTGCGATATTAAGTGCTCAGGATTGGAACAGCTTGAGCTCTGCTCTGGAAAGCTAAAACTAATCAGCCCTGCAGTGGGTTTCCCCCCTCTATGCTCACTGTTGAACCCATGTACTGTGAGAGCAAAGAAAGAGTGAGTCTAGGCGTGTGATTCTTCTGTCACTTGACACTGACAGAGAACAGTTGCAGTAACTTCTTGAATTTGCACCTACCCTCCAAATGGCCTGGGCTCTGGGTTCAGAGCTGGGGCATTTACATCTGAGTCTGCTTTGCTACCTTACTGGAAGCATAGGATGTGCAAATTACCTTATGAGGTGGTCTCCTCATCATTAATTAGAAACTGGAGAAAATGCCTTCCTTCCCCAGGTTGCCATGAGAATTAAGTGAGTCATGTATTTGCAAAGTGCCCCAAACAGGGCTTGATCCATAAATGTTAATGACAAACAAAAGAAAGAATTCTTTGTGTTCAGACTCTACCTTCTCCAGAAGCACCGATCACCCCCATCTGCTGGGGTAGAGAGGTGATATAATTAACCTCTCACCCCACTTCACAGACGGAGACGAAGGCATTGCCCTCCAAGCACAGAACAGGAGTGTGTGGTCAGAGGTTGTCAGAGGGTCGCAGGGCACGGTGCCGAACAGGCTGACTGATCCTATCACCTCTTGAATCGTAGGGATTCAAAAGACTCCCATGGGCTTTCAATTAGTCCTTGGCCCTTCGAATAAGAAACTGCTATGAAATGATAGTGCTCCATTCGGGGGCTTCTGTGGCTTCCTGAGTGGAGGCTGCAGACCTATCTTTGATCACCACAGGGGCCTTTATGAGACCCTGGTTTCTTTTTATGGCAATGGCTTTAAAAATATCATCCCAGAAACGAAGGAGGGGAAGAAAGAGGGAACACAGTGATGGGTGCCGTGGCTGGGGACTGTAGCCTCTGATCCACCATTGCTGCTTCAGTGACTCTCCTACTGGAGCAGGCACACTTCTGTCCCCTTCTCCACCGTGTGATGAGGGGCTGGAGCAGGCCTGGCACACCACAGACCCCAAGATCATGTGAGGAGGGAATGGGTGAGTGAGTGAGTGAGTGAGCGAATGCATGAGCTGCTTAGACTGCTGTTAAGTGCGGCCCAGGCTCTGACAGCAGCTCTGAGTCATTTTGCGGATCACAGTCATTTTCTGAGCAGCACAGACTCTGCTCCTGAGGGAAGCAATACCTAAGGAGCTGGCTTGTCTGCATGACGCAGTTGGAGGCCTATAATGAGTGCCCCGGGTGATGGTTTAGTGGAATCAACTTCTTACCTTGTTTGGGGACTGCACCTGGGCTCCCCTTGGTACTGAGGATGGAAATCAAAACAGAGGCCTGTTTGCCCCGTGCGCCTGTGTATTATGGATACGCTCTCCTCAGAGCCTCCCCTCAGGGGCCAATCCGCGGGCTGGCAGCTGATGCAACCACAGCCTCCACCCTCCTCAATTCTGCCATCTCTGTTCTAGATTCCCACAAGCACTTTGCAGCAGAGCTCTCTGCCTGTATTGGGCCCCTTCCAGCCTATGCTGGGAGCCCCCCTCAAGCAGCGGTCCCACCTTGCCTCCCAGGCTCCCAGCCCCACCCACAGTGGAGGGTCCTCTGCACTCCTGTTGTGGGTGCTGCCTCACTTCCTGTCTCATAGGGTCCAGAAACTTTTAGTGACTGCCGACGTAGGAGAGGTGGCAGAGGGCCACGTGTAGGAGCTTGGACACACGGGGTCACACTGCCTGGTTCAAAGCCTCGGGCAGGCTCCTCTCACTTCTTTTCTGCAAAGATTACCCTGACGATGTGTAAATTGCTCAGCACAGCGTCTGGCATATGACAAGTGTTCAGCAAAAGGTAGATGTTGCTTTTCATAGGTGCCATGGCCTGTAACTCAAGGATACTAGATTTAATTTTTTGTCTTCGGGGAGCTCTGGGGTCTCCTGTAGGAGTCAGAGAAGTCAGTGATGATACTGGGGTGTGCGGAGGGTTCCTGACAGAGGCGCCATGTGATTCTAGAACAGTGGTACCTCATAAGGTGCTGGAGGAAGGAAGGGTAGGTGTCAAGAGGTGCCACAGAGACAGTGAGGTGCTGGTCCTGAACAAGCAGGAGGCTGGGAGGAAAGAAAGTCCCAGCCTGGGAAGAGAGTATCTGGGAGCTGCACGGGGGTGGACATGGCTGGAGCCAATGGGGTGGGGGTGGGGCTGGTGGGCCACAGAGGCAGGCAGAAGCCAGATGGTAGCAAGTCAAAAGAGACATGCCAAGGAATTGAACTTGTCTTTGAACATGATGACATGAAAAGGAGAGTGTTAATGGCCAGTCTGATTTTTTCCAAAAGGCTCCTCCAGCTACCGTGTAGAGGATGGACCAGAAAGGGGCAAGATCAGTGACACAGAGACTGATGGGAAGGATTTTTGTCACCGTCTAGCTTAGACCTGAGCTGAGGCAAAGACAGTGGGGGTACAGAGCCGTTGAGGATGTAGAATTGAATAGAACTGGTGACCAACTGCCTTTGAGGCCAGAGCCACAGGAAGTGTCTGAGACAAGCAGAGGGCCTGACACTGGCATTCTAGGTGCAACCACAAGTTCATTCGCCACAGGCCACAGAGGGTTGACTTGGTCTGTTAGACAAGGGAAGAGCCAAAGGAAATGTGTGGCTTGAGAACAATCTGATAAAGGGTCCATTTCAGGAAGATTCTTCAGGTGAGGTTGTGTGTATGTACCAGACTGGAAAGGAACAGATGTGAGACCCAGAGACCAGTTAGAATGATACCCAGGTAACCATCCTGACCGGACTCGTTGAGGGCTGGCCCCCGGAGGATGGGAGACCAAAGATCCCGTGTGGGGGTGGCTGCCTGAGAAAGGGCAGCAGACATCATGGCTGACTGGATTCTGGGATTAGAGAGGTCGGAGAGGGCAGGACCAAAGACAACTGGTGTGCACCCACGTGTGCGAGACGGAGTGGAGCATGAACGCTATGAACGCTGGCCGAGCACCCGCCTCAGTGGGTGGCCACCAAAGGGTGAGAAGTGACCCTGAGGAAAGCCCCATCCTCTCTTTGGTGACAGACACACACGGTATACAGAAAGTACTTAGCTGTCTTAAATTGACTAGACCTACCACCAAGCATCCTGAGGCCTGGGTGAGGACGCAGGGCCACAACTCACCTGTGCAGAGCTCCTGTGGTAAGGGGAGTAGTGCAGCGGCCCAGAGATGGCTGTGTCATGGGGGAGGGCCGGGTACTGGCTCTGCATGGGGGGCGGGTGCTGGCCGCCGTAGCTCCCGTAGTTATAGCTTCCCGTGTACCTGCAAAGCAGTGGGCATGCTGAACATTGTGCCGGGGCCGGCACAGCGAATCACTGTGACGCCTTTAAAAATCAACCTCATCTTCCCCCCCCCTTTCGTTCTTTTTTCTTCTTTTCCATTTTTTCTCCTCCTTTTTTTGGTTCTTACCATTCCCACCCCATTGTGGTGAGTTCAGACTCCTGGGCTGACTCCTTCTCTCCTCAGCACACCTCCCTTAGCACCCAGAGCACGCTCAGGGAATGGGAGCCGGCCCTGAGCAAAACATAATTAGTGATGGAAACCTCTCCTCCTGTCCCGTTGAAAAGCCCCACAGTGTAGCCTATAGTCAAATAGGAAAGAAAGAAGAAACTACTTTGGGATTTATGTTTTGTATCATTCAGGGTTCTGCTTGCCCGTAGGGGGCAGGATGTTGTGTATAGTTGGGAGCTGTCTCCAGTGGGGAAACACCGTGGGCCATCAACCCGGTGTCAGAGATCCCAGTGCTGAGCCTGGCTCCACCCCTTTCTAGCTGGGGGACCCTGGGGTCCTCGCAGCCTGTTCATCACATCTGTAAAAACGCTAGCCCTGGTTATTCTGGGGCTCAGACAGGTGAAGACACTCTTTAAAATAGAAGGTCCTGGGAAATACAGGTCTGTTCACTGTTGTTCTAATAACATCTTTACAGCAAAAACACTGATGTAAGGCCACGTGGGTGTCTGTTCTGCCATTGTTCTGGAATCAAAAGGCTTCCTGAAGCAATTCTCAAAGTCTGTTCTAAATGTGTGGAAAGATGCTCGGAGAGGTCCCCTGAGCAAAGAAAGGCTGCCCTCCCACTGGTCAGGGACCTGAGCCTGCGGACAGAACGTGGGGCTGGCCCCCGGCAGCGCTATGCTGGGCACCATGTGGGGGCACTTAAGGGGGCGTCCTCTGCATCTCCCACGTGGCTCTGCTGGCACCGTCTCACAGGACCTGCCTGGCAGAGTCTTGCCTTCCTGAGAAGAAGGGCCTTTTTTAGCATCATAAGTGATTTCCAAATGACTGGATGTGAGACATGATAAGATTAGTGTCTTTTGATTAAGACACTGCCTGATGGCAAGAAGCTATGATTCAGGTAACACTTTTTAATGGATTTGTAATTCATTCATCACAGCAACGGCACTACACAGATTTGGGGAAGGATGGGGCAAGATCAATATTTTGTTTCTTCGGGCACAAAGCACCATTGGAACGCACAGGGGTTCCTGGTACCCCATTAACAGCTGCTGCTGTCCAGGGGGCCTCAACCCTCTAAGTCCTCCTCTAATCCAATCACAGAAGCCCCCGCCGCTGTGAGGCTCTACCACCTGGGGTAACTGTCGGGAGGGGGCCTTCTGCTGAGGCTCTACAGCGAAGAGAGAGAAGAACAGGTTCTGGAGTCAAGACAGGTGGTCAGTCTGGGCCCTGTGTCTACCGGCTGTGTGACCCTGCAGGACTGAACTTGAGCCGCTATCTCGATTTCCTCATCTGGGAAATGGGCTCCACGAGACACAGTTACAGGTGGGGCCGCCCTGAGCACGCTACGCAAGCCCCATGAAGGACAGATTCTTCCTGCCCTTGGAGAAAACAACTGCTAAACGAAGCCAAATTTAAAAGTCCGGCGGCATCCCAGGAAGTTACCTACCCGTGCTCCTCTCTGTGCGGATAAACTGGTATCCTGTGTGTCACGGAGGAAGAAGGCACATGAGTACTCCTCATACAGGGCAGCTGTTGGGAGTTCTCAGCTGGGGACCCTGCTGCCGTTGTCACTGTATAGGTCAGAGACCATGTGTAGGACTGCATTGCTCCTGCAGAGATAAGATGCAAAAGTCACACACTCAGTTCTTCCATGCCCTACTCTTGAGTGGCCTCCCATACTCTTTAGGCTGAAAGTCAAAATCTTTACAAAGCATGTGTCTCTGTCCTGGCTGACCTCATGAGAAGCAACCCCTACCTGTTGCCTCTGTTCTCTCTGCTCCAGCCACAATATTTTTCTTTCATTTTTCCCAGAGGACCATGATTCCTAGTACCACAGAGCCTTTGCATGTGCTCTTTCTGCTGCCTAAAACTTTATTCTTCCTTAGAACCCACTCATTCCTTATATCTCAATACAGAGAAGCTGTCTCCTAATCCCAAACTAAGTCAGATTCCCTACTGAACTGAAGTTCTTTGTGGTGCCACCACAATTTGTCATCTTACACTCACACTCATGAATGTGATTTACTTAATGCCCATGCCCCTCTAGACTAGAAGCTCCATGAGGAGAGGGGCCTTGTCTGTTCTGCCCACTATTGGATCCCTGGTGCTTGGCACAGAGCCTGGTGGCCAAAAAATTTCCAATAGAAGAAAAAGAGAAAGGAAGAGAGAGAAAGAGGGAGGGCAGGAGGGAGGACAAAAGAAAGCTCAGAGAGGCAGAGCCAAGTAACTTCTCAACACTCAACAAAACAGGTGTCAGGGAGCCAACAAACTGCTTTAAGCAGCCCTAAGTAGATTACTGGGCTCTGCCTGCCTAGGTCTTTTTGAAGATTATTAGACAGTGACCTTAATGGTGACCTATGCCATACATATTACTAATTCCATTAATTTACTTTTTAATTGGATACCTTGAAAGTATTAGGGATTGGGAAAAGAAGCTGACAAAATTTAAAACTCTCAAGATGCTTAAGAATTTTGTGAGATGCTTAGAATACAAAAATGGTAATTTAAGAAATCCCTAAGTGATATACTCTTCGATTTCTGATAAATTTTAGAATGTTGATCTAGTGGAAGCAATTAAACCTTAAAGTTTTAGGAGGTCGAGGGACGAGGATTGAATGCCCCCTTGCAGGCACAGGGAAAATTGAAGAACTGATTATGGGAGGCCATTTTTAAGGTGAACTAAAACCTGGTGCTCCAATTCTGTGTCTCTGCAGCAGATCTCTTCTATCTGAGCATTCCTGGGTGAGGCTGAAGGAACGGTTTTCATGAAAAAATGCAATCTATTCCATTCTAATGACTTTGCAAATAGCCTAGGAGTAGCTGCCCTGACATGGAGCAGGTGAAAGAGAGAGTAGATGGCCCAGCTCTGTGCCAATTACACAACAGATTTAGCGAAGGAAATTCTGGAAAGCATGTGAAAATGGAATCCTACTTTGAACAGAGTTGTTTACTATGAAAAGAACTTTGTATTGAACTCTTTTGTAAATTGGAGAATCTTTTGGAATGCAAATAACGCCCTTTCTAAACGGAGGGACAGAAGTTTATTCCAAGAGCATGAAAGAGACACCATTTATTTAGCATCTAATGTATCCAGGCATTGTGCCCAGTGCTTTACAGAGACCCTTAAAATAAATATTATCCCCACCTCACAGATGAGGAAACGGAAGGT